>NW_028270139.1:154999939-155303986 GCF_037043375.1 Chiloscyllium plagiosum | reverse complement strand
GCACATTGTTGTGTGTTAGAGCTGGCTATGCAAACTGTTGGCTGCTGCATTTTTTACATCACAATAGGATTAACCCTTCCAAAACAAAATTGCATTGTCTGTGAAGAGCTTTGCGACATTTTGTAGTCCTGAAACTACCTGCAGAATGAGGCATTTTTCCATCCACAAAGTTTCTGACTCAAGAAAGGGAATCTTTAGGGGACTGCTGTCCCTTTACCTACTCTATCCGATCATAAGGTGAGGCAGGCTCGTTCCACTCAATGGGAATGCTTTTGGAGTTGAGACAGAGTTTCCAGGACTGCGTTCAGAATTCACAGAGTTTTAGCATGTACAGATATCAAGATGTACAGAGCTGTAGTGGATAAATGGAGCTGAGCCTCAGATCACAGGTGACCTAACTAAGAACAACTCACATATTACATTGCTTACTCCTTTTCCTATGAGAACCTGCCCAATATCTAATGGCCCCTTACCCAGAATTATAGTTGGGGTCTCAGATGGACAACGGGAGATAGGTCAAAATCTATCCTAGAAATATTCAGATCTTGACGTGGAAATTCTGGGTCAATATCTGGAATAAGGAGTTTGGAATAAGTCTCAAATCAGTCATATAGCTTAACACTGCATTTTTGATCTACTTGTGCGCACCATTTGCATCCTTTGAAGATTAATATTGCAGTTTGAATCACAGAGAGGAGTTCCAATGCTGAAAAGCATTATCATTGAGTTATACAGAGCTGCTAGTAATATATCGAGGTTATGGATGGTGGGAGGTAGGCAAGTGAGGTACAATGATATGAAGGGAAAAACACTTGGAAACTAATGTAAACTAATGTAAAGTGAACATTGTGATTGGGAATGTGCTCCCCAGCACGCCTGCCCAAGGTCTTTGGTCTTATCTGTATAAAACGTACAAGTCAATTCAGCCAGAGCACTGATGCCTTAGCCATTCATAGCAAAATTAGATGCCAAAGGGGTGAGGAGTCTTTGTTCCAGTGATGTTAAAGGAGGAGATGTGATCTCTACACTTTACAACACTACACCCGCAGCTGTTGATCAAGGGATGGAAGGAATATCATTACTTGTCCTATAATGGACTGGGACAGGTGTAAAGAAAATGGAAAGGAGAAATGGTCCAGATGTCACTCTTGTCTGTTGCATATGTGGCACCCGGTTGGTAATACTGTGAGTTCTAGATCAACAGAAGAGACTAGCACAGAACCAGGCTAACAACTCTGTGCAGTAACAAGGGAGTTCTACACTGTTACCTTCCAGATGAGACATTAACAGGGACAGCAAAAGTATTTTCCTGAACCAACAGCAACCAACAGTTTGTGTAATGTGTAGTTAGTTGCTGCATTTTCTACATTACACCAGTGGATCAGTTCAAAATGACTTCATTAGCTACAAAGCAGTTTGGTGCATCCACTTTAACTACCCAAATTTCTCTTTTCTTCATTTGCAGACTTCAATGCAATGTGAATATTTAGCCTCTGTCGACCCTGTCTCTCCAAATAATGCCTCTACAGAGGGACAGACATTGCTGGAGGTCAGTGTTTTTTAGCAGATCCCAAACACATCTTCCCTTCATTCGAGAACTGCAGATCCCCCACAATGTTATCGACCGTATCCAGACTTTCCAAATCCTTAAAACCGACAAGCTACGTTCACACGATGAATGCCATCAGCTCCCCTCTAAGTCAATCACCCTCCGATTTGGGTGTTTATTGTCACTCCTACACGGTCACAAAGTCATGATTGGGACTCCTTCCACCTGAAACCACACTGACAGAATCTTTACTGCATGGGCCATATTAGAATATAGAACATAGAACAGTACAGCACAGAACAGGCCTTTCAGCCCACGATATTGTGCCGACCATTGATCCTCATGTATGCACCCTCAAATTTCTGTAACCATATGCATGTCCAGCAGTCTCTTAAATTTCCCCAGGAAGGCAACCCATCATTACTTTCTTGAGAGTAACTCAGAAAAGGTAACATGTCAATCTATGCTGGGAATGAATAATGAAAATAATAAATGTGGATACAATTTCAGCTGAACTCAGCTCCGTGCTCCAAAGAGCTAGGCCAATTTCAAAGGCACATTTCTACTTGAAGGTGAATAACTGGTAAGTGAATTTTCTTGATAAGCACAAAAAAAATGTCTTATGCAAATAGACTGTGTACTTAAGAGGATTGTGTCAAGGTCTTCCTATTACATTCAAAGCACACTTTTCAACGAGATCCTGTTCAGCATTCAAATGTTCATGCTTTCGAAAACCACAAGTAATTGACTGTGTCCCTAGATATACGATACACACTTCTCTCAATGAAATGGTCGGTATTGTTGGAGACGAGACATCTTGCTCCGGCACATGTACCTTATTGAATGAGAAGAATATGAAACCTATAGTTGATTGATTGAGAGCAGAGCCTTGAACAAGTCAAGAGATAAAAACCTTTAAAAGAAAATGACACTTGGGATTTGAGCATTGCTACCATCTTGTAACCTATTCCTAATGTCCGGAAAAGGTGAAGGCGTGAAACTACTGTGTGGTGGTTTTGATATAACTAAATGCCCTTGGTGTGGGCCTGGACTCTAATACAAGCCAAACCAAATAACAAAGAATAACACAGGAACAGGCCCTTCGGCCCTTCAAGCCTGCGCCGACGCATTTTGATAGACCAACAAAGAACTGCAGGTTTCCTTCATCAAATGACTTTACCAAACCGGTTTTGTTGATAATACATTATTGCCAGTCACTAATGATAAAATATCCTCGCACTGCCAATTATTGCATTTGAATTGGCGTCCACTAAATTATTTATCCAGCCCACTGTTTAACTAGTCTAATAATGTAGCTAATTACAAAAGCATATCTATACTGCCACCCCCCCCCCCCATCCCCCCCCCCCCCCCCCCCCCGCCTTCCTCCATGCTTAATTCAAGCCATTATACACAGTATTCTATACCTGGAGCACATTGGACTGTACTTGGAGCAGAGTAATTATTCCAGTATCAGTGTAACACTATTTGAAATTGCACATTGATTGAAGTGAGGATCTATCCACATGCAGTTCCATTGATTGGGCCATGATGTCCAACAATTACACCGGCATCGATTCAATGAAGAGCGTGTGCAAACAGGACAGCATTAATTGAACCAATAGCTTCTCCAAATCAGCCATATTGATTGAGCTAGGAGCCTGTCCAACACGAACTGTGCTAATTGAACCAAGAATCCATCCCCCAACAGCTTTGTTGAACAAATCCAGAGCTGCTCCAATTATGGCTGTTGACTAAACTGGGCTTATGCCCGAAATGTCGATTCTCCTGCTCCTCGGATGCTGCCTGGCCTGCTGTGTTTTTCCAGCACCACATTTTTCAACTCTGGTACTCCAGCATCTGCAGTCCTCACTTTCTCCTGGTTGATCTAAACCCAAGTGCTCACCTATACATGGCTCAGTTAATCCAACTCAGTGTGCACCAAAGGCTGGCCTTGCTACACGGAATCCAGGAAGATTCTCAAAGGTCAGGGAGGAACCTGTCAAGTTTATTGATATCTTTTTAATATCGCTAAATACCTTGCAACATTCTCTGACCTTAAGACATGATGAAAGAAATACTGTCGATAAATAAAATTAAATAACAATTACAATCTCGATATGGGCATTGCTGGTCTACTCTTTGCCTCTTGCTCCACCACTTTTCCAGCATCACGATGCTCATTCTCCTGATCTTCTCAGTGTGTTGAAATGAAGATTGTCACCCACGTACCTCATGTCACTCATGAATTTTCACCAACTTTGTGTTTTATGAAGTTACCCTTTGTTTCTTCTTACAATCGACAGCGTTGGAAACATTAAGCTGAGTTCCAGTGAAGCAGCTAATTTCTGTTTTATCTCATCTTGTATTTTACTCTCCTTGTCTTGAGTGATATTATGTGTTATTTATCTTGATTCTTCACAGGGGTCCCTGAGAGTTATAAGGTTATAACCTGGCCAATTTT
The DNA here is from genome assembly GCF_037043375.1 of Chiloscyllium plagiosum. NCBI lineage: Eukaryota > Metazoa > Chordata > Chondrichthyes > Orectolobiformes > Hemiscylliidae > Chiloscyllium > Chiloscyllium plagiosum. Next base: position 155,299,973 of record NW_028270139.1, on the reverse strand, counting down.
AACTGAAATGTAAGCTCATTTATTCATAAATACCAGCTCCAGCAATCCAACAACCTGACCATGTTAGTCAAATTAAGACACTGAGGGAAGATGACTGGACTAAATCAAAGCAATTTGTTCCAAATACAACCTTACTGATCACATCTAGAAAGCACATGAAGGATATTATTAAGACAGAGAGGGTTCAGAACAGATTTACCAGGATGTTGCTGGGTGTGGAAGGTTTGAATTATAAAGAAAGGCTGGATAGGCCTGGACCTTTTTCAGTGAAGTGTAGGAGGTTGACAGGCAACCTTTCAGAAGTTTATAAAATAATGAGTGCTATAGATAAAGTTAATGGTAGCTGTCTTTTCCCGAGAATGGGAGATTTCAAGAATACGGGGCACATTTTGAAGGTGAGAGGAGAGAGATTTTAAAAAGATATGAGGGGCAAATGTTTCACACAGAGAGTGGTTGGTCTGTGGAATGAAGTGGTGGATGCGGGGATAATAACAACTTCGAAAAGACATTTGGATAAGAACATGAACAGGAAAGGTTTGGAGGGATATGGGCCAGCAGCAGGCAGGTGGGACTAGTTTAGTTTGGGATTATGTTCAGCGTGGACTGGTTGTGCCGTATGACTCTATGACTCCATATATGTGACAGCGACTGTTCCTCCACTGCTGCTGGGAGCAAATCCTGGAAATCCCCCTCGAATTGTTATACCTCAGTGTTCATTCAAGAATGCAGCTTACCACCACTTCCTCGAGAGCAATGAAGATGTTGTATAAATGCTATGCTTGCCAGTGGTGCTTATAATGCATGGATGAATTAATTAAAAAAGAATTGCTGACTAAAATGGTACAGATCATTTCAGAATAGCCCCTGGATGTCAATGAACTGACAATGAAGTGACTGCTCCAGCACCCTCATGGTCCTTACAGAAACCTGGAAATGAAAGACATTCAACAAGAGGACCACCATCACTACTACTATAAAGGCTGTTATCAGGCTGGTGAGCGACGAGTTAAACCGCTGGTTGCAGGGCTGCTTTGGCTATTCCCACACCTGCCTGGGTAAGGATCGACTTAAATAGGAAGACCATTCCCTCTGGGTCTGAAGGATTAAGCTCCACTTCAGGGTCTCAAACTATAATCCTGGCTCACTTTTCTGAGGGACATTGTGGGAGATAGATTTGTAGATCTTAAACGTATCAAGGGATATGTGGATAATGTGGGAAATTGATGCTGAAATTTGATGCACATTCATGAGGAGAGATCTCACAGAAAGTGATAAAAATGTAGCAGATCTAGACAGGGGAAATACAAGAAGAATGGTCCTCATGATGGGGAAGTCAGAACTAGGGGTAAGGGTAAAGGTTAGGCCATTTAGAACTGAGATGAGGAGAAATTTCTTCACCGATACGGTGGTGAGCTTGTGGAATTGTAGAACATAGAACATAGAACGCTACAGCGCAGTACAGGCCTTCGGCCCTCGATGTTGCACCGACCTGTGAAATTAATCTAATGCCCATCTAACCTACACCATTCCATTATTATCCATATGTCTGTCCAATGCCCATTTAAGTGCCCTTAATGTCAGCGAGTCTACTACTGTTAGAGGCAGGCCGTTCCACGCTCCTACTGCTCTCTGATCTATCTCCCACAATGTCCGCCAGAAAACTGAGCCAGGATTATGGTCTGAGTAAAGAAACTACCCCTGATAACTGTCCTATATCTATCACCCCTCAATTTAAAGCTATGTCCCCTCGTGTTAGCCTTCACCATCCGAGGAAAAAGGCTCTCACTGCCTACCCTATCTAACCCAGGTTATCTGAAACGTCTCAATTCAGTCACCACTCAACCTTCTTCTCTAAAACAAAAACAGCCTCAGTTCCCTCAGCCTTTCCTCATCAGACCTTCCTTCCATATCAGGCAATAACCTAATAAATCACCTCTGAGCCCTTTCCAAAGCTTCCACATCCATTCCAGAACAGTACACAATACTTCAGGTGCAGCCTTACCAGTGTCTTGTACAGCTGGAGCATGACCTCGTGGCTCGAAACTCGATCCCCCGACCAATAAATGAAAGCACACCATATGCCTTCTTAACAACCCTAACAAACCTGGGAAGCAACTTTCAGGGAGTTATACACCAGGACACAGATCTCTCTGTTCATCTACACTGCCAAGATTTTTACCATTCGCCATTTTACCTTTACCACACTGTAGTCCTGTTCCTTCTTCCGAAGTGAACTACCTCACACTTTTCCACATTAAATTCCATTTGCCACTTCTCAGTCCAGCTCTACATATTACCTATGTTCTTCTATAACCCACAACATCCTTCAGTACTATCCACAACTCTACCTACTTGAGTGGCATCTGCAAATTTACTAACCTATCCTTCTCCGCTCCCATCCAGGTCATTTATAAAAATGACAAGCAGCAGTGGCCCCAAAACAGATCCTTAAGGCATACCACTGGTAACTGAGTTCCAGGATAAAAAATTCCCATCAACCACTGCCCTCTGTCTTCTTTCAGCTAGCCAATTTCTGATCCAAACTGCTAAATCACCTTCAATCCTGAAATTCCGTATTTTGTGCAATAGCCTACCGTTTTGAACCTTATCAAACGCCTTACTGAAGTCCACATACACCATATCGACCGTTTTACTTTCATCCACCTGTTTTGTCACCTTCTCGAAGAACTCAATAAGGTTAGTGAGGCACGACCTACCCTTCACAAAACTGTGTTGACTGTCCCTAGTCAAAGTCAAAAATCACGCAACACCAGATTATAGTCCAACAGGTTTATTTGGAAGCACTAGCTTTCAGAGCACTGCTCCTTCAACTACCTGATGAAGGAGCAGCACTCCAAAAGCTAGTGCTTCCAAATAAACCTGTAGGACTATATCCTGGTGTTATGTGATTTTTGACTTTGAACATGCCTTTCCCAACACCGGCATCACCAAATCATCCCTAATCAAATTATTCCTTTCCAGATGATTATAAATCCTATCTCTTATTGCCTTTCCCAACACCTTACCCATAACCGAAGTAAGGCTCACTGGCCTTTAATTACCAGGGTTGTCCCGACTCCCCTTCTTAGACAAGGGAATAATACTTGCTATCCTCCAGTCTTCTGGCACTACTCCTGTCAACAATGATGACATCAAGATCGAAACCAAAGACTCTGCAATCTCCTCCCTGGCTTCCCAGAGAATCCGAGGATAAATCCCATCTGGCCCTGGGATCTCATCTATTTTCAGATCTTCCAAAATTGCTAAAACCTCCTCTTTGTAAACCTCAATCCCATCTCATCTTGCAGCCTATATCTCCGTATTCTCACTAACGTTGCCCTTTTCCAATGTGAATACTGACAAAAAGTATTCATTAAGCACTTCCCCATGCCCTCAGATTCCATACACAACTTTCCATTACTATCTTCGAATTGGCCCTAATATTACTCTAGTCATTTGTTTTTATTCCTGATATACCTGAAGAAAGCCTTATGGTTTTCCTTGATCTTATCCGCCAACAACTTCTCACGTCCCCTCCTCGCTCTTCTCAGACCCCTCTTTCGATCTTTTCTGGCGAACTTATAACTCTCAAGCCCCTTCACTGAGCTTTCATGCCTCATCCTCACATAAGCCGTCTTCTTCCTCTTGACAAGAGCTTCAACTTCTTTAGTAAACCATGGTTCCTTCTCTCGACAACTACCTCCCTGCCTGATAGGTATATACTTATCAAGGACCCGCAGTCGCTGTTCCTTGAATAAGCTCAACATTTCAAAGGATGAAATGATGAGGCCAAAACATTTTCAAGAAGGAGTCAGATTGTTATTTTTTTGATTCATTCACAGGATGAGCGCATCACTGGCTCGGCTGCATTTATTGCCCATCCCTAATTGCCCAGATGGCAGTTAAAATTCAGTTACGTTGCTGTGGGTCTGGAGTCACATGTGGGCCAGACCAGGTAAGGACAGCAGTTTCTTTCCCTAAAGGATGTTAGTGAACCAGATGGGGTTTTCCAACAATCGACAATAGCTTCATGGTCATCATTAGACTCCTAATTCCAGATTTTTAAAAATTGATTTCAAATTCCACCATCTGCCATGGCAGGGTTCAATTCCAGGTCCCCAGAACATTATCTGAGTTTCTGGATTAACAGTCCAGCAATAATTCTACTAGGCCATAATATCACCTACCCCTCCCTCTGGTCACTTTGCACCCCCTCCCCCAACATCCCCCACACGCCCACCCCCCCCCCACCGCACCCACCATCCTCCCCATTATATTAGGGCTAAAGGGATCGGTGGACATGGGGAGAAAGTGGGTAAAAGATACGGAATTTGATGATCAGGCATGATCATATTGAATGGCACAGTATGTTCAAACGGCTGAATGGTCTACTACGCCTACTTCTATTTTCTATTCCCAAGAGTACTGGTTTGAAGAGTTGTCAACATTTCCATGAGATACTAAACTGCGGTCCTCACCAGTGTAAGTGATTATTCACTTACCAATGGTTGGAGAGGAATCAGGAAGTTGTACTGGCTAAGAAAGAATATATTAATTTATCACCATCAAAATAGATTATCTGACCATTACCTCATCGCTACTTACAGTACCTTGCTGAGTGTAAATGAGCTGCTGTGGTCACGGTGACAACACTTCAAAGTAATATATTCATTGAAAAGTACTCTGGGATGTCCTGAGGATGTGAGCAGTGCACTGTAAATGGGAATGCTTGCAATTCCGTGTGAACAAGTGGAAGAGATAGTGCATATCAAGATGAAGCATCCGTTCACACGTTTAGTTATTGAGCTGGCTGTAACAACACCAATTCAACTCACACTGGGAGCCCTGGCTAAACACTGGTACAATAAGTTAGAACCTCCAAGTCAGCATTTCTTGCAAATATCACTGCTCACCCTGGTTTCAAGTGAGTTTGAAATCAAACACAGATGATATATTGCAGCTGAAAGGTAGCGAGCCAATGGGTCCTCTATAGGAGTCACTAGAATCTCCTTTTCCTCCTCTGCCAATCTCATGTGGCTCCTCCCAGCATTTTAAATGGGTTTAGTTTCATTCTCTTTCACTCAGATCTCTTCCTTGTCATGCTGTTTCTTTAATCGCTTTGGCAGAGGTAGTGCTTTGTACTTGTGTAACAGGAGGTCTGCGTGCCTCAGGGTTACATGAACTTCTTGGGGCTTTGTTCTCCCCAGTCTTTCAAGTCAGACAGGAAGCTTATTCTGCAGGGAACAGACAACGCCAGAATCATCTTTGCCTGTGTAATTCTGAACTGTTCAGATTGCCCCTGTTCCTTTCCTGACGCATCTTTCTGCATTATCACAGATAGGAGTCTCTCTGTGCCGCAACCAATTCCTCTGAACACTTCCCTACCCCTCACCACCAACTGCACAGCATAAGCCATGGACACCTGAAGCTCAATGGAGAAACCTGAATTCAACAAAAATCTGGAACAGAGAGCTGGCCTCATGTCACCAGCACCGATTGTTGCAAAGAACTCTCCCTGGTTCGTAAATGTAATATAAGGAAGGAAATCTGCCAGATTTACCTGGACTGGCCTATGAACTGGACAACAGCCGAACCAGCTATGCCCATGGAAGACTTAAAAAGAGTCTCGGAGTACAGTATTTTGGATGAGCCTGGGCAAGGAGGGTGCGGAATCAGGGACAATCACCGACAGGTACGGACCGACAGAGATCCCCTGTCCCATCACCGACAGGTACAGACCCATAAAGGTCCTCCCGTCCCATCACTGACAGGTACAGACCCATACAGTTCCCCCCTGTCCCATCACTGACAGGTACAGACCCACAGAGGTCCCCCGTCCCATCACCGACAGGTACATGCCCATAGAGATCCCCCGTCCCATCACCGACAGATTCAGACTCATAGAGATTCCCCCATCCCATCACTGACAGGTACAGACCCATAGAGTTCACCCCGTATCATCACCGACAGGTACAGACACACAGAGCTCCCCCGTCCCATCACCGACAGGTACAGACCCATAGAATTCCCCCGTCCCATCACTGACAGGTACAGACCCACAGAGTTCCCTCGTCCCATTACTGACAGGTACAGACCCACAGAGTTCCCTCGTCCCATCACCGACAGGTACAGACCCATAAAGGTCCTCCCGTCCCATCACTGACAGGTACAGACCCATACAGCTACCCCCTGTCCCATCACTGACAGGTACAGACCCACAGAGTTCCCCCATCCCATCACCGACAGGTACATGCCCATAGAGATCCCCCGTCCCATCACCGACAGGTACAGACCCACAGTGTTCCCCCGTCCCATCACCGACAGGTACAGACCATAGAGATCCCCCGTCCCATCACCGACAGGTACAGACACACAGAGTTCCCCCGTCCCATCACCGACAGGTACAGACACACAGAGTTCCCCCGTCCCATCACCGACAGGTACAGACCCATAGATATTCCCCCGTCCCATCACCGACAGATACAGACTCATAGAGTTCCCCCTGTCCCGTCACTGACCGGTACAGACCCATAGATTTCCCGGTGTTCCGTCACTGACAGGTACAGACCCATAGAACTCCACCAGTCCCATCACCAACAGCTACAGACCCATAGAGATTCCCCCCTCCCATCACTGACAGGTACAGAAACATACAGTTCCCCTGTCCCATCACTGACAGATTCAGACTCATAGAGATTCCCCCATCCCATCACTGACAGGTACAGACCCATAGAGTTCACCCCGTATCATCACCGACAGGTACAGACACACAGAGCTCCCCCGCCCCATCACCGACAGGTACAGACCCATAGAGTTCACCCCGTCCCATCACTGACAGGTACAGACCCACAGAGTTCCCCCGCCCCATCACCGACAGGTACAGACCCATAGAGCTCCCCCGTCCCGTCACTGACAGGTACAGACCCATGGAGTTCCCCCCCGTCTCATCACCGACAGGTACAGACCCACAGTGTTCCCCTGTCCCATCACCGACAGGTACAGACCCATAGAGCTGCCCCGTCCCATCACTGACAGGTACGGATCCATAGAGCTCCCCCCCATCCCATCACCGACAAGTACAGACCCATTGAGCTGCCCTGTCCCATCACTGACAGGTACGGATCCATAGAGCTCTCCCCCATCCCATCACCGACAAGTACAGACCCATAGAGATCCCCGTTCCATCACCGACAGGTACACACCCATAGAGATCCCCCGTCCCATCACTGACAGGTACAGACCCATAGAGATCCCCGTCCCATCACTGACAGGTACAAACCCATAGAGCTCCCCCCTGTCCCATCACTGACAGGTACAGACCCATGGAGTTCCCCGTGTCCCATCACCATCAGGTACAGATCCATCGAGTTCTCCTTGACCCCTCACTGTCATGTACCAAATTGCAGTAGACCAGTATTCACATGTAATGTTTGAGCAACTGTAACTAATTCATCACTGAGGGGACTACAGTCCTCTTAACATTGACTCACAAACTGAAGTGGATTGGGAACAGCAGTATTATTCAGGAGCAGGAGACCTCTTACAGCATTGTCAAGATGGCTGACCAAAGTTAGAACCCTACTGAGCTGTAAGGTTCATAGGAGCATTGAAGACAAGAGCAGGAGGAAGCCATTTGGCCCTTCGAGCCTGCTCTGCCATTCATCACGATCATGGTTGATTATGCAACTCAATCGCCTAATCCTGCTTTCTCCCCATAACCTTTGATCCCATTCGCCCCATGTACTATGTCTAGCCACCTCTGGAATATATTCAATGTTTTGACATCAACGACTTCCTGTGGTAATTAATTCCACAGGCTCACCCACTCTTTGGGTGAAGAAATGTCTCCTCATCTCCATCCTAAATGGTCTACCCCAAATCCTCAGACTGTGAGTAGGAGACAGTCGTACCGCAGATGCTGGAAGCTAGAGTCAATAAATGTGAAATTGGAGACTGAGGGGGCGACCTTGACACACACATGGGGTATTTAGGGGCAGCACGGTGACTCATAGCATTAGGGATGTGGGTTCGATTCCTGCCTTGGACAAACGTCTGTGTGGAGGTTGAACATTGTCCTTTTTGTATCTGCGTGGATTTTGCCCGGGTGCTCCAGTTCCCTCCCACAATCCAAAGCTGTGCAGGTCGTGGTGCATTAGACAGCATTTCCAGCTGAAACATTGACTTTCGTGCTCCTCAGATGCTGTCTGACCTACTGTGCTCTTCCAGCTTCACACCTATTGTCTCAGACTGTGATCCCTGATTCTGAACACATCCAGTATCGGGGTGGATTCATCATAGTGGGCAGTGATATCTTATTCATTCATGAGAATCTAAGCATCGCTGGCAGTGCCCGCGTTTATTAATGATCCCTAATTGCCCTTGAACTGAGTGGCTTTGTTGGGTATTTCAGCCGTTGTGAGTCAACCACATTGCCATGCGTCTGGAGTCACATGTACTCCAAATCAGGTGATCCAGATAGGTTTGTGATAAATAGATGAGCTTCTCATTCCAGAATTTTTATCAAATTTGATTATACCATCTGTCATTCGGACATATTATCCCCAGCTCTTTAAGACTGAGACAAGGAGAGATTTGTTCACCCAGAGAGTGGTGAGCTGTGGAATTCACTCCTGCAGAACGTAGTTGAAGCCAAAACACCTACTGTTTCCAAGAAGGTGTTTCTAAACCATTAGCCTGGGCCTGTGGATTACTCGTTCAGTAACCTTATCACCACACCATTGCCAGTGCTATAATTAGCATCATTCATTCATTGTATTATTATCTGTTCTGTCTAAAGTGGATGGTGTTGCTGCAGCATTTAACAGCAATCCCTGGATGCCCCTTGAGAAGCTGCTGCTTTGCCACCTTTGTTCAATCACTACAGTCCCTAACAGAGAGTTCCAGGAGTTTGTCCCACAAAATGTGGGACTGTCATCCAAGTTGGAAGGTAACTGGGAAGCTTATGTTCTCTTGTGGTAGAGGTGACAGGATGGGGAGCTATCATCAAAGATGGTAGTGATGGGCAATAAATGCTGGGCCAGCCAGCGGTGCACACATACCATATATTAATTTTAAAAAAAATGCCTGGTAATGGAGTCATTAAAGAATGGGGGAGAAGGAGAGGATAGGGAACCATGAGCCATGAGGAGGTGACAGCCTAGGGGTACTATCACTGGGCTGTTACTACAGAGACCCTGGTAATGATCTGGGGACCCAGGTTCAATTCCTGCCATGGTGTAAGTTGAGTTCAATTTCTTTTTCAAATCTGGGATTAAAAGTCTGCTGATGACCATTGCTGATGGCTGGAAAAACCCATCTGGTTCATTAATCTCCTTTAGAGAATTGCCATCCTTACCTGGTCTGGCCAACATGTGACTCTAGACTCACAGCTAATGTGGTTGACTCTTAACTGCCCTCTGGGCAATTAGGGATGGGCAATAAATGCTGGGTCGAGCCAGTGATGTCCTTATCCCGTGAATGAATAAACAGAAAACCTAACATTTCTTCTAAATGGCTCATTCTTTGAAATGATGCGGAATGGGTAAAATGCATTTTTTGCCATTTCCAAAGAATGTGAAAGGAACTGGTCTTCAAACCTAATTGACATAAAATAAATCATATCTTGCATTTACATTATATTAAGAAACCGAGTTGCTGCTCTACAGAGCTTTTTGTTTTAACATGAAGCATTAATCAGTTTTACTTTAGATCACAAAGGCATCAGCTGTCAAGGGTTCTTGTGCAAGTTATTATTGCAGGATTTGTTGACGGATGTTGACAAGATTTTTGACACAACAAAATACAGTCAAAACATCCATTCAATGTAAAGAATGCAGTGATATTTATGTATAACATATGCAGGGATGCTCCTGACATCACCCTGTGCACAGTGTTGGTGTTCCTATTATTGCTGTGGTCTCCACGTGGGGAGTGTTGCACATGGGGAAGGGGGAGGATCGAATCTCAAAGGTCAGACTGGGAGAGGGTGCAGGATGATGTGTGCATGAGCGATGAGCTTACTTTGAAAATATGCAGCAATAAGAAGGAAACAGACAGTCCATGTCTAGCTCTAAGTCAGCAGACAGCCACATAAAGTGCAAGAATCAACTATTTCCTTCAACAGAAAGCTCATTTTTAATCATTCACAGGATGAGGGCATTGCTGGCTAATCCAACAGTTATTGCCCATCCCTAATTTCCCAGAGGGCAGTGATGAGTCAACCACGTTGCTGTGGGTCTAGAGTCCATGTAGGCCCGACCAGGTAAGGATGGAGCTCCCTTCCCTGAAGGACATTAGTGAACCAGATGGGTTTTTCCCCTAACACTGGATTCATGGTGAGTATTTAGACTGCTAAATCCAGATACTTTTAAACTCAAATGCCACCATCTACTGTGGCAGGATTTGAACCCAGGTTCCCAGAAAATTGCCTGGGTCCCTACATTAACAGTCCTCCAATAATACCACTAGGCCATTCCTATATGCATGCTTGACTGATCTGTGAAGGAGTGGTCTTCCTTTCTAGGCAGACAAAGGCATAATTAGGGCACCAATGAGCTCAATTGCATGGGCAGCTGGTCTATGATATGGAGTGACACCAACAGTATGGATTCAGTTCCCAAATCAGCTGAGTTCACAATGATGATCCTCGTTTAGTATCCTTGCCCCCTACACAAGTCATGGAGACCTTCAGGTGAAACTGTCATTCATCTCTAAGGAGAGAGTGGGACAATGGTGACCTACTTTTTAAAAGGTCCAGCAACCCTACTTCAAAGAAGAGAAGGTATAGTCTTGCCAGGAGCTGTGATCATTAGCAACCAACATAAGAACATAAGAACCAGGAGCAGGAGTAGGCCATTTGGCCCATCGAGCCTGCTCTGCCATTCAATAAGATCATGGCTGATTTCTTCGTGGACTCAGCTCCACTTACCCGCGCTCTCACCGTAACCTTTAATTCCTTTATTGTTCCAAAATCCATCTATCTTTGTCTTAAAAGCATTCAACGAGGTAGCCTCAACTGCTTCGCTGGGCAGGGAATTCCACAAATTCACAACCCTTTGGGTGAAGCAGTTCTTCCTCAATTCAATCCTAAATCTGCTCCCCACTTATTTTGAGGCAATGCCCCTTTTTTCTAGTTTCACCCACCAGAGGTAACAACCTCCCTGTTTCTATCTTATCTATTCCCCCTCATTCTTCTAAATTCTACTGAGTATAGTTTCAATCTACTCAAGTTCTCCTCATAAGCCAATCTTGTCAACATTACTGGAGTTAGATAATGTGATTACTAATCATCGAAATTCAAGCAGGAGTAGGCCATTTGGCCCTTTGTGCCTGCTCTACCATTCAGTATGACTATGACTGATTGTCTAACTCAATACCAATGCCTGTTTTCTCTCCACAACCTTAATGCTTTTCAAATCTGAACCACTTTCTCAAATATTCTCGTTTCTATTTGCGAAGTCTTGCTTTGCATGGGTTATCTGCTGCATTCTTGATATAGCAGCAGTGATAATGGATTGACTTGCCCAAAATAAACGTTTTCACACAGTGAGTAGTTAGGGTTTGGAATGCCTAGAGATATGGTGGAGGCACGTTCAGTTGAGACACCGAAGAGGGATAGAAGTGGTAAGCAGGGCTATGAGGGATAGGCAGAAGATTGGCATTAGATAATAGAACCAATGCAGGCAGAATGTGTCAAATGGGCTCCTTCTGCACTATAAAAATTCTGTGATTCTGTTAACCTGGGTAGCTAGAGAAAGGGTAGATCTATTCAAGGACAAAGAAGGGAATTTATGCATGGAGCCCAGAGAAGGTGGGTGACATCCTTAATGAGTACTTCACATCATTATTCACCAAGAAGAAGGACATGGATGATGAAAGGATTAGGGAGGGGTATGTTAATGTTGTAGAACATGTGGAAATTAAGAAGGAGAAGGTGTTGGGTGTATTTAAAAATATTAATGTCGTTAAGACCCCTTGGCCTTATGGGAATTATCCCAGCTACTGAAGGAGACAAGGGAGGAGACTGCTAGGGCTTTAACAGATATCTTTGTATCCTCTTTAGCCATAGGCGAGGTCCCAGAAGACTGGAGTATGGCCAATGTAGTTCTTTTGATGAAGAAGGGCAACAGAGATAATTTAGGAAAGTATAGGTCAGTGAGCTTTCCATCAGTGGAAGATAAATTATTGGAGAAGATTCTCAGAGTTGGGTTTACTTGCATTCTGAGAAGCATGGGCTTATTAGGGACGGTCAGCACGGTTTTATGCAGGATGGGTTTGTCTCACAAATTTGATTGAATTTTTTGACGAAGTGATAAAGCTTATTGTTGAGGTTCAGGCAGTGGATGTTGTATGCATGAGCTTTACTAGAGCATTTGACAAGAGCATTGGCATTAGATAATAGAACCAATGCAAGTAGAATGTGTCAAATGGGCTCCTTCTGCACTATAAAAATTCTGTGATTCTGTTAACCTGGGTAGCTAGAGAAAGGGTAAATCTATTCAAGGACAAAGAAGGGAATTTATGCATGGAGCCCAGAGAAGGTGGGTGACATCCTTAATGAGTACTTCACATCATTATTCACCAAGAAGAAGGACATGGATGATGAAAGGATTAGGGAGGGGTATGTTAGGCTTGCCATGGTAGGCTTGTCCAGAAGATTAGGTCACTTAGGATCTTAAAATTGACTATCAATGCCAATGCCATTGGCATCATCCACCGTAAAGGCTCTAATTATCCACACATTATCACTATACATTATTATAAACCACCTATTATATACACTTCATACATCCCAGAGACTGATCTGATTTTGTTTTTAACTTCCATTGTTTTTTTCAACTTGCTGCTTATTCTGTGTGCATTATGTGTGTAGCGTTATTATTTCTTTTCACATTTAGTAACTAATACATTCTCTCTAAAGGATATATCCTTTCAGGAAAGTCTGACTAAATTGGCTCCATTCCCAACACAAATTAATTTGGGGCTGAGAGGATGGTAGCCACAAGGAAATGGATCTTTTTAAAAATTAAACATATCTTACCAACCGTGAGAATTAATGAACAAAGAGAAGGCAATTCATTCCTCCACATTCAGGATTTTAATGATTTGGGGTGTCCCATCAGAAACTGTAATAAACTGGGCAACACAGCTCAGGGTCTGGTTATAGCAACTGGGACTGGCTTTCAACTCTCGGTTTCTTGAATTAAATTTACATTTGTTTTGAATTTGAAAACTCACTCGCCAGAGGAGTAGCTTTGGACATTTTGATTACCATCCCTGTGACTTTATCACTACACCATCACCTTCCCCACTGCTGGAATGATGTGGCATAAGATTCTGAATATTTTCCCTCTCGGCAATCTTAGAAACTTCGCCTTTCCAACATCCCCCTCTCTGGACATGGGCTTATACACACACACACATACAGATGTGGCTGTTTCATTCTTCATCCATGAGGATGCTACATGTTGTCCTTACTCACAATTCACTGACACTGAGTTCCAGCATATGGTCAGGACATCCCACATCACCCCGTCCCCTAGTTAGCGCAGGATCACTGAACACAAGTTGAACACCAAGAATCACATTTACGTGAGTATATTTTGGGTTGGGGGTGGGGGTGGGTTTGGATTTAGGTTTGGAGTGGGGTGGGGTAGCCTATTGGTATCATTGCTGCACTGTTAATTCAGAGACTCAGGTAATGTTCTGGGATCCTGTTTTCAAATCCCACCACAGCAGATGTTGGAATTTAAATTCAATAACGCTCTGGAATTAAGAGTCTAATAATGAACATGGCCAATTATTGGAAAACCCCATCTGGTTCACTTTAGGGAAGGAAACTACCATCCTTGCTTGGTCTGGCCTACACGTGACTGCAGACTCAGAGCAATGTGGTTAACTCTTCACTGCCCTCTAGGCAATAAATGTGGGTCTAGCCAACGATGCCTATGTCCTGTGAATGAATAAAGTAGTACCTTTCACAACCGTGGTACATTGCACCATGAAGTGCTTTTGACCTGTGTAATGAAGGAAAGGCATCAGCAAAAGTCACCAAAGTTAACTCTTCCCACAGATGCTACCAGAGCTGCTGAGTTTCTCCAGTGATTTCTAGTTTATTTTAGTTTAAGGCAGCAGCCGGGTATGTGCACAGTAAGATCCTACAGCCTGTAATGAGATACTGGCCTGAGGTTATAGAATCAGAGAGTCAAAGAGATGTACAGCATAGAAACAGATCCTTCGGTGCAACCCGTCCATGCGACCAGATATCCCAACCCAATCTATTCCCACCTGCTAGCACCCGGCCTATATCCCTCCAAACCCTTCCTATTCATATACCCATCCAAATGCCTCTTAAATGTTGCAATTGTACCAGCCTCCACCACTTCCTCTGGCAGCCCATTCCAAACACGCACCACCCTCTGCATGAAAACTTTGCCCCTTAGGTGTCTTTTATATCTTTCCCCTCTCCCCTAAACCTATACCCTCTCGTTCTGGACTCCCCCACTCCAGGGAAAAGACTTTGTCTATTTACCTTATCCATGCCCCTCATGATTTGATAACACCCTATAAGGTCACCCCTCAGCCTCCAACGCTCCAGGGAAAACAGCCCGAGCCTATTCAACCTCTCCCTATAGCTCAAATCCTCCAACACTGGCAACATCCTTGTAAATCTTTTGTGAACCCTTTCAAGTTTCACAACATCCTTCCGATAGGAAGGAGACCAGAATTGCAAGCAAGATTCCGAACCAATGTCCTGTACATCCACAACATGACCTCCCAACTCCTGTACACAATACTTTGACCAATAAAGGAAAGCATACCAAACACTGTCTTCACTATCCTATCTACCTGCGACTCCACTTTCAAGGAGCTATGAACCTGCACTCCAACGTTGTTGGCTAACGAGAAACATTGGCCATGAGAGTGGGGGGGGGACAGAATGTTCCTACTCAGCTTTATGTTAACTAGTGAGGGGCGGACAGGTATTCAGGGTGGGGTCTGAGATCTCATCTGAAATTTTGCATCTCTGATCGCGAGTTGCAGTACAGGCAGGATTGGCTTGAATTCAGGTTTATGCAGTCAAGGGTTTCAACACTCAAGCCTTTTTATTCAGAGCCTGATCAGAGAATGCCACTAACTTGGCCACAGCAGACACTAGCAATAGAGCTGTCCTCTGACAGATTCAGCCCAGCTTTAAGGGGATCGATCTCCGGGCTCTTGACATTTAATTTTGCCACCAACATGCTGCCTATGGTAAGGGGGTGGGGGCGGTGGGGTTTGCAGAGGGATGAGAGAGGGGGACCTTGAGCTAATTGTGGATCTTCAGGGCATCTGGGCCGAGTATTAAACCACTGCAGATCCCTGCCTGGGGATTGACACATCGGCACAAGGCATTAACTACAGCAATTCTGTCTTGTATTGATTTTCAGTGGGTGGGTGAAGGAACATTAATACAGACACACACACACACACGGCAGCAGAGCACTCCCATCAGCATGGGTGAGAGGATTCATAATTACCTCACGAGTGACGTGCTTTCATCAGCAGCTGGGAATCTTGTTAAATACATTCATTCTCCTCCCCTTCAGAACTCCACTCTGCCATCTGCAGAATAGGAGAGCAGCAGAGACTGCAAGCTTGCCAGCTAGTGATAGCTCACACTGACAGACAGATACGCACAGATAGAGACAGACAGAACTTACAAACAGATTTTTATATATATATACCACAGAACTGCACAAGTAGACATATATACATACAGATACTTCCAACACATACATACACACAGAACTTACATATAGATACATATACACACACTTAAAGAACAGTCCATAGAGAGAAAAAGAGAGACACACACAGTGACACACATATGTATACACTCACAGCACACTCATACACTGTCACACTCAGACACACACACACCACACTGGACTCACACACACAAGTAGCTCTGTATCTCTCAGGAGTAAGACTCGCACATGCTCCTCCATACGGCGTTGCTACCACGAGGAGGCTCGACTGATCATCATCGTGGAATATACCTTCCTGTACCAAGACTTGGTGGGAACAGGAGAGAGGCGAGGAGAGGTGGTAGTGGGGAGGAGGGGGGGAGCAGGAAGGAGGAGGGCTCATTGGCTTCAAGATGCTGTGCGAGAGATACACGGTGATCAATGTTGAAGACGGATCGTCCAGAGTGCCTCAGCTGGTGTTTCTGTCTTTCATCGGGAGGGAACTTCTGATCAGAAATGTTGTTTTACTGAGGTAAAGAGAGAGAGAGAGAGAGACGCGCACCCAATTAAGGAGAAACTAAGGATGCTATTGCTGCCACTCTGCAGGTAGGTGGGGCTTGATCTACTTATATAAAAGAAGCAATTGCTTTCCCAGAGAATGGAAACTTTGAGTCGGCATGTAAAATTTGTGTGTGTGGTAGTTTATTTTATTTCTGATCTGCAGTGGAGTTGAAGCAGTTTGTAGCTACCACTGTAACATTGAGATTCGATGAGGGAGCGTCTTGTGTTCTGAATCCAAGGGATTGGGATTGTTGGAATCTCTTCGGTTGGATTTAGCCTGAGCTTTGAAGATTGACTCCTGCCCTGGTAAGGGCTACCCACTTCACAGTGTATGTATGAAGGGAAAGTGCTTGTGTCTTTGCCTGAATTCTTTTTGCTCTGCTCCACTCTTGGCAGAATAAGCTGCCCTCTCTAACTTACCCTGCCGACAGCAGGAGCTCAATATTAAAATGATCACTTCCCGCAAACTTTTCTTTTATCTCCTCCTGCCACCCCGCCCCCATCCCTGAAAATGTGGTGGAAATTGATCCCATGGTGATAACTTTTCAAAGGAAAGGGAAGGACACGACTTGCATGTTCACAGGGAAAGAACAGCGCGCTGCTCTGGAGCGAATTTATCCCTTCGCTAAATGGAAGCGCTAGCACAGACACAAACGGCTCAAATGGCCTCCTTGCGTTCTCTTTGATTTAGGAGTTAGTCGGAAGCCTCAGTCGGAAGTTCGATGCCTATCTCAAAGAAAGGTCCTATAATAAAGGATGAACTTGCATTTATGTAGCACCTTTCCTGATCTCAGGACACCCCCCACTACATTTGATGAAGTAGCCGATAAAATGTGGTCTCTTTTTGAATGCTGGAAGTGCACAGTTAGTTCAGGTACGGCAAGATCCGTGGTGGAAAATGTGACCCACCACCACCACCAATGTCAGTGGTATCTCCGCCTGTTGGCAGAGAATGTAAGTAGGGAGTGTCCATAGGGAATGTTGCGGGGAGAGAATTGCCCTATCAATGGAGAATGTTGGAGCAAGTGTCTCCTCATGTCAGTGGGACTGGCCTCTGGCTGTCAGTGGCATGTGTCAAGTGGGTATTGTCAGTAGACAATATGGCTGATGGGACCGTCTTCTTTATCCATGGGGAGTTTTGGTGGGGATTGTTAGAGGTGAGGCATGCTGCTCCCTGGAGTGTCATGGGGAGTGCGGGTGGGGAATACTGACGTGAAAAGACGCTGTATTGATAGGGAGCCTGGATGGGGAGAGTTGCCCTGTGGTAGGGCTGTGTTGGTCCCTGTAAATAGGAAGTGTCATGGATGAGTCCTGCTCCCTGTCAGTAGACAATGTTGGCAGAGAGTGCCAACTGGGAGAGTGTCAGTGGGCAGTGCTGTTGTATGTTGGTGAAGCATGTTGCGCCCAGTTGGTGAGGGATTCTCTGCGAGCACCTCTCCTGCTTTGTGCATGAGTCAAAAATGTCAACAGGGCTAGCCCAGATTATCAGTTTGCACTGCCTTTGGTTGACACTGTGGAATCCACTGACCTATTGTACTCTATGCTACTCTATCCCCACCCCCACCCTCCTCTAGCTTATCTCTCCACGCTTCAGTCTCTCTGCCTTTATTCCTGATGAAGGGCTTTTGCCCGAAACGTCGATTTTGCCTGTCCTCGGATGCTGCCTGAATTGCTGTGCTCTTCCAGCACCACTGATCCAGACTGTGGAATCAATACCCTACTCCAACATCTTCTTCACCTCATCCCAGTGGCCAGACCCAACATCAAATAATCCTGAGCAATGTAATATCAAAATTACAAGCTTATTGAGTGAGGGGTAAACAAATACAGTTTAGTTCCACACACAGACAGAGAAACACATACACACACACAGACACAGATACACAGACATGCACATGCGCGCACACACACACACAATATGATATGCATTGCTTATTCAATAAAGGAATGCATTAAAAGGCTCTCTGTACCTGATATCTTTCATTTGCATTACAGTCATTGCATTTCACAAGTAATTCATACTATGACCTATTTAAATTGTCTAATATGATAAGGAATATTAAAAAGTCCAGGTCATCCAACATTTTCCTTTCCATCGTACTTGTTAATATTCTGCTCAAAATTACATGAAGCATCACATGTGCGCATGTCCTCCTGAAGCCAGTGTTTATCTTTAGGAGCTGGTATTTATGGGATTCACCATGTGCTAGTTCTCCAGTTAGCACTGGTGCAAAAGGTTTAGCAGAAACCCCTGTCAAGAAACTGGGCCACCTCTGGTTGAATCTAACTCCATGAACTTCCAATGCATCACTACCATCAGACTACTCAGCTCCCACACCATCTCTCTCCTACACATTGATGGGAGTCAGCCTCTTTGGGTCAGAGTTGCGAGCTTAAACGTGTCTGGGTTTCCGTGATTCAGAGGCAGCAAGAGTGTAGATGCTTTAATGATCAGAGTCTGGCAAAATTAAACTCAAGTTTTGGACTGCTGTCATGAAGTGCATTATTCCAATGTTACCCCAAATAGCAAGGAAAGAATGTGAGCTGGAGTAACAAGCTGGAGGTTTGAGTGGAATCTGAGCATTGACCTGGACCTGTTGGGTTGACTAGCCTGTTCCTGTGCTGTACAGTCTGTGTAGTTCCTTGGATATTGAAGAACTGGCACAATGCAATGGGATCCTCACACTACGGGCAACCTGGGAAATCCCCCTGGAACTACCAGCCTCTTTTCCATTAATACAATGATGGCTCACTTTATACTGTGCACTGAAGCTGTTACACAGCTTTGTTGACCTAACAAGAAAGCTTGAATAATGTTTAGGTCTGTACCCGAGACTGCATAAACTGGCCTGTGATGCATATTCCCAAGCAAGGTTCTCAGGCTACTACTAGGCTCAGGCTTAAGCACCACTGCAATTGAGATACCTCGATTAAAGGATTTAAGTTGATAGGAAAACAAACTATTTCCTTACCCCAGCGGAAAGAGTTCAGAGCAAAGACTGTACTTCTTCATGCAAAGGGTAATAACAGATTTTTTAAAACCTGTTGAGGCCCTCTTTGAGGTTGAGGTGACTGGAACCAGGGGTTGACATCATCTGAAATTGTCAAAACTGGTGTTGACAGCATTTTGTTTGGTTAGGCGAGGGTTACAGAATCGGAGTGGGCAGAAGGAGTTAAGATGAGTGCAGAAATCATTGAATTGGACAGGGATCAAGAACTAGAATGGGCAACTTCAGTCTTTAGTAACATGAATGAACAGTGATTGTGGAGAGTGGGGGAGGGAGTGGTAAGACCACATCGTTTTCTAACAATACGGGGCATCCCTTGCACTCACCATACATCTCCATGACTCTCTGCTATCGGAAGATCCATTTAGCATGTTTTCTTTTCACGTCCTGTGTTAGAAAACATTTTCACGGATTGGGAGTTCAGCAGGGACATAAATCTCTGACAGATTGAAATCACAGAAAATGATGCTTGTTGCGACGGGTGAGTTCCTGGTTTGTGTGGTTCCCCCTTGTGGAATGAGCTCTGCTCTTGGTTGACTAGGGTGATGTATTGTTAAAAGCACCTTCTTTTCTTCCTGACTCTGTGACCATTATTCCCCCAGCGGTGAGGTTGTGTGCGGGAGGTGCTGAGCCTTAAAGAAACACTGTCTCTTGTTATTACAATTTGCAGCGACACTACAGTTGATTTTTTTTCAGCAGCATCAGACTGGTATCACTTACAAACACTCTAGTAAAAGGCCAGTTATGGCTTAGTTGGTGACAGTTAAGCCACATTTGAGCTGGGCCTTTGTGGGTACAATTGCCACCCTCTTTCAGATCAAACACTGAGCTCACACTCAGTGCAATACTGACAGAATGCTACCCTGCTGGAGGTGCTGTTTCAAATGGGGATGGCTCTGGGCATAAACTGACTAAGACAGTATTGAGGGTGAGAGAGAGAGGCAGACACAGAGAGAAAATTACATTTGTAACATTGAATAGACCAGGGTAGGTTGAGGGGAGATTTGATTAGGATGTGTAACATTGTAAGGAGCCCAGATATTGCAGGCCCATTTCTGTTATTCAAGAGGTTAATAAGCGGGACTCACAGATCAGGATTAATTGCTACATAATTTGGAAGGAGTTGAAGAGAAGGATTTGGAATGCACTGTTTGAAAATTGGGGCAGGAACAGGAAACTAAAACATGGCAATTCCAGATGCTAAGAGCTGGAAATGTGTGGTTAGGCTGGACAGCTCCTGTAAGCTAGAAGAATAATTGCAATAATATCCCCTGGTCCCTTTCTCTCCTGAATGGTGAATAGCTTTCTACCCAACATGTTTTAAATAAAGCTATGTTAGCGACTGGAGAAAACAACTGTGAATCTTCCGTTGTGCCATTGTAAGCAAATAAAATGGTTATTTTTGCCTTTAAGTTGCAAAGTTTTGTTTGCCTCGTGCTGTGATATACATTGTCTGAAGTAATTTGAGCAGAGTATCAGTTATCTTTATTTGGCTGTTTGTCTCCGCAGCATTTGAATTGATTTGTAAACTAAAGTGATAAACTGTGACAAATCCTGCTGATAGGAGAAACTTATGTTAATGTTTACAGTGCAGTTCCTCATCATTTGAATTGCCTGCTCACACTCGGTGCAACATACTCATAACCACGACATCCAGCACCCCAGCTACAAATCTTTTCACAAACCTTCAGCTCTCTCTCTCTCTCTCTCGGTTTCTTTTTTCACTTATCTCTCCTGACCATTATTTGTTGCTTTTTTTCACTGTCTCATGATCTGTTTGATGTTTTTCTTTCTCTCTTTCTGGTCTTTCTCTTCCTACTATCTTTCTATTTACTCTCTATCAACAAGCTTATCTGCTTTTGCACCTTTCCTCCCTTTCTATTGTCTCTTACTTTTTGCTGTTTCTCTCCTCTTCATTGCCTCTGTCTCTATTTGCTGGCTTCCTTGCCTCTAACTGTTGAGTTTCTCTTCAAGCTGTTTTCCCCCGTCCATCTATCTGCTGGCTTCCTTTCTGCTATCTATCCATTTCTGACACTGCCCAACTTGCCTGTTCTCTTTCCTAGCCCTCAATCTGTCGCTATTTCTGTCTATTTCTCTGCTTCTCATTCTCTGTCAAACGTACAGTACTTATTGTTGCATCTGTTTCTCTGCAGCCCTTGTCTTTTGTTCTCTGTCCCTCTGTTACTCTTAATTATCTCTCTTCTTCTCCATTGCTGTCTGACATCTCTCTTTTGACAATGTTATTTCTGTGCCTGCTGCTTCCCTCTGGACACCTACTGTCTTTCTCACTTTATTGTTCACATTTGTATCTTTGCGGTACCTTTCCAAATAGTGTCTCCTAATGCCTGTCTGACTTATCCTTTGTGTCAAAATTATGTCTGGCTATTCTCCTTTGCTCTCACCCATAACCTACCATTGGAAAATGGGATTAGAGCAGATAGGTGCTTGATATGTGGCATGGCCACTTCCTGTGTTGTTGATGAAGTAGACCATTTGGCTCAATATAAGACTATAAGACCATAAGATAAAGGAACAGATTTAGATGATTCAGCCCATCAAGTCTGTTCCGCCATTCGATCATGGCTGACAGGTTTCTCAACCCCATTCTCCTGCCTTCTCCCCGTAACACTTGATCTTCTTAATAATTAAGAACTTATCTATCTCTGTCTTGAATGCACTCAATGACCCAGCCTTCACAGCAATGAATTCCATAGACACACCACCCTCTGGCTGAAAACAATTCCTCCTATCTCAGTTTAAAAGGGTAATCCTTTTACCTTGAGGCTGTGCTCCTAGGTCCAAGTCTTTCCTACTGGTGGAAACATCTTCTCCGTGTCCATTCTATCCAGGCCTCTGTAAGTTTCAATCAAATCCCCCCTCATCCTTCTAAATTCCATTGAGAACAGATACAGAGTCCTCAATCCCTCCTCATATGAGAAGTCCTTCATCTCTGAGATTATTGTTGTGAATCTCATCTGGAACCCATCCAATGCCAGCATTGATACAAGGCCCAAAACTGCACACTATTCCAAATGAGATCTGACCAGAGCCTTATACCGCTTCAACAATACATCTCTGCTCTTGTGTTCTAGCCCTCTCAAAATGAATGTCAATATTGCATTTGCCTTCCTAACCTACAAGTTAATGACAGTCGGTGACAGTCAAGCCACATCTGAGCTGGGCTTTTGTGGGTGCAACTGCCACCCTCCTTCAGCTTAAACACTGAGCTCACACTCAGTGCAATACTGACAGAATGCTATACTGCTGGAGGTGTGTGTGTGTGTGTGTGTGTGAAAAATTACATTTGTAACATTGAATAGATTGGGGTGGGTTGATGGGAGATTTGATTGGGATATGTAACATTGTCAGGAGCCCAGATACTGCAGGCCCATTTTGTTATTCAAGAGGTTAATAACGGGACTCACAGATCAGATCTGCCTCAGAGAATTTTCTACTACGTCTCCCAAGTCACTTTGCTCTTCACATTCACAAGTTTAGAAAATAGTCTACTTCTCTATTCTACCTACCAAAATGTATAACCTCACACTTTTCCACATTATATTCCATCTGCCACTTCTTTGCCCACTTGCCTAGAATGTCCAAGTCCTTCTGCAGCCTTCCCACTTCCTTAGCACCATCTGTCCCTCCACTTATCATTGGGTCATCTGCAAATCTTGCAACAGTGCCGTTGGTTTCTTCGTCCAGATCATAAGTGCATGGCATGACTACTTGAGGTCCCAAGCTGATATCTGTCTCTTGCCTGATTGTCTACTTCAACTCCACTTTCCGTCCCTTTCCCCTCGGTCATTTGTTTATCCAAAAAACAAATCTATCCTCTCCTGCAATGTCACTTGCAGCATTTTCTCTTTCTCCTGAATTGTACATTTTTCACAACTAAGACATCAATACATTTATATTCCAATTCCCCTGTACGTAGGCAGTTGGAGTTGATAAATAAGTAAATGGAAGATTAGAAAACATTTTGCTTTACACAGAGGGTGGTCAGAATGTGGAATTTGCCTGTAAATTATTTTGAAATGGAGCTTATACAGTTCTTGCAAGAAGGCAGAATACTAACGGAATGGGGGATGGACAAGGAGTGTGAGATTGCCAGCTTCTGTGCAGAAACAGAGCAGCAGGCAGTAATGATTAAATGGCCCATCTGCATTGCTATCAGATTCTGCAAAGGTTTACAGGGGAAATTGGGTGAATGTGGTTTTCCTTTCTTCATGAGATGTGGGTATTTAGTGTCCATCCCTCGCTATTCTTGAGGAGATAGTGGTGAGCTGGCTTTGTGAACCGCTAAAATTCACATTTCTAGGCACACCCACATCGTGCTGTGAACAAGGGAATCCCAAATTTTTAATCCAGTGACTGTGAAGGAACTATTTCTGAGTCAGGATGGGTGTGTGACTTGGAGGGGAATTTTCAGTTGATGGTGTTACCTTGTGTCTGTTGCCTTTGTCCATCTCAGTGGTAGAGGTAATGGTTTTGGAAGGTTTGCTAAGAGACTGTAGATGATGCACACATGCTGTCACTATGTATGGGTGATGGAGGGAATGAACATTTAATTTCGTGGATGGGGTGCAAGTCAAGTGGGCTACTTTATTCCTGGATAGTTTCAAGATGTTTTTGGAGCTGTGCTCATCCACAGTCCTGACCTCTGCCTTGGAGATGGTGAACAGGAGGGAGTTACTAATCACAGAATTTCCAGCCACTGACTAGCTCTTCCATCTACAGTGTTCATGCCTGTTTCAGGTCAATAATAACATTCAGGATATTGATAGTTGTGGCCATTGAATGTCAATTGTTGGATTCTTACTTGTTAAAGATGGTCATTCCTTCACACCAATGTGGTGTGAATGTTACTTGCCCAAGCCTGAATGTATCTAAATCATCTAAGAACATTTCCTCTGACCTTGTGATGAAAGGGAAGTTATTGATGAAGAAACTGAAGCTGGTTGGGCCTAGGACACTACCCTGAAAAACCAGGATTCTTCTGGGACAGTGGTAGTATCCATACCTCTGAACCAGGAGACTCAGGTTTAAATGCTACCGTCCCCAAAGATCTCCAACATCTCTGAACAGGTTGGTTAGAAAATACTGATTTTGAAAAACTCATGTGTAGATACTGATATAATGGACTGATCAACTATGAGTGGGTTCGGCCTCTCGCAGGGTACTTGTTCAGGGACATGGGTGTCAAAACCCAGAATGGCAAATAGTGATGTTTGAATTCAGTAAAAGTCTGGAATAAAATCTAGCATAAAGGTGAGCATGCCACTACTGTTAGTTGTCTTAAAAACCCATCTGGTTCACTAATGTCCTTTAGGGAGGGAAATATTTCAATGCCTCCAAGTGAATCCAGGTTCACATCAGTGTCGTTGACTCAATTGCACTTTGGGATGGCTAAAACGTGCCCACATTCCAGGGACAAATATTAAAGAAATGTCTCTAGGTGAAGACTAAGGTATTTACTTGCCAATACACAGTAGCTCATAATCATTAGTATGTCAAGTTTCAAACAGCTCCAATTAAAATGGGGCCTGAGACCTTTATATCCTCAGATTATGTGCTTTGATACGGTGATGATATTATAAGAATCTATCTTGAAAGTATTCTACACAAACGTTGTGAGGTATAGTGCAACATCCAACAACGACTAACAGTTCTCCTTTGTGCTAGTCAAGTCTCCAACAAACAAACGGTTTTCCCTCCGATTCCCATTGACTCCAGGTTAGCTGGGTCGCCTTGGCATTACAACTTGGTCAATTCTCAAGGCCAGGAGAAAGTGAGGGCTGCAGATGCTGGAGATCAGAGCTTAAAAATGTGTTGCTGGAAAAGCGCAGCAAGTCAGGCAGCATCAAAGGAACAGGAGAATCGACGTTTCGGGCATAAGCCCTTCTTCAGGATTCCTGAAACGTTGATTCTCCTGCTCCTTTGATGTTGCCTGACCTGCTGCGCTTTTCCAGCAACACATTTTTAAGCTCACATCTCAAGGCCATTCATTCTCACTTCACCTCGGGAATTCAGCTCATTTATCCATTTTTGAAGCAAGGCTGTGATGAGGTCAGGAGCTGAGCGACCCTGACAGAAACTAAACTGAACAAGTGGCATTTGATGGCCCTTTCTGAGCCCTTCCAGCCTGAGCACCTGCTGATGTCATCAATGGCACCAGCAAAGCTGCTGCTTTCTGATTGACCACCCTGAATGGGTTGGTGACCCCCATCAGCAGCCTCTTAATTGGCCACTGTCAATTAACGTCCTCTCTCCCAGTGCCGCCAGTTGCATACATGGATTCCAGATCTGAATTTGGTTTGGGCAGTGGGACCCACTACATGCGAGTAACGTTCCAACCACAGGTGAATTAGAACACAGAATGGGGCCATTTAGTCCACACACTGTATTGATCTATAGATACCTAACAACTGAAATATCAATGTACAAATCAACGTTGCTTCGGATTAAAGCTGTTATGCGGAATTACGGTTTCACAGAATACTACAGAGAAACATTCTTTCTGACCCAATCTGCTGGCGTTTTTCTCTACACTGGCTTCCCCCTCCCCTGATCCTACCCTGTTATGCCCTTTTTAGTGAACCATCTTATTGTTTTCTCTCTTATATTTATCTGGCTTCACTCTGTATGGGTGGGAAGTGACCAGGCAGCGAATCAAGCTTAACCATCATGCTTAAAAACTTCTTTCCTCCCCCAAACCTTGCGATCTCTTCCCATCCCTTCTTCAGTCCTCACGGCCAATTTATTTCATGACAGAAAAGAAAACTCAAACAAGGTGACCGATTAAGTGAAAATATAACCTCTCTGAGCCCCTTGGATGAATCCCTCGGAAACCAGAAACCTAACCTCATCACAGCCCTACCTGCCTGAGGTAAGAATGATCATCTTTTGAGAGTATGTATGTCCCAACTGCACACTCACTAATTCCCTTTGACTAACATCATGGCAATAGGATATCAGATCATAACCGCAGCTCACATTCTGGGCACGTGCTGTGCACAAATTGGTTGCCACATTTTCTACAACACAACCGCTACACTTCGCAATTGGCTTCAAAGCTGTTTGGGTTGTCCTGTGGTCACGAAAGGTGCTACACAAATGCAAGGTTCTTATTCCTCGCATTGTTTACACTTGCCGTTATCCTTGAAAAACTCCAAGAAACATTGGGCCCAAAAAACTTATGAGTGATCTGAGTTCCAATGAGATACCTTTTTCCCACAACTATTATTCCCCTCTCTGTCTAGAAGGTAGCCTCTGGAGCACCTTTGAAGTCCTCATTCACTGGTAGCTGATTCCAAAATTCTTGATTTTTCTTTGTTGTGAAAGGTCAGTTTCAATACTTGTGTTGGTTTCGTATTAAAATCTGTCACCAGAGCTAATCAGAATTATCCATTAACATCTCAGCGTGAAGGATTTGTTGAAAAGCAATTTCCTTTTGCTATGGAATATAGAAAGTGAGCAGTTGGAATAACAATGTGTAAACATGTTAAGTGTCGCTTTAGAGGAGGAATAATTAATGATTGTGTAACTTTGCAAACTCAGAGGATGCATGGAACTTTAAGGACAGCAGGGTAGTGGTTAAATATGAAGCTAACAGGAAGGGTAAGTGCTTTTTACCTCTTGGCTATTATTTGGGATTACTGTCATTACCTTCACACGACTTCGTTTTGGGTTCTGAGCATTTCCAATAAGAGGTTTTCAAATCTTTTATCTTGTTCACATTCTCAGGCTGTCATGACAGCTGACATTTGAGGAGTAAACGATGCACAACTGAAGCAATTTACCAAGTTATTGAGTAGAGAAGCCAGTGATGGCATGATCAATGATAAGAACATTAGATAGTCTATTGAATGGGAAAAGGGGCATTCTTAACCACTGTGCTCAACGGCTTGTCATCAATCTGCATTATTATCAACTCTACCTTACCCATTCCATCTCCTTCACACGTCCTCTCCACCTATTAGCTGTGCCTCACTTGGTAGCTCACTTACCTCCAAATCAAACCCACAGTCCCATGTGAGATGCAAGCACATAATCGAGATAGATACTTGAGTGAGGGATGCTGCAGTGTTGAAGGTGAGGCTGTTCATCAGCTTGTGATTACCTCTCTACCTGAATTCAGTTGTACAATTTTTAATTACTTGTTATTTTGGTTAGATCCTCATCATGCGACTCTGATGCCTACCACTACAAAACACCAAAACGTCATTGAAGATTGACTATCACCTCCGCACCAAAGCTTCTTGGTCAAGCTGGTACAGCTGAAACTGCTTTCCTTCTGCTGAATTTCTGTGCATTCATTGGATGCTTTTCATTCAGCTGGTAGCTCTCCCTGAATCTTCTACATTAAACTACAAACTAATGTTGTGGACCAGGCCAGACCCCCTCAACATGTTTTAAGAAGGTAGTCTAGACCCTAACTTATTCTAATTTTAAAGTCAGATATGAAGTGGGTGTTCCAGATGGGATGCAACTAATCAAACCGTTCGGCTTTAAGCAAAACAGAATTGATTTAAACACTACAGTTGAAACATGAATAAAAGTAAATGGAATTTAGAATAACTTAACTGTTGGAAAACTTAATTGACCCAATGCAGCAACTTAACTAAGGAGCTGTTCCAATCCAGTAACATCCCATAAACACACCCCTTGGCAAAAGGGTAAATTGAAGCACAGACTCTTACACACAGGAGGGAACAACGTCCCAAGGAGATTTCAGAGAGAAAGTCAGTCAGGAAACATTAACTAAAGCTGGAATCCTCCCTGGACTCCAGCAACTTGTGACTGCCACAGCTAAACCAAACTAGAAAAAAGTCTGAACTAGGAGAACTGGCTATTCCCCTGGCCGTTGTTAAACTAGGCTGTTTCTAGACCCCTCAGCCCCTCTGCTTTTATGAACTTTTCTAAAAACAAACTCCAAGGACAAATTGACCTTGTTAAAGTGACAGTATCGTCACACTAAGCTCAGTACAATTTTAACTTCAGAGCAAATGGGAAGATCTCTGAACCCAACTTCCAGCAGAATTGCATGGTTTCCCAGTAGAAATCTGACCATTGCAATATTTCAATTAATCAGAGACTACTTGCCAACCAATTGGTAATGTTTTCTTTACCTAGTCCAAAATGCTGAAATCCTTCTGAGGTTCGGTATGAGAATGGTGCCCTGATATGGTCAAGGTGGAAAACTTGCACTGCTCACTTCACTTTCAGTAATAACTAGAAACTGACAATGCTTGCAGCAGTGAGAAACATGAGATGGGTTAGAATCTCCTAACCGTAAGATCATAAGACGTAAGACAGATGTAAGATGTAGAATATTCAACTCATTGTGTCTGCTTTGCCATTCAATAAGACCACGGCTCATCTGATAATCCTCAGCTTCATTTTCCTGCTTTTTCCCATAACTCCTGATTCTTTTACTCATTAAAAATGGGATTTACTCTATCTGATGTAAACTCCATCCCAAATTGCAGGTGTGAGAGCAATTTACTTAGAACATAGATAGAACATCGAACAGTACTGCAGAGTACAGGCTCTTTGGGCCTCAATGTTGTGCCAACGTTTATCCTACTCTAAGATCAGGCTAACTTACGTACCCTTTATTGTATAAGAAGGCAGTTGACTTACTTAGCTAATAAAATACACACTGAAGGTAGGGGTAGAGGATGTGATGCAGGAATAGGGTGGCTCAAGGACGACGGATCTGCACCTTGTCCACTCAGATGCGATAACAAAGTGCCCAAATTTGAATGAATCTGGCCAATGCCTGACTCTGCAGTTTAGAAAACTGGGAGGTGACCTCATTGAAACATTTGAGATTCTTAATTGGGATTGATAGCATAGACAGCGTGAGATATTTTCGACTCATTGTTTCCAACACAGAGGCTGCCATTCATTCAGGGTTGAGAAGAGATGGAATCACTTGACTTAAAGCGTTGTGAATTGTTGGAATTCTCTACTCCGAGTGTTGTGAATGTTGTATTGTGGGCTATATAAGGCTGAAATAGACAGATGTTTGAAGAATTGAGAGATAACGAAATGTGGAATTGGAGCCATCATGAACCATGGTTGTATTGAATGGAGGAGCAGGTTCACTGGATGACATGGTCCATTCTTTCCGCTGTTGCTTGACTTCTTGTGTTCCTGTCTTCATTTTCCTGTCATCTGTCCTATATTCACTTTGTCCTTCCATCGCCATCACTTTAATGGCTAATATTCGGCAACTGTTCCTTCCTAGTACACTCAGTGATGGTTAGAATTTTTAAGGAAGACCTACCATCTCACCAGTCCTGTCTCTAGATGTGTCAGAATGATGTGGATGCTGGGCAGAGGCAGGCCGAGAAGCTTCAGTGGCTCAGTGGTTAGCACTGCTACCTCGCAGCACCAGGGATCCAGGTTCAATTCCAGCGTTGGGTGAATGTCTGTATGGGGTTTGCACATTCTCTCTGTGTCTGTGTGGGCTTCCTCCCACAGTCCAAAGATGTGTGGGTTAGCCATGGGAGATAAAGGGTAGGAGGGTGAGTCTGGGTGAGATGCTCTTTGGAAAGTTGGTGTGGACTTGTTGGGCCGAATGGCTTGTTTCCACACTGTAGTGATTCTATGAAGCAGAAAGGGGTATGAATATGTATTCCTTCTCATCCAAATCCATGCCTACCAAAAATGACAGAAAGTTTTCTCATGCTCCCCAACTTGGAGCAACATTTTTTCCCCATTTCTCTTTTCCCTGTAGAAATTCGCTGATAATAGTAGGAAAATGACACATAAGGTGGATGGATGGTCCAATATCTCCCCTTTTGTGTCATTAGAGCAAGATCTAAGTAATGCTTAAGCAAAAAAAAAATTGATTATTTTTAACTATGGAAGTCAGTATCTGTACAAGTGCATGAGTCACGGGGCAAGTCAAGAGTAGCTTTATTTGTCATTTCTACCATACACAACTGATACAGTAAAAACAAGACAGCGTTCCTCCAGGACCAAGGTGCAACATGGACAACACAAATTACACAAGAGTACAGTCATACACAGGGCAGCATAAAGTGCATAAGTGCAAAACATGCAAGACAGCACAGTAATTCCTGACAAGACAAGACAATAGGCACAGTGGTGGACAAATTACAGTGTACCAATGAATGATCGTTAATAAGCCACTGTTTTAGCAGCAATTTGAAAAGTTGTTCAAATAATTGCAGATGGAATAGAGTGTGATCATACAGCGTTAAGGAGCCAGATGGCTTGGGGGAAGAAACTGTTGCATGAGGGGCTACCAGCATAATTTTAACAAAAGAATAAACACTTTATTAAATAAAAGAAGAATGGGTTATGTCAAAACAGACAAAAAAAGTCTTCACAGAGATTCTCTCCTCATACAAGTATAAAGTACGACTCAATCAGGAATGGTTTTAATCTTACATTGCATTGTATTAAATAGTGGACTACAATGAAGACAGATGTGTAACAAGAATCCTATTTTCTGGCAGGCTCTGCACAATCCAATTGTGATTAGTTACTGTGCCGAATGTTAGATTGGTGCAGGAACAGAGAAATGAGTTGCATCATCTTCTGAAAGTAAAACATTGACAAGGCTGGAGGGAAAGGACGGGGCAAGTTGGACAGGCAGGGGTTATTCTTGCAGAGCACCAACATGGATATGAAGGGCTGAATGGTCTCCTTCTGTACTGTGACCATTCTGTGCGGATGGCATTGGTGACAAGCTCAGCTATAGAGCGGCTGCTTAAGACATGAGGTCAACTTGGATTGCATCCAGAATGTGAAGGTTATTTGAGTCAAAGAGTCGGTTGACTAATGTGATAAAGTTATGCTGGTTCTCATTTTCATCAACGTAAAAAGCATATTCAATGTAATGCTGCAATGTATTTTGCTATGTTCTCCAATCTACATTTGATCAAGGTCATAACAGGGATGGAGAGATGCAGCAGGATCACAATATGGTGGAAGAGATACTTATTTCACTCTTTAAAAGGATGTGGGCATCATTGGCTCAGCCAAATCTTTTGGCCATACTGTGTGTAGGTAGTAACGAGCTGGCTTCTTGAAACAAGAAGTTGCACGCACACTGCTGTTAGGAAGGGATTGTCAGGATATTGGCCAAGTGACAGTGAAGGAGTGATGATACAATTCCAAGTCAGGATGGGGAGGTGGCTAAGTGGGGAACGTACAGCTGGGAGAGACGTTAGCTGAGATCTCAACAAGGAATAGGAGGTGAAGCAGGATGATACCTGATGAGAAAATGGGAACACCTCAATCTGGGGTAGGGGAAAGATTACACTTACAATCCCAACACGGAAAGAATAATGGGAAGTAGTTGTACAGCACAGCTGTTAGGGCAAGAACTCCAATTAGAATTTGTATTAGCTTTATTGTCAACGGGGTGGGTTACCAACATGGAGACTGAGACAGGGATGTATTACTGACCGGGAGAGGGAGAAAAAATGAGGCAAGATCTCAATGTAGATGGGGAAGTTGGAAAGGAATCTCTACAATGAGAGATAGAGTCAAAAAAGTGGAGTGCTGAAAAAGCACAGCCGGTCAGGCAGCATCCAAGAAGCAGGAGAGACGATGTTTCGAGCATAAGCTCTTCCTCAGGAATCATCCAGCATCTGCAATACTCATTTTCTCCCAATGAGAGATAGATCAAGAAGTGGTAGACCGATGTGGAGCAAGTCAACACCAAGGAAGATGAGGTGGCATTGTGACAGGTTGTAACTGGGTTGAGAAGCAGATGGGTCTGGTCTTGTCAAGGAAAAGCATATAGGAGAACAAACTA
Organism: Chiloscyllium plagiosum; assembly: GCF_037043375.1. Taxonomy (NCBI): domain Eukaryota; kingdom Metazoa; phylum Chordata; class Chondrichthyes; order Orectolobiformes; family Hemiscylliidae; genus Chiloscyllium; species Chiloscyllium plagiosum. The sequence continues at coordinate 155,267,874 of NW_028270139.1, read as the reverse complement.
CACCATGTGAGAGGAACATGAACAAGAGGAGATACCAAAGCTCGCAGAAACGGGGAAAGAAGTCGACCCTGACCAAATAGTGTTAGTGGGCGGAAACCAGAAATGCTGGAAATACTCTCTGCTAAGACCAAATTTGCAGAGGGAAGTGAACATTTCAAGGAATTAGAATCAGAAAGTATCAGAGATGCAAATGTAAAGAGCAAATTCATTGTTCAAAAGTTATGGGAACAATGATTAAGATCCTAACTTATTGAGTCCTGTATTAAGAGCCTGGGCAGCTGTGAAGTGTTTAATCAAAAAGATAAAGTGCAGTTCCTCAAGTTGATGCTGAGTGTGGGGATACTCAGTTTAAAAATGGAAATGTGTTGCTGGAAAAGCGCAGCAGGTCAGGCAGCATCTAGGGAACAGGAGAATCGACGTTTCGGGCATTAGCCCGAAACGTCGATTCTCCTGTTCCCTAGATGCTGCCTGACCTGCTGCGCTTTTCCAGCAACACATTTCCATCTCTGATCTCCAGCATCTGCAGACCTCACTTTCTCCCCATACTCAGTTTAAAACCAATAATGTTCAGAGTGTGTGAGTTTCGGAAATTCTTGGGAATCAGCGTTTCAATCTCAGCTGAGTGATGACAAACAGATCACCTTCCTTGAGTCTTATAGAGAAAATTCCACATTCAGACTGAGCAAATGTCACTCATTAGGGATGACAGGAGTCACAGTCGCGAATATGGATTTAACAATGCAGTGACTTTGACATATGTCTGTACTTCACTCACCAAAGATAAAGCCCTGTCCTAACAGTTTTCGCTGATGACAGCTGTGTCACTGATGTCAGAGGGAGAGAGCCTTGAGCCAACCAGACAAGGAACAAAGGAAGCAGAATACAACCTGATAAAGTTAACAGCAGTCTCTCATTTCTTTCCTGTATTAATCTTGCTGATGTAGGCCACAACAAAACATGAACTCTCAGGTAGTTTGCTTCAGATATTGCAACAAGTTATGGACACGTTCCCTCAGAGAGAACGCACGCCACTGTTACAAAATCGTTTTCAGTTATTCCTGGGATTGAGGCATCACTCTTCATGACAACATTCACTGTCCATCCTTAATTTCTCTGGAGAGGATGGTGGAGCCTGCCATCATCTTGAACGGCTGCAGTCCAGAGGGAGTGCTCAGTATTTTGACCCAGTGACAGTGAAGGAATGACTCAAGTCAGGTTGGCGAGTGGCATGAAGAGGAACCTGCAGGTAGTGTTGTTCCCATGTAGCAGGTTTGGAAGGGAGTATAGAGGGAGACTGGGGAACTTAATAGTATGGACTGAAACCAGAATGCTGGGGGGCAGCGGGTTTTATCGAAGGGATGGGGCAGTTCAATGTATGCGTGAGGAGAGAAAGACAATAAAGCATGGAAGAGAAAGGGGTAATGTGAGAGAGCAGCAGTTTCATGTTGAGGAGGGGCCAGTGAACAATTAGAATTGACATGTTCACTCAATATACCTAGGATTAAAGGATTACCTAGGGGGTGGTCGTCAGATAAGGATTTAGAGAGACAGTTTGGATGGCAATGTGAAATGACTGCTACCACAGTGGACAGGATAATTTTTTTTGTTTTGTGAGGGAGGAGATCTCACTTGAGAAATGAAAGGCCATTCATAAGTTGTCAGCATTATACGGACCCCCATACACTACGGCTGATATAGCTCTGGGAGCAATGCTTCTAGAACAAAGCAGCCCTTTTCTTTGGATCTGAATCCACATTCATTCCCTCCACACAGAAGCAGCAGTCTGCACAACAATGGTTATGAGAAAAGGCAGAAAGGAGATTTGAGGATTACTGATCTCTTTGAATGGGGGAGCAGTCAATCAAATGGCTTCCTTCTGCTCCAACATCTTATGGTCTTAAGTTGCATCACCACAGCTCACCAAATCTCCTGAGACAGCGCCTGCCAAACACACGAGCACTTCCATCTAGAGGAACAAGGGCAGCAGATACATGGGAATGGCATCCCTGGCAAGTTCCCCTCCAAGCCACTCACCATCCTGACTTGGAAATATATTGCTGTTCCTTCACTGTCGCTGGGTCAAAATCTTGGAATTTCCCTCCCTCAGGGCATTGTGGGTCTGCCCACAGTACATAGACTGCCCCGGTTTAGATTCCCCACAGTATGGAAACAGGCCCCTTCAGCCCAACAAGTCTACATCGATCCTCCGAAGAGTAACCCACCCAGACCCATTCCCCTACAAATGCACCTAACACTGTGGACAATTTAGCACAGCCAATCCACCTAACCTGCACAACTTTGGATTGTGGGAGGAAACCCATGCAGACACAGGGAGAATGTGCAAACCCCACACAGACAGTTGCAGGAATCAAACCCGGGATGCTGGTGCTGTGAGGCAGTAGTGCTAACGACTGAGCCACTGTGCCAGTTTAAGAAGACTGCTCACCACCACCTTCTGAAGGGCAACTCACTCTGTGAGTACTACGCTGACATGTCAGACTGCACTCTGTGCCCAAATCTCTGGATAGTAGCTTCAATCCTCAACCATGGGATTGAGAGAATAGACCCGACATTATCCATGTTAATAGTCTCATATGTCACAAATGATAGTCATTCTGGCTTTCTGAGTGAGTACCTCTCAGTGAGGGCTCTCTGAGTGAGTGTCTCTCAGTGAGGAGCTCTCTGAGTGATTCTCTCAGTGAAAGACTCTGAGTGAGTATCTCTCAGTGAGGGTCTCTCTGAGTGAGTATCTCTCAGTGAGGGGCTCTCTGTGAATATCTCAGTGAGGGGCTCTCTGAGTGAGTATTTCTTGGTGAAAGACTGAGTGAGCATCTCTCAGTGAGGAGCTCTCTGAGTGAGTATCTCTCAGTGAACTGCTCTCTGAGTGAGTATTTCTCATTGACGGGATTCTCTGAGCGAGTATCTCCCAGTGAGGGGCTCCCTGAGTGAGTATCTCTCAGTGAGGGTCTCTTTGAGTGAGTATCTCTCAGTGAGGGCCTCTCTGAGCGAGTATCTCTCAGTGAGGGCCTCTCTGAATAGGTATCTCCCAGTGAGGGGCTCTCTGAGTGAGTATCTCCCAGTGAGGGGCTCTCTGAATGAGTGTCTCTCCGTGTGGGGCTTTCTGAGTGAGGGGCACTCTGAGTGATTCTCAGTGACGGATTCTCTGAGTGAGTATCTCTCAGTGAGGGGCTCTCTGAGTGAGTATCTCTTGTTGAGGGGCTTTCTGAGTGAGGGGCACTCTGAGTGATTCTCAGTGACGGGATTCTCTGAGTGAGTATCTCTCAGTGAGGGGCTCTCTGAGTGATTCTCTCAGTGAAAGACTCTCTGAGTGAGTATCTCTCAGTGAGGGACTCTCTGAGTGAGCATCTCTCAGGGGCACTATGAGTGAGTATCTCTCAAATAGGGTCTCTCTGAGTGAGTATCTCCCAGTGAGGGGCTCTCTGAGTGATTCTCTCAGTGAAAGACTCTCTCTGAGTGAGTATCTTTCAGTGAGGGTCTCTCTGAGTGAGCATCTCTCAGTGAGGGCTCTCTGAGTGAGTATCTCTCATTGACGGGATTCTCTGACTGACTGAGTCATTGGTGCAGCCTTTCTGTTGTCCTTGCCTGCTGTGCATTGCCTCCTTGTTTACCTACAACCTTCATAGCTCTCTCTCTCTCTCAGGACTCATATGGTCACCTTCAGTGGGATGCTAGGTTCAGAAATATATTCCCTTAACCGCCACCCCCTTCATCATTTAACACACTGGTCAACCTCTCCTTCACTCCCAATACGTCCCCACACCTCCATGGCACCTTCCCATGTAATCGCAGATAACATAAAGCCTATCTGTTTTCCTCCTCCCTCCTTCCTATCCCAGGCCCCAGGTACACCTTCCACATGAAGCAGTGATTTACCTGCACTCGGTCAGAAGTCATACAACATCAGCTTTCAGAGCCAGATGAAGTCACTCAATCTACTCTACTCCATTCGCTGCTCACAATGTGGTCCTCGTTACAGTTCAGGAGACGAAACATCGCTGAGTGACTGCTTTGCAAAACACCGATATAATATCTGCAAAAAATTCCCCCAAGTTCCCAGCTGCCTGCAACTTCAGCAGACCACTATGTTCCCTGGGCAACATTTCTGTCACAGGCATGCTGCATTGCTCCGGTGAAGCTCAGCATAAGCTCAGAGAACAATGTCTCATTTTCTGCTTGGGGACCCTACAGACTCTCCGACTCGATATTAATTCCAACAATTTTCAAGCCTAATTCCATCCTTCCATGCTTTTACACCCCACCCCCACCCTGCCCCCATCTCGCAGTATTCCTCTGACATGGGTTGCTTTTAACACAGTCACCCATTCTCACCTACTTCTATGCCTGTTATCAAATTATATGGGTTGCTTTCAGTACAGTTCAGAGAAAGTGAGGACTGCAGATGCTGAAGATCAGAGACCAGAGTGTGGTGTTGGAAAAGCACAGCCAGTCAGGCAGCATCTGAGGAGCAGGAGAATCGACATTTCAGGCATAAGATGAAGGGCTAATGCCCGAAACTTTGATTCTCCTGCTCCTTAGATGCTGCCTGACTGGCTGTGCTTTTCCAGCACTCCAGTCTCAACTTCAGTACAGCTCATACATTCTCTTCTACTCTTTGCTTTTGTTATTACTTAGTCAGCTCTTCTTTTGTCCTGGCCTGCTATCCTTGATCTTCTTTTTATCTTTCCTTTTATAGGGTTGGCACGGTGGCTCAGTGGTTAGCACTGCTGCCTCACAGAGCCAGCAACCTGGATTTGACTCCAGCCTCGGGTGACTGTCTGTGTGGAGTTTGCAGGGCAGGTGAATTGACCGTGCGGAATTGCTCATAGTGTTAGGTGCATTAGTCAGGGGTAAATGGGAGGGGGAGTTGAAGTGTTGAGCCACGGGGTGGTTGGGTTGGTTGGTCCGGGTGTTCCAGAGAACACCTCTGGGACACCCGGACCAACCAACCCAACCACCCTGTAGCTCAACATTTCAATTCCCCCTCCCACTCCACCAAGGATATGCAGGTCTTTGGACTCCTCCATCGTCAGACCACAACAAAACGACGGTTGGAGGAAGAACGCCTCATCTTCCGGCTAGGAACGCTCCAACCACAAGGGATGAACTCGGATTTCACCAGTTTCCTCATTTCCCCTCCCCCCACCCTGTCTCAGTCAAATCCATCAAATTCAGCACCGCCTTCCTAACCTGCAATCTTCTTCCCGACCTCTCCGCACCCATCCCAATCTGACCTATCACCCTCACCTTGACCTCTTTCCACCTATCACATTTCCGACGCCCCTCCCCCAAGTCCCTCCTCCCTACCTTTTATCTTAGCCTGCTGGACAAACTTTCCTCATTCCTGAAGAAGGGCTTATGCCCGAAACGTCGATTCTCCTGTTCCCTGGATGCTGCCTGACCTGCTGCACTTTTCCAGCAACACATTTCCAGCTTCCTACAGATGCTGCCAGACCTGCTGAGTTTCACCAGCAAATTCTAATTTTGTTTCCGATCTCCAGCATCCACAGTTCTTCGCTTCATCTATTTGTGAAGGACTCTCTGAATGAGTAGTTATCAGTGAGGAATTCCCTGGCTCAGTATCTATCAGTGAGGGAGTCTCTGAGTGAGTGTCTGCAATAGTGAATCACAAGTTGTTACATTGAGGAGACATAACTTCTGAAAATATTATCACGCTAACATAAATTGAAAATTCCAGTGTAACTGTCTCAGGAACTGTGTTTATTCTGTTCTCTTTATTAGATTCAGTGTTCACTCGGTTGCCAGCCACTGATGTCAGGTTTGCGTTCCAGTTAAATACATAATTGTAGAAAGCATGTGTGGTTCAGTGAGTTGAAATATTGTACTCCCAGCTGCAGAATGGCTTAACAAGAAACCTGTCAATTCAGGAACTTTGTATCCCTGCACTTCTCTCATGAAAATTGCTGATTAGTGAATCCTCTAATGGGTTTAGCATTACTATCGATGTGCTGAACACAATTGTATGCAAATTCTTTACGTGTTTTAATTCAAGATATCTTGATTTGGGATTTTTGGATATTTTTTACCTGAAGGATTGAGGTCAGCATTGTTTAGCTGCTCACCAGTTCACACCAAAGACAAGGGATATTAGAGTATGGATAACCTTTTTTATTCATTCATGGGATGAGAGCATTACTGGCTCGGTCAACATTAATTGCTCATCCCTAATTGCCCAGAGGGCTGTTAAAAGTCAACCACATTGCTGTGGTCTGGAGTCACATGTAGCCAGACCAGGTAATGATGACAGTTTCCTCCTCTAATGGACTATGCCATCACTTCCCTCACTTGAAAGATTGGATATTGGGAGATCTCAGAGATGGCAGATAACAGAGATGAAGGCTATTGGAGTTTCTGGTGATGGGAGAATCCAGTGACGGGAGATTCCAGTGACAGGAGATTCCAGTGACAGGAGATTCCGACGGGAAGAAATATTGGTCGAGGGAAATGTTATTCATAAAAGGGACCATGAAAAGACAATGGGAGACTCTGGTCACTGGAAGATAATTGTGAAAGCTCAACAATATGAATAATATAAACTTTTTACCTTGCAGGAGAATGAAAACAGGATTCAGCTGATCAAACCTGTTTCACCATTAAGTCAGATAATTGCTGATCTGTCCCTCACTTTCATTTACCAGCTATAGCTCTATACCCCTTGATATACTTACTTTACAAAGATCTATTGATCTCAGTTAAATGTATGACACAACTCACAGGCAGAAGAGGTTAGAAGGCACATGTTAAATTGCAAAGGTTAAAATTATGTTCTAATGTAATACTTTCCTTAACTGCTCGTCCAACCCCCCAATTACACTGCTATTATATACCTTGCCTGATGTATTATCAAATATTTTGTAGCAGAATCCACAAGAGATGCATTAAAATGTTAGATTAACAGCTCTGATCCTATCCACCACTAAAAATACTTGACTTCATGTGAGAGATTAAACTAAAAATCAAAATCAAAACATCAAAATCAGACATTAGTGATTCTTGTGACAGAAGATATTGCAACTGTTAAAGGAAAATGTTCTCCCAACATATAGCAACTTACATGATTGGGAATGGAGGAGAGTAAAGTGCCACACCTGTGTGAAATGACCCCTTTTTCTGGCGGTGGCACATTTTGTTTCCAAAACCCTTCTTTTTTCCAGTATTGTTCCATCGTGAAGATCCTGACTTCTAGACTCATGGTTCTATAGAAAGGGCTATTCTTGTCAATCTTATTGAAAGAGGTTTCCTCCTTCATGTGTGTGCTTAGAGAAAGGTAGTTTAGGCATCTTGTCATCAGAAGTAAGTGCCATCCCAGCACTGTTGAATTACTCTTGTTATGGACCAGACCCCCTCAAAACATTTCAAAAAGGCAGCCCAGATCGAAACATTTCTAGTTGTTTTAAGCAGGTGCAAGGTGGATTTTCCAGGAGTGACACAGTTGGTCAAACCACTCCATTTTAAACAAAACAGAATCTATTTACATGGCACAAAAGAGAGCAGAATATAGAATAACATAACCTATCTGCAAACCCAATTGACTCTATTGCAACTTAATGATGATGTTCCACTTTCCTGCAACATCCCATAAACACCCCCTTCGCAAAAAGGCTAAAATCAAACAAAGGCTCTTACAGGAGTGATGTCAGAGAGAGGCAGGCTCAGTATGGAGCTGTTTCTTTGACCAGCAGTCTCAAACAGATTGCTTGCCAAAATCCTGAGCTGGGAAAACTAGCCACTCCCCTTTCATTGTACAAATGTTTTTAAAAAAACTTCAAAGCCTTTCCAAGTAGATATTTCCAGACATATTGGAACCTCTGCCTTTACAATCTCTCTGGGGAAAAAAACAAGGATGAAATAACCTTGTTAAAGGGGCAGCATCAGCACATTCTGTGTTTGATAACAGGGGCCTGTCTGTCTACTATTGATGCTCTCTCTGTCCAAGTGGTTACGCTTGAGAGTGACTCAGAGAAAAGTAAACAAACTGCAGAAAAAACAGGATGAAGTAGACATGTTAAAGCTTAGTTAATAAAACCTGTTTCACACAGAGAAATTTGTCACATCTCTGCACAGCGCTGAGATATAAAATACGGAACAGTCTGATTGCCATTTATGTAGTGCACAGAGCAGCTTTCATCGATTGATTTCATTTATTGTTGTCACGTGTTCCGAGATACAGTGAAAAGTGTTGTTTTGCATGCTGTACAGGCAGATCGTACTGTACAAGGTGCAGCAGGGTAGCAGAACAGCGTTTGGTATTCAGTGTTACACCAGCAGAGAAGATGCAGAGAGATAGATCAGAATTAGCATTTGAGAAGTCCGTTCAAGTCTGATAACAGTGAGGAAGCTGTTCTTGAATCTACTGCTATATGTATTCAAACTTTTATAACTTCTGTCTGACGGAAGAGGATGGAACAGAGTATAACTAGACTTGGAGGGGTTTTTGATTATATCAGTTGCTTTCATGAGGCAGTGGGAAGTATAGATGGAGAGAATAAGTGGAAGGATGGTTTGCGTGATGGACTGAGCTGTGTTCGCGACTCTCTGTAGTTTCCTGTGGTCTAGGGAAGAGTAGTTGCCAAACCACACTGAGATGCATCTGGATAGGATGCTTTCTCTGATTGGCAAGAGTCCTTGTGGCCATGCCAAATTTCCTTAGCCTCTTGAGAAAGTAGAGACGTTGTTGCACTTTCTTGACTGTAGCGTTGATTTGGGTGGATCAGGACAGATTGTTGGTGATCATCAATGGAGATCACTGAAAAATGATCAAGCACAGGAACCCTGATTTAGTTTGCACCACCATGTCATAGTCAACAAAATCAATTCTCTTGACCTTACTGCCTGGAATAAAGCAGCACACAGCAATAAGCTGACTAAGAAGCTTTTCAATCTGTTTTGTTTTACTTAGTGCCTTTGTAAGTCAGAGGTTAAGAATACTGGCACCCCATACTTCATCCACCATCTACAAGGCACAAGTCTGGAGTGTGATGGAATACTCCCCATTCACCTGGATGGGTGCAGCTTCAACAACACTCAAGAAGCTCGACACTACCCAAGACAAAGCAGCCCATTTGATTGATACCACACCAACAAGCATCTACTCCCTCCACCACCGACGCCCAGTGGCTGAAATGTGCACTATCTACAAGATGGATTGAGGAAATTCACCAGTGAAACTTAGGCAGGTTCAAGAAGGCAGCTCCCTGCCATATTGTCAAGGGCAAAAATGCTGATCGTGCCATTGATTCTCACAGGACATGACTGAAATAAAGGATGGAGCTACTAGAGGTAGCTGTCGAGAGCGTGGTGCTGAAATGCTTTTGCCCTGATGAAGGGCTTTTACCCGAAACGTCGATTTTCCTGCTCCTTGGATGCTGCCTGACCTGCTGTGCTTTTCTAGCACCATACTCTCGACTCTAATCTCCAGCATCTGCAGTCCTCATTTTCGCCTATTAGAGGTAGCTGACTAGTCTTGAGATAATTCCGCTTAATACTTTTAATGCATGTGTATAAAATTAAAGTTTTCTGCCATATATACTCATTTAAAGTTCAAGTTCTTAAGACCGATTTTTTACATAAAAAGTAGGAGATTACATTTACAAGGCAGTGTGGAGGTGCTGAAATCAGAGTCTTTGGAACTGCTACTATTGGGGCAGACACTGGTCGCTGTCCATGGTACTGAATTCAGCAGGGAGTGGCTGTCCCTCAATCAAGTTAAAAATCACACAACACTAGTTTTTGTCCAACACGTTGACTTGGAAGCACAAGCTTTCGGGCACTGCACCTTCATCAGGCAATTGTCCTCAATCAAGTGGCTTTTGTAACTATTAGGGCCAAGTGTCAGAATCAACTTATACATGAGATTGATGTTGGCAGATTTACAACAAAGCCATAATTGATCAGTAAGTTCAGAGGGATTTATTGAGTGAGTGTCTAACGGTGAGTATCCCGTAGTGAAGGATTCTCGAGGTATCAATCAGTGAAGGATTTGTGGAAGATATGAAAGTTATTGAGGTAGTAAATAGTATGGAGGACAGCCTTAGATTGCAGGAGGTTATGGACAGGCTGATCAGTAAAAATGGAATTCGAGGTAAGTGTGAGGTGATGCAGATCAAACAAGCTAAGGGAACATTTGATGAATGTTAGGATCATGGGAAGTACTAATGATTAGAGGAACACTGGTGTGTCCCCTGATGTAGCAGGACAGGTGAATGAAGCAATTCAGAAGGCACAAGGGGTACTTCCCTTGATAAGCCAAGACATAGAGTTTATGCTGGAACTGTATAAAACTTGAATAGGCTGCAACTAGAATACTGTGTGCATGTCTGGAATCCTCATTATCGGAGGAATGTGATTGCACTGGAGAGAGTTCAGAGGAAATTTACCAGGATGTTGCCTAGGCTGGAGTGTTTTAGTTTAGGAGAGAGATTGGACAGATTGAAGTTGTTTTCCTTGGAGTAGAGGCGATTGATGAGGGCCATGATTGAAATGTATAAAATTATGAGGGATATTGACAGGGTAGATAGGAAGGAATCTCTCCCTGTGATGTTGGAATCAATAACCAGAGGACATAGATTTAAGGCAAGGGCAGAAGATTTAGAGGAGATGTGCAGAAATGTTTCCACTCTGAGAGCATTGGGAATGGAATCACTGCCAGTAAGGGTGGTAAAGGCAGAAACCTTCATAATATTAAAGAAGAATTTGATGTATATTTATGATGCCATGGACCAAGTGCTGGAAAATGGCATTAGAATTGTTCAATAGTCTTCTTCAATGACTGATGCAGATTTAAATGGCCGAAGGACCTTTCTCAGCACTACATATGTCTCTGTAGCCTCCACACCTGGGAACAGCACTGAAAGATGCTGTTCAGCTAATCATGTCACATCACCTCTTTATTTGTGCAATCCAAAACTAACCCCTGTGGTTTGCTTTAACAGTTGCACTGGCCTATGTCCCAGCAGTTCCAAGTAATAATGCACTGCATTCTTCAAACAACCCTCTCCCTCTCTTGTCTCATGGCAACCTTAGGCAACAGCAATTTATCACTGACTCCACAACATATACAAGTCAGATGTTCCCTGTTCACTTCATTGAATACCTTCAAAACTCCCTCATCATAGTTATGGTTTCCCATTACGGGCTTTTATCAAGTAAATTCTTCTATACACTCTCCATATTTAGGCTTCAGTCACTTTATTTACTATAGTCAGGATATAGTGCATCTGTGCCAGCAAGTGGAACACAAAATAACATAGCTGTCCATTATTACCTGGTCCTGTGTCAATTAACTACTTAAAAGGCAAAAGGAGTAACTTTGTAAACAGGACAAATTCATCCAGTTTTACAAGAGTCAAAGGAGTGGTGGATGGAGTTGAATTTAGATAAACATGATGTGCTGCATTTTGGAAATGCAAATCAGGATTATAAACTTAATGGTAAGGTCCTAGGGAGTGTTGCTGAACAAAAAAGACCTTGGAGTGCAGGTTCATAGTTTCTTGAAAGTAGAGTCTCAGGTAGATAGGTTAGAGAAGAAGGTGTTTAGTATGCTTTCCTTTATTGGTCAGACCATTGAGTATAGGAGCTGGGAGGTGATGTTGTGGCCGTACAGGACAATGGTTAGGTAACTTCTGGAATATTGTGTGCAATTCTTGTCTCTCTTCGATAAGAAGAATGTTGTGAAACTTGAAAGGGTTCAGAAAAGATTTACAAGGATGTTGCCAGCATTGGAGGTTTTAGGGAGGGGCTGAATAGGCTAGGTCTGTTTTCCCTGGAGCATCAAAGGCTGAGGGATGATGTTATAGAGGTTGACAAAATCAGGAGGGGCATGGATAGGGTAAATAGACAAAGTCTTTTCCCTGGGTTGGGGGAGTCCAGAACTAGCGGCCATAAGTTTAAGGTGAAAGGGGCCAGATTTAAAAGGGACTTAAGGGGTAACTTTTTCACACAAAGGATGGTGCATGTATGAACAAAGAACAAAGAACAAAGAAAATTTACAGCCCAGAAACAGGCCCTTCGGCCCTCAAGCCTGAGCCAATCCAAATGTACTGTCTAAATCTGTTGGTCAATTCCTAAGCATCTGTATCCCTCTGCTCCCCGCCTACTCAAACAACTGTCCAGATGGATCTTAAATGAATCTACCGTGCCTGCGTCTACCACCTCTGCTGGCAACGCGTTCCAAACGCCCACCACCCTCTGTGTGAAGTACTTGCCGCGTGTATTCCCCTTAAACTTTCCACCTCTCACCTTGAAAGCGTGACCTCTCATTATTAAATCCTTCGCCCTGGGAAAAAGCCTGTCTCTATCCACCCTGTCTATACCCTTTTATAGACCTCAATCAGATCCCCCCTCAATCTCCTTTTTTCTAATGAAAATAAACCTAACCTACTCAACCTGTCTTCATAGCTAGCACCTTCCATACCAGGCAACACCCTCGTAAACCTTCTCTGCACCCTCTCCAAAGCGTCCACATCCTTTTGATAATGTGGCGCCCAGAACTGTACACAGAATGAGCTGCCAGAGGAAGTGGTGGAGGCTGGTACAATTACAGCATTTAAATGACATCTGGATGAGTACATGAATGGGAAGAATTTGGAGGGAAATGGGCCAAGTGCTGGCAAATGGGACTGGATTAATTTAGGATATCTGGTCAGTATGGAAAGGTTGGAGCAACAGGTCTGTTTCCGTGCTGTGCATCGCTATGACTCTGTCTGTATGTGTTAATCGCACCAACTGGTATGCACTGAACCAAGAAGCATGTTTAAACAGCAAAGTGATCCAATACATCAAGGGACAGAAGATATGTAAAAAATACTTATTTTATTTTTAATTCAATTTGATAAAGGATAGTCAAAGAATTACTAAAAGACAAAGGGAACAGTCTTGTACTTGACAATGAAGGAATGTCAGAGGTGCCATTTTCAAGGGAACAAATAGAACATAGAACATTACAGCGCAGTACAGGCCCTTTGGCCCTCAATGTTGCGCCGACCTGCAAAATTAATCTGATGCCCATCTAACCTACACTGTTCCATTATTATCCATATGTGTGTCCAATGCCCATTTAAATGCCCTTAACGTTTGCGAGTCTACCACTGTTGCAGGCAGGCCGTTCCATGCCCTTACTACTCTCTGAGTAAAGAAAATACCCCTGACATCTGTCCTATATCTATCACCCCTCAACTTAAAGCTGTGTCCCCTCATGTTAGCCTTCACCATCCGAGGAAATAAGCTCTCACTGTCCACCCTATCTAACCCTCTGATTATCTTCTATGTCTCAATTAAGTCCCCTTTCAACCTTCTCTCCAACACGAACAGCCTCAGTTCCCTCAGCCTTTCCTCGTAAGAGCTTCCTTCCATAAACGCCATTTGCCACTTCTCAGCCCAGCTCTGCATCTCATCTATGTCTCTCTATAACGCACAACATCCTTTGGCACTATCAACAACTCTGCCTACCTTAGTGTCATCTGCAAATTTATTAACCCTTCCTTCTACGCCCACCTCCAGATCATTTATAAAAATGACAAGCAGCAGTGGAGCCAAAACAGATCCTTGCGGCACACCATTGGTAACTGAGCTCCAGGATGAACATTCCCCATCAACCATCACCCTCTGTCTTCCTTCAGCTAGTCAATTTCTGATCCAAGCCACTAAATCACCTTCAATCCCGAAACTCCTTATTTTGTGCAATAGCCAACCATGTGGAACCTTATTAAACACCTTACTGATATCCAAATACACCACATCAACTGCCCTACTTTCATCCATCTGTTTTGTCACCTTCTCGAAGAACTAAATAAAGCTAGTGAGGCACGACCTACCCTTTACAAAACTGTGTTGACTATCCCTAATCAAATTATTCCTTTTCAGATTATTATAAATCCTATCTCTTATAACCCTTTCCAACACTTTATCCACAACTGAAGTAAGGCTCACTGGCCTATAATTACCAGGGTTTTTCAGACTCCCCTTCTTAAACAAGGGAACAACATTTACTATCCTCCTGTCTCTGCCACCACTCCTGTCAACAATGATGGCATAAAGATCGAAGCTAAAGGCTCTGCAATTTCCTCCCTGGCTTCTCAGAGAATCCGAGGATAAAAACCATCTGGCCTTGGCATCTTATCTACTTTCAGATCTTTCAAAAGTAGCTAAAGCCCCCTCATTGTAAACCTCAATCCCATCTCTTCTTGGAGCCTATATCTCCGTATTCTCACTAACATTGCCCTTTTCCAATTTGAATACTGACAAAAAATATTCATTAAGCACTTCCCCATGCCCTCAGATTCCATACACAACTTCACACTACTATCTTTGATTGGCCCTAATCTTACTCTTGTCATTCTTTTATTCCTGATATGCCTATAGAAGGCCTTAGGATTTTCCTTGATCCTATCTGCCAACAACTTCTCATGTCCCTTCCTGGCTCTTCTTAGCCCTCTCTTCAGATCTTTTCTGGCTAACTTATAACTCTCAAGCCCCCACACTGAGCCTTCACGCCTCGTCCTTAAATAAGCCTTCCTCTTCCTCTTGACAGGAGCTTCAACTTCTGTCCATAACTACCTCCCTGCCTGACAGGTACATACTTATCAAGGACCTGCAGTAGCTTTTCCTTGAAATAGCTCCACATTTCAAGAGTGTCCATCTCCTGCAATTTCCATCTCCAACCAATGCCTCCTAAATCTTGCCTAATTGCATCATGATTGCCTTTCCCGCAGTTACACCTCTTTCCCTGTGGTCTATACGTATCCCTCCCCATTGCTACTGTAAACATAACTAAAACTGACCCATCTAAACTATTCAAATTATTGTATTCCCAGTCAATACTGGGAAAGTTAAAGTCCCCCATAACAACTACCCTGCTACTCTCGCATCTATTGAGAATCATCTTTGCTATCCTTTCCTCTACATCCCTGGGACAATTCGGAGGCCTGCAGAAAACTCCCAACAGGCTGACCTCTCCTTTCCTGTTTCTCACCTCAGCCCAAACGATCTCAGTGGATGAGACCCCTCAAATGTTACCTCAGCTGCTGTAATACTACCCTCGATTAACAATGCCACACCCCCCCCCCCCTTTACCATCTTCTCTGCTCTTGCAGAAACATCTAAATCCTGGAATCTGCAACAACCATTCCTGTCCTTCCTCTAGGCATGTCTCTGAAATGGCCACAACATTGAAATCCCAGTTACCAACCCATGTTGCAAATTCACCCACCTTATTCCATATGCTCCTAGCACTTAAGTACACACATTTCAAACCAACATCCTGATTTCTGGTGCCCTCTCGTGACCTTGTAAACCTATCCTTGATCTCACTAACCTCAACCTCCTGCACACTGGAACTACAATTCATGCTCTCATCCCCCTGCAGCATTAGTTTAAACCCTCACCACCAAAGAGTATTAGCAAATTTCCCCCTCAGGATATTGGTACTCCTCTGGTTCAGGGAAGACCATCCTGTTTGTAGAGGTCCCACCTAACCCAGTAAGAGCTCCAATTATCCAGGAATCCAAAACTCTGCCTCCTGCACCATCTATGCAGCTACATGTTCAGCTCTGCTCTCTCCCTGTTCTTTGCTTCACTAGCATGCAGCACGGGCAACAAACCAAAGATAACAACTCCGTTTGTTCTAGCTCTAACCTTCCACCCGAGCTCCTCCACCCTAGCTCCCTGAATTTTTGCCTTAGATCCCTACCTTTCTTCCTAACCTATGTCATTAGTGCCTATGTGGCCCACAGCTTGGGGCTGCTCCCCCTCCCCCTCAAGGATCCCTAAAACACGACCAGAGAGAACACGAACCCTGGCACCTGGGAGGCAACACACCAATCATGAGTCTCTCATTCCCACAGAACCTTCCATCTGTCCCCCTAACTATGGAGTCCCCAGTGACTAAAGCTCTGCTCCTCTTCCCCCTTCCCCTCTGAGCAACAGGGACAGACTCTGCGCCAGAGACCTGTGCCCCATTGCTTAATTGATGTGGACAGATCACCAAGGAAGCCCAGGTTACAATGGTTGAAAGCACTCAATCTGAAGCTCCAGATGACAACGTGCATTTGTGATGCACTAATAAATTCCTTTCCAACACAGAGCTGACCAGAATTCTCCCCCACTTTGATCATTTGCTCACTGGCATGTGTTGGAAGAACTTGCAGGTTCACAATCAACTTATTTGGCAATGTTATTAATCCTTGTCCCAAATCAGGATTTGATGGTCTTGAACCCACAGTTTCTAGCTCAGAGTAAGAGTTGCTCCACAAGCTTGTCCAGATGGAAGAGTTACAAAGAAAAAGATGTCCACTGGCCGGGAATTCCAGGACGAGGGAATATGAGAGTCTACTTTCAGGAGTGAAATTAGTAAAAAGGTGTTAATATTTGGGGTTCTTTTCCACAAATATTCACTCGAATGGGGAAGAGAAGCAGAGCTTTAGTCACTGAGGACTCCATAGTTAGGGGGACAGATAGGAGGTTCTGTGGGAACGAGAGAGACTCACGATTGGTGTGTTGCCTCCCAGGTGCCAGAGTTCATGCTGTCTCTGATTGTGTTTTCGGGATTCTTGAGAGGGAGGGGGAAGGAGGGGAAGAATATGGTCTGGCCTACACATGACTCCAGACCACAGCAATGGAGTTGACTCTCAACTTCCCTTTGGGCAATTAGCGATGGACTATAAATGCTGGCCCAACATTCATCCTATGAATGAATAATAAAAAGCCATTGATACCAGATCAATGGTTGATATAACGCCAAGATTGATAAGACTTTCACTAAACAGCTATATTGTATGGTATGGGGAAAAGATGGCCATGTATGTATGAGATTAGCTCAGAGGTGCACCATGAAAAGCCTTGAAGAGCAACATAGCAAACTTCTATTCTGAGGTTCCCCTGCTTAATAAATATTTTATCTTGGATTTTACACTCTAACTTGAAAGTAAGATTGTTGAGACCTTTGAAGATAATGTGTAAGAGCCATGGACACAGGAAAATATTCAGCAGGAAATAATTTTAAAAAGTAGAAAGATTGTCACAGAATATAAAAGGAAGTCAGGAGCACTATAACAAGTGAGTGCTGGATTTATAAAGTGCCTGACAAACTTATTTTCATTTTGTTTTGATGAAGTGTAGAAATAGACAGAATTTGACGGATGGTGCTGGTGCAAAACAACTTAAGAGACTTGATGAAAAACTAAGGATTGTGGTATTTAAATGGAATGCCAAAGTTGACTATGCGTTAAAAGAATTGACAGTAAACAGAATCCTTGACGGTATGTTATATTCACCATTCACGCCAATAATTTGAACACTGGTACAGGTCATGTGATACTGTTCCCTCCAAAGGTGGAACCATGTCAGGTCTGATCAATATAGAGCCTGGTGTGATATGTGACAGAATCAGGTGACAATGGAGCCTGTAGGTCGAGTTCACCTCACTCCATTGTTTTTCAAAAACCGACTGGCAGCATTCTCTCTCGGCAGTGGTGAGTTGCCAGTCAATGGACATTATTGCTTGTTAAACATCTTGTTAACAGCCTAATGTGTCTTGGTAATGTTTAGCCTCCCATCTTACCAGGCATCAAAAAAACCCAACAAGAGACCAGAGTGAGCGCTTGAAAGAGTCAACTTGGTGCTTGTTCCAAATGATCTCCACTTTGGAAATCAGGCACCAATAACTTGGGCACACTCCATGGGCAAACACATCCAACATATACAGACCTTTATGCCCAATATATGCCAATTAATCTACAGGATGTTTGTGCCCTTCAATGGTGTTTTGTGAGCTGTCCTAGTAACTATCATTGCAAGGACATTGTGATTTCAGTGACACGAACCCAGCTCATGGAATGTACCAGACTGCATCTCTGGGCTGTTCACTTGTGGTCACAGTGCTCACTCTCTCTGAGCTGACCTGGATGCTAAATTGGGGGAAACCACCTGGTTAGAAGTTTGGGTTGGAGGGACTGTGGCATCTTATGGACCCAGATGTGGAAAAAATGGCGTGTGTGATAAGTGAATTCCACATTGGGATGTGAAATTTCCCAAGAATGGGTTGAGATGCAGGCACAAAGGTACATTTCCATCATACTGAGCATTAATCCAGCCCAGGGTTGGTATTGTGTGGGGCCATGCCTACTCATTAAAAGGAAACATTTTCAATCAAAGTCTTACCTTTCTAAGAAAGGCCTGGGAGTGTGAAAATCTCATAGCATCCAGTTCACGAGTGTTTTAAGGTGATGTCGGCTTTGCACAGTGTAGGTAGGGTTGGTGGTTTAATTCAGCAGAACAGTGGAAGGAAGCTGGAGGATGGGCATTCAAGAATGGACTTTGGGCACTGGCAAGGGTACGATAGTGATGGGAGACACAGTGGCGGGGGGGGGGGTTGAGCACCCAGATTCATTGAGGGCAAAGGCTGGAGGAGGAAGGGAGTGAAGTGGGAGGGATCTGGCATCCTGTGTCTGGTTGGGGGCGGGCTGATGGGGTTCAAGGTGACAGGTTATTGATTCCAGTGATGTTGATGGTGTGAAAATCTGGGCTTGTTCTATGGCTAACATTAGGGATGGCAGGACCTTACTCTTGAGGAGAAACTGAATTCACAGGAGTTCAGAAGGCGATCAGATTAAAACATATACAATCCAAACAGTGCCGGACAGACCAGATGCAGGCAGAATATTTTCCCTGGTTGGGGAGTTTAGAACCACAGGGCACAGCCTCAGGATTGGGTGTAGGCCATTTGTGAATGAAACATTTCTTCACTCAAAGGGGAGCAAAGCTTTGGAATTCTCTACCACAGCAGGAGATCAAGTCAAGAATGAGATTCAAGAAAGAGATCAATACACTTTTTAAATTTTAAAGGCTTGAGGGGTGTGGAGAGAATGTGAGAATATGTAACCGAGATGGAGGATCAGCCATAATCATATTGAATGGTAGACCAGGTTTGAAGGGCTGAATAGCCTACTCCTGCTCTGATTTATTATGCTTCTGTGTCTATGATGGCGGGAATTCTATGCTGCCCTGGCCGTAAATACTCATTATGCCATTCAAAGGAAAAAATGTTTGAAACATAAGATTATTTTAGGAATGGGACGAAGGTGGATATGGTCAAGAGCTAACAGCCACAGTAGCACAGTGCGCTCCTGTATCTACCTCCAAACCAACTCAACCATTTCGAGGGTCAGTCTTTCCCCATCTCCTGTGAATATATCTTGTACAGTCAAGGATTCGGCTTTGTCAATAAATCCTATTCTGCAGCAGAACTACCTTCACTGTAGGAAGTGGGAGGCAGTGGTCTTGTAACTATGTACTTAAGATCGCTAATTTCCTGAATTGTACATAAAACTCATGGTTCAGCAACTGGATTCAATTAATTCCTTATAAACAGCTGCTGTTCAATCAAGCAATCCCAAATGGATTCCTTTTGTCTGGTTTCGGATAGTTAAAGTAATTTGTCTAGTGGTTCACAATCTGGAGACAGAACAGAGGAGCAGGAGTAGGCCATTCAGCCCATTCAGCCTGCCCTATCATTCAATGCCTTATGCTCACCTGATCTCCATAACCCTTTTTACCCCAGATCATTAATAATCAATCAAAATCTAAACATACTGAAAAGACTGAGCTTCCACAGTTGTCTGTGGTACAGAACTGCAATGGTTCACAATCCTTTAAGTAAAATTAAGGGCTTATGCCTGAAATGTCGACTCTCCGGCTCCTCGGATGCTGCCTGACCTGCTGTGCTTTTCCAGCACCACACTCTCCACTCTGATCACAAGCATCTGCAGTCCTCACTTTCTCCTTTTAAACTGTGCACCCTGGTTGTAGGCTCCCCAACCAGGAATACAATGCCTTGCCTCTCCCTTTAATTGTTTGGTAGGTTTTAATGAGATAACCTCGCATCCTTTGAGAATCTAGAGATTACAGGCTCAGTTTGCCTGATCTCTCTGCATAGGAAAGGCCAACTATCCTGGGATCAAGTCTAATGAACCTTTGCAACACCACCTTCATGGCAATTATATATTTCTTCAGATAAGGAGATCAAAACTGCACACAGTTCTCCTGATGTGGTCTAACCTAGCTCTTACACAACTGCTTTCCTTTATTGGTCAGAGCGTTGAGTATAGGAGTTGGGAGGTCATGTTGCGGCTGTACAGGACATTGGTTAGGCCACTGTTGGAATATTGTGTGCAATTCTGGTCTCCTTCCTATCACAATGATGCTGTGAAACTTGCAAGGGTTCAGAAATGATTTACAAGGATGTTGCCAGGGTTGGAGGATTTGAGCTACAGGGAGAGGCTGAACAGGTTGGGCCTGCTTTCCCTGCAGCGTCGCCAGCTGAGGGGTGACCTTATAGAGGTTTACAAAATCATGAGGGGCATGGATAACAAAGAACAAAGAACAAAGAAAATTTAAAGCCCAGGAACAGGTCCTTCGGCCCTCCAAGCCTGAGCCAATCAAAATGTACTGTCTAGGGTACATAGACAAGGCCTTTTCCCTGGGGTGGAGGAATCCAGAACTAGAGAGCATCAGTTTAGTGTGAGAAGGGAAAGATATAAAAGGGACCTCAGGTGCAACTTTTTCACACAGAGGGTGGTGCATATATGAAATGAGCTACCAGAGGAAGTGGTTGAGGCTGGTACAAGTAAAAAATCTGGATGGGTATATAAATAGGAAGCGTTTAGAGGGATATGGGCCAAGTGCTGGCAAATGGGACTAGATTAGGTTAGGATATCTAGTTGGCATAGGCGAGTTGGACTGAGGGGTCTGTTTCCATGCTGTACAGTACATCTCTATGATTCTATGACTAACTGAAGTAAGACTTCACTGCTCTATGCATGTGTTAATGTTCAGAATTCTCTTCCCCAGAGAATTAAAGCTGGATCTTTGTCTATATGAAGGATGTGACAGACAGAGTTTTGACCATCAAAGGAGACATGGGTTATAGGGGAGCAACCAGTAAAGTTGAGGCTAGATCAAATCAGTCTTCATCATTTCTATGTATATCTCTTTGTTGACTCTTAATTTTCTCTTAGCCATCTTATTCACTACCTATCTTTGCAGCATTATTAAAATGAGCCACCATATATTCAGCCCCTGCTTACAAATCATTAAATTGTAAATGGTTGAATCCCTGGCACTGAATCCTGCAGCATTCCACTAATTACAGTTTGCCAATCCCAAAAATGTTCCATTTCTTCATGCTGTATGTTTCCCATTGGCTAACTAATCCTTTTTCCTGGCTAATAATATCATGAGCTCTTACTTTGTGACAGAACATGTGATATAGTTGTTTATCGAATGACTTTTGGAAGTTCAGTTGTACCACATCTACAGATTCCACTTTATTTCCTCAAATAACTCCATTACGTGAACCAAACACAACTATTCTTTTAAAAGCCATGTTGTCTCTGCCTGATCTTGGACCATGAGATATCGGATCAGAATTAGCCCAATTGCCCATTCAATCATGTCCGATATGATATTTTATGAAGCATTATCTCTCTTTTTTTAATTCATCGACAAGCAGAGGGCAACACTGGCGAGGCCGACATTTATTACCCATTGCTAATTGTTAAGAATCAACTACATTGCTGTGTCTGTGGAGACATGTGTAGGCCAGACCAGGTAAGGATAGCAGCAAAATCAGAAATTGGTGGGGAAACTCAGCAGGTCTGGCAGCATCAGTGGAGAGAAAGCAGAGTTAACATTTCAAGTCCAGTGACCCTTCTTCTGAACATCTGTCCTTCTGTCCACAGATGTCAGCAATGCTGTCATAATTTGAATATCTCAATAAGGTCACTCCATAATCTTCTCTGCTCCCAGGAGAATTAAACCTCATTTCTCGAAATTTTCCTAAAATCCTGGTATCATTCGAGTAAATATCTTTTGCATTCTCTCCAGGGCTTTAACCTCCTTCCTTAAATAAAGTGTTCCAAACTGAACACAATACTCCAAATGTGGTCTGACCAATGATTTGTAGCATCACTTTTATACTCTATGCCTCTATTTATAAACCCAAGGAACCAATAAACCTTCTTAGCAACTTGCCTGGCCACTATCAGGGAATCATATACATGAACTCCAAAGTCCCTCTGCTCCTGTACTCCCATCAGAGTTCTACCATTGAGCCTGTATTGTCCATCCATGTTTCTTCGGCCAATATACATGATGTCATAATTTTAAGAACTATTGATATAATATTTGCACAAGATAGTTCCAAATTTCTAATGAACTTTGTGCTTGGAAATGTCTCAGAACTTCAGCCCTGCAGGATCTACCACTCATTTTGAAAATCTGCCCCTGTCCTCACCTGTGTACAGATTTGGCCTCCTTACCTGAGAAAGGACGTACTGGCATTGGAGGAAGGTCCAGAGGAGGTTCACTGGATTGATTCCGGAATTGAGAGTGTTGCTTTACGAGGAGATTTTGCATTTTCAGGGACAGTGCAGCAATGTTTGAGGTAGCTGTGCCAAATTTCCAGTCAATCGTTTCTGAAATGCTTTCAGACAATCTGTGTCATGAGCACTAATGTCTGTTGTCTCCATTCACCTCCCACCATTTAGGTCCTGACGCTGCAATCGCCCAGGATCCAGACGCTGTAACCTTACAACGGGCGGGAATTAGCTAACCCAGGGCCTGCTCGGAAGTGATGGACCCGGTTTGAACTTGAATGTGCGCTGACGTGTGGCGGGGAGGGAGGGGAAGATGACAGCACTCCATCAGCCAGATCACCTGCCCAGGGTCAGCCGACAGTTCGATCTCCGAACTCGCTGCACGGACAACTGCCCTTGCCGACACGGTGGTGCCTCCCAGAGAGTCGAGTCGATTTGCTTCCCTCGGGGGTCAGAGGAGGCATGCGACACGGGGGATAGGAAGGACCGTGTGGGGCGTCACAACATTCTTCACCTGCTTGTCCCCTCGTGGTGGAGTTCGAGTCCTTCCATCGTGTGGAGCTGTTGAGCAGAGACCTCTGACACACCCAGCTCCTGATCAGCTGCCCCTTGCTTCGGGTGGGTGGGGGACAGGGTAGGGGGGAGGTGGTGTTGGCAGAGGTTGGGAATGTCTCTCTCAGTGACGTTGCTGCCAAATAACACCAACTGCTCCACAGATTCTGGGCCTGGCGCTAACGATTCTCTGTTCGGGTGACTTGTGATGAATTTTCCATTTCTCTCGAGTGTCCCACAACTCTTCGGAAAGTAGGGGTTTGTGAGGAGTTGCTGGGGGAATGGACTGTGCCTTTCGGTCAATGGCAGATGTGGCTCAGGAGTCACCTGCTCATTTTCATCCAACGGGAAGCCCAGGATTCTGAGGCCTGCTGGAAAAGTGGTGAATACTTCCATTTCTCTCCAAACTGTTGTGGCTGGGGGATAATGGTCAGTAAAGAAACAAACCATTCACTGGTTTCGAGTGTTCACTTCAACTCAGACCGCACCATGACTGTCAGATCTGTCCTACTGAAGAGGGATCCCACAAGCTCATCGGAAGCTGAGAGGAGGCAACATCGGAGGCGTCACAGGACCCAGCAGGTTCGCTTTAAGGACCTCACTGATGGTCCTGAGGAGGCAGGAGGCAGAAAGACCCCAGAGGCATCCACTGAGGGGCCCGAGAGCGACATGTCAGAAGAACCGACCGCAAACTCCCAGAGGAATTGGCAGCAGGCGCGGCCGTGCTCTCTGACCCTCCCCAATCCCCGGAAAGTCTGCATGAGCACTGCCATTCAGACCTCCCCCACCCTACAGAAGCAGTTTGGGGCGTTCCGGCACCGGAGCAAGAGCGTCGGTGATTTTGGCGAGGCGGGCAGCCAGCAGGACGGCCTGGCGTTTCCGCCCGCTCCCCTGCCGCCGGCCCCTGGGGTGGGAGGGGAGCTGAGGGCAGTTGGCGCTCGTGAGGAGGAGGAGGAGAATGAGGAGGAGGAGGATGGGCGGGGAGAATCAGGCAAGGCCGAGACACCCGCTGCACTCAACGGGAGAGGAGTGGAGAGGGCCGGAGTGCCACTGAGTAACTGTGTGGATCCTGAGCCAGCCCTGCCTTGTACCCAGAGCTCTCAGCAGACTGAAGGCCAAAACCCCAATGGCTCAACTGTATCTCCTCATGTTAAAGACAAGGCTATGCTTTGCAAAGCCACAACTGACACTCTGGCAGAACAGGACCACAAAGCACTAATAGCCGGGCAGCACTGTGCAGCAAAGAGTGACGTTGCAGTCCATTCGCAAAGCCCCACCATTCAATCGTGCTCATTAAACTCCAAAGCAAGCCCACCACCTTCCAAAGAAACCCCCATCAATCGCTTCTCACTGAGACTAGGGGTGTGCGGCAAATTAAAAGCACCAAGCTCTGACTCGGACAGTAACCCCTCTGAATCTAGAAAGGTTGAGTTCTACAATATGAGTCAATCTCTCCTCAAGGACCAGCCCTGTGTCTATCCCAAGTCCTGCTTAAAGACCCCAGCATCCACAGTCAGTCCCAGACAGCCTAGTATTTCCCATCGGACTGAGCAATTAGAACCTTGCTCCTTGACTCCAAACACACCAGGATCGTCCCTGGTGCAAGGTGAGCCATCACAACTGCCCTTAAAGGCTTCTGTCCAATCTGGAGAACACGCTGTCCAGTCCAGCCAATCAGGACCCCCGTCGTCACGTCCTGATGACCGGCTGGAACTGGTGCCCAGTCGCAAAAATCCTCAGGACAATCTGAAGGAGACGCCGAACACAACCGAGAAACAGAGGACCAAGTCAGGTCACTCCACTCAGCATGAAATCACATCTCTCCAATCCAGGTTACAGACAATGGAGGATGTCCTACAGACTAGCCAGCAAACCATTAAGGTTTTACTGGATGTCATTCAAGACCTGGAGAAGAAGGAAGCTGTTCGTGATGGGTAGGTATCTGACAAATTCCTCGATTGAAAAGTTGTCATGAACATTTAAGGGAGAGGTTGATTCTCATATCCACCAAGAGCAACCAGTTATTACTCTTGGAACATTTTTTTTACCAACAAACCTGCTTGTGTTTGCAGAATATAAAGATTACTTAGGGACATCTTTGCATTTCAACACAACCTCCATGTCTTCATATTATTTGCAGGAAAGATGTCCCATTTGGACAGCATTTCTCAGGAATATCCTAAATCATTTGAACTCCTGGGAATGTAATAGCATAATCATTGTATTGCAGGATTAGTGATTCAAATGACTAAAATCAAAATTCTATGCAATAGAATATGGGGTGAAGAATCTAACAAAAGCACAAGTCCTTCCTTTGAGATGTGGTTGCTAGTCAATACTTAGTCCAAAGTTGTGTCCATTTTATGTGTAATAACGAGCTTTCTTTCAGGCCGTTGGGTGGAATGAAACACAAACATTTGCCCTTTTGCTGACCTGGGAATATCACAGAGATCTTTACATCTACTGATTGAAGCATAAACCAATATAAACAGAAAGCAAGCGACAGAAGCAGGAGGAGCAGGCTTTTTCTGTGCTGTAGATTCCAGTGACTCGACTGTATGATTCAAAATCTGTGTCTGTTCAGGAGGAGGCCTTTCAGTCCATCAAACCTGTTCTGCTATTCAGTAAGGTTATGGCTGATTAAATTCCTACCTGAGCTCCCACATAACCCTTGTTTCTCCGATCAATCAAGTATCTGTCCATCTTTGCTTTGATTATTTTCAATGAACCAGCCTCCACGCTCACTGGATACAGAATTCTAAATTCCACAAAGTATATGAGAGAAGAAATTATTCATTGCCTGAAGGTTCTCTCCGAGGAGTACTGTAGACAGTTTTTGGATCCGGCCTTGAGGAGGGATGTAGTTGCTTTGGAGGCAGTTCAAATGAGGTTTACCCGATTGATTCTGGAGATGAGGGGCTTGGCTTATGAAGAAAGATTGAGCAGTTTAGGCCTGTACTGTCTGGAGGTTAGAAGAATGAGAGGAGATCTAATTGAGGTATGAAGATGCTAAAAAGAGGTTGACAGAGTCGACGTAGATAGGATGTTTCCTCATGTGGAGCAATCTGGAATGAGAGGTTGTAGATTTAGGATAAGGGGTAGCTAATTTAAAACAGAGATGAGGAAGAATTGCTTCTCCCAAAGGGTCATGAATCTGTGGAATTCACTACTACAGAGCCTGGTCAACAGTGGGACACCGAATACATTTAGGGAGGAGATAAACTGATTTTTCATTACTAACGGGTTGAAAGGTCATTGGGATAAGGCAGAAGAGTGGAACTGAGGCCAAGACAAGATTTATCTACTCCTGCTCCTAGTTCTTATGTTCTACTCTATGCTGCAAGCTTCCACAGCCAACAATGTGGCAAATGCTCTCATTTTGATTGTTGGCCTGGAATTGGCCCCTCTCTTTTTGCAGATAATCTCTTGGGATCTTCTGCGTCCATCTGAGAGGGAAAACGGGGCCTCAGTTAAAGGGGAGTGCCTCTGACAGTGCAGTCATCCCTCAGAGCTGCACTCGAGTGTCACCTTCCACTTTGTGCTGAACTCCGCCGAGTGGATTTGAAATCCATTTTGGAGGCAATACTTCAGCTCAACTGAGGGAAGACCATCGTCAAGGATTTCTGTCGTTTCTTCACTGAAGGTTTCACACACCACGTTTTCCATATTGCTTATTACTTTTTGCAATTTAAATGTAGAAACATAGAAAACTAGGAGCGGAAACTGGCCTGTGAGCCAGTTCTGCCATTCAGTATGATCGTCTAACTCAGCATCCTTTCTCCCCATACCCTTCGATCCCTTTAGCCCTAAGAACGATATCTAACTCCACCTTGAAAATATTCAACGTTTTGGCTTCAAACAATTTCTACCGTCGTGAATTCCTCAGGCTCACCACTCTTTGGGTGAAGAAATGTTTTCCTCATCTCTGTCGTAAAAGGTTTAACCTGTATCCTTAAACAGTGACTCCATCAACAGGAATATTCTTCTTGTATTTACCCTGCCAGGTCTTGTCTGAATTGTATAGATTTCTACACGAACCCCATATCCTTCTCAACTCCAATGAATATCTTCATAACCAATTCAGTCTCTCTTCATACGCAGTCCTGCCATCCTAGGAATCCGAAGAGTAAACCATCATTGCACTCCCTTTATAGCAAGAACATCCATCCTCAGGTGAGGAAACCAATATTCCAGGCATGATCTCACTAAGGCCCTGTACAACTGCAGCAAGACATCCCTGCTCCTGTACTCGAATCCTCTCATTATGACGACCAACTCATCATTTGCCTTCTTCACTCACTGCTGCACCTTCATGCTTACTACAGCCTCTAATGTTCAAGGGCACCTCTCCCTTTCCTAATCTATTGCCATTCACAGATTAGTCTGGCTTCCCGTTTTTGTGACTAAAACAGATTTTTAAAAATCTTCATCTTGAATTTCCAGGCTCAAAGTTATGCTGTGGAATACGGATTTTTGAAACGAAAACACTTAATTTTTAAGACCTTTTACCAAGTTATATAATTTTTTTTCCTGGAAGATAATATTGAGGTGGTTTTTAACTTGCACCTGCTGGGATGTGAAATGTTCATTGTGACAGCCAGCTTGTCTCTGACCCAACCTGACCATTCCCCATTGCAGGTTTAAGAGCTTCATTGAATTGTAGAGTGGAGAATATTACCATAAGCTCAGGATATGAGAGTGTTAGTGATAGTATTTTCACTCACTGCTGCTAATCGCTTTGCAAAGAGGCCCCAGCAGAAAATCAAACGACTGATGCATTTGCAATGATAACTCATACAATTAAATTCAAAACACATGGCAGACTGTCAATAGGATTCTGAACTGCAGAAATATCTCCCTCTTTTTTTTGCTACTGAACCAAATAAAATCTTGAAATACAACCTTCCCAGGTCTACGGAGACAGGTTTTGAGGTGGCAAGAGACATTGAGGAGAGTCATAGAAATCTACAGCACACAAAAAGGCCTTTCGGCCTATCACATCCATGCTGGTCAAAAGCAACCATCTTATTTATTGTAATCCTAATGTTCATCACTGGGCCCATAATCTTTAATGCCTCGGCATCACAAGTATACAAATAAATGCCCTTTCAATGTTATCTCAGGATTTTCTTGTACTTGGAGAAGGATGGGCTCCTTAGGGACAGTCAGGAAGGCTTTATGCAGGAGAGGTCTTGGTTCACAAATTTAATTGAGGTTTTCTTAAGGAAGTGACAAAGATGATAATGAGGGTGAGGTATTGGATGTTGTCTACATGGACTTTACAAAAGTATTAAACAATGTCCCTCATGGTATGCTGGTGCAGAAGACCAAATCACATAGATTCCATAGTGACTTGAATACAAAACTGGCTTGGTCAAAGAAGACAGAGGGTAGTTGTGGAAGGGTGTTTTTCTGACTAGAAATCTGTGACCAATGTTGTTCTGCAAGGATCAGTGCTGGGATCTTTGTTGTTTGAAATATATTTAAATGATTTGGATGTGGTCAGATTAGTATATTTGCAGCTGACACAAATATTTGTGGGGCTGTACTTAGTGAGGATAGCTTTCAGCTGGAATGTTGGGAGTTTAATCTGGATAAGTGTGATGTGATGCATACTGGGAGGTCAAATACAAGAGGAACATATGGAGTAAATGGCAAGCTCCTTAGGAACATTGATATCCAGAAGGTCCAAGTCCATAGCTGTCTGAAAGCATTAACACAATTCGATAAGGTGGTAAAGAAAGAATACGGTATGCTTGCATTCATTGGTCACAGTAGTGAGAATAAAAGTTGGCAAGTCATATTGCAACTGAATAAGATTTTGGTCAGACCATAGTTGAAGTATTGTGCATAGTTCTGGTTGCTGCACTTTTGCAAGGATGTGGAGGCATTGGAAAGAGTACAAAAGATGTTTGCCAAGATGTTGCCTGGATTGGAAAGTACCAGCTGTAATGAGAGTTTGGACAAACTTGGATTGTTTCCACTTGAGTGTCGGAGGCTGAGCGGAGGGGGGGGACCTGATAGAAAACTATGAGGGGTGAGGATAGGGTGGATAGCTGGAGTCTCTTTCTCAGGGTTGAAACCAGGGGGCATTGGTTGAAGGTGTGAGGGGAAAGGTTTAAAGGAAATGTGTGAGGCAAGTTTTTTTTACACCGAGAATGGTAGAGTGCCTGGGACCTGCTGCCAGAGGAGATGGTGGAAGCAGATACAACAGAAAGGTTGTAGGCCATTCGGCCCCTCGAGCTTGCTCCACCATTTGATAAGGTAATGGCTTATCCCGACGTCCACTTTCCTGCAATTTCCATTACCATTAATTCCCTTGGAAACTTCTAGAATTTACTTTATCTGGAGCACTGTAATAAACATACATCCTACTGGAATACATGGACTCAAACTTCAAGAATTGCACTCGATTACACTAATATGAATTATGAATTCTTCATATAATTACCAGGAGTACATTAAATTGCATAAGTTTTTTTTGCATGTACATGGGAAGTGGGCTTTACTTACTAGATCAGTATTTATTGCCCATTCGTCACTGCCGAGAGTCAACCACGTTGCTGTGAGCCTGGAGTCACATGTAGGCCAGACCAGGTAAAAATGCAGATTTCCTTCCCTAAAAGGACAATAGTGACCCAGATACAAAAACAGAAATTGCTGGTGAAACTCAGCAGTTTTGGGAAGAAAGCGGAGTTAACCTTAAAAAATTCTGATGAAGAGTCACTGGACTCGAACCATTCAGTCTGCTTTCTTCCCACAGATGCTAGCTGCTGATTTTCTCAAGTAATTTTGGGCTTTTTTTTGATTCAGATCTCCAGCATCCACAATTCTTGTTTTATTTGAGTGAACCAGATGCTGTTTTATGACAACAGTATCCAATAGCCCAGCTTCTAATTCCGGATTTTATTGAATTCAAATTTCATTCTCTGGTGGGATTCAAACCCAAGTACCCAGAACATTCTGAAGAAGACTTGAAACATTAACTCTATATCTCCCTCCACACATGCTGCTAGCGTTGTTGAGGTACTCCAGCATTTTCTATTTTATTACCCAGAACATGAGCTTGGGATCCAGGATTAATAGCCCAGTGACATTCCCACTATGCTATTGCCTCCCACTATTCCTGAGCAATGTCTGCCTGATCTTTTTTTCCCACTCAGCGGACCTGTCTATCATCTTCAAGAGACACATCAGGTGTGTGATGGAATACTTCCCACTTGCCCTGGATGAGTGCAGCCCCAATAACACTCAAGAAGCTTGACACCATCCAAGACAAAGCAGCCTGCTTGATTGGCACCACATCCACAACATCCCCTCCCTCCACCACAGCAGCAGCAGTGTGTACCATCTACAAGATGCACTGCAGAAATTCACCAAAGATCCTCAGACAGCACCTTCCAAACCCACAACCACTTCCATCTAGAAGGACAAGGGCAGAAGATGTGTGGGAACACCATCACCTTCAAGATTCCCTCCAAGCCATACACAATCCTGACTTAGAAATATTTTGCCTTTCCTTCATTGTCAGTGGGTCAAAATCATGGAATTCCCACACCACAGCACTTGGACAGCAGCAGTTCAAGAAGGCAGCTCACCACCACCTTCTCAAGGGCAACTAGGGTTGGGCAATAAATGCTGGCCCAGCCAGCCACTCCCACATCCCATGAGTGAATAAAGCAAACCCAACAGCAAAATATCGTACCTCATGTTGTTATCATGGGATAGTGCTGGAATCATGGTAATGCCACTGGATGATTAATCCAGAGACCCAGGTTAATGACCTGGATATGTGCCAACTATAGCATATGGTGAAATTTGACTTTCCTAAATACAAGAATTAAAAACCCGTCTCATGACTGCATAATGATTATAAATTGTTATTAAACCCTATCTGATTCACCAAAACCCATTTTGTGATGGAAATCTGCTCTTGTAACACGTGACTCCAAACCTACAGTGATGTGGGTGGCATGGTGGCTCAGTGGTTAGCACTACTACCTGGCAGCACCAGGGACCTGAGTTTGATTCCACCCTCGTCTGACTGTGTGGTGTTTGCACATTCTCCCTGTGTCTCCTTGGGTTTCCTCTGGTGCTCCAGTTTCCTCTCACAGTCCACAAAGATGTGCAGGTTTGGTGTATTAGCTGTGGGAAATGGAGGGTTACAGGGATGGGTCAGGGTGGAATGCTGTTAGATGGGGGGGGGGGGGGTCGGTGTGGACTCAAGTGGCCAAATAGCCTGCTTCCACATTGTAGGGATTCTATGACACTGGAATATCTGAGACAGAGAGAGCCAGTTCATTCTCGGGCAACTAAAGATGGCCTTGTCAGTGAAGCGCACATCCTGTACAAGAATAAACAAAATCCTATGGCAGTAAGGTGACAGGACAGATGACAAATGTATGTAACTTGAACAAATAACCCTCCCTGCTCCTCCCTATTGCTGAAAACGGGCTGAGGAGAGGTGAAGGAATATGGGACAAAGTTTAATCCTCTGAATGTGTCTATTATGAAGCAAATATATTCATGGCTATTCTGAGAATCCAGTGACACAAAGTGCTTTCGAGCGGATTTTAATTTTTTTTTGTAAAGAAAGAGCTTACCAGGGTGATGGGTTCAACCATTATCCTGATTAATAAATGGGGAATTACTGATGGTTGGAAGTGAGCTGCAATTTACTCATGGGCGGCTCAGCGAATGTCACAGAGCCGTGAGATTGAAGGTCGAGCAGTTTATTGCTATTAGTGAAATCCTGGAGTCACAGGCATGCATTTGCTGAGCAATGTTACAGCAGAGATGGCCCTGCTGGAAAGCTAAGGCCAAGGTCAGCAGCAGAGGTCACCCATCGGTTACCAGGGGTTGAATAGAAGATGAGGTAAATATAAAAGATCTGATTTAATGATTCACTAAAGATGGGGGTTGGATTTCTACAGCAATCTTTTATAATCAGTGTTCTTCAAGCCTTGTTTCATGAAGGTGCTGCTCTCTGTCTTTAACGGAGATCCCAATTTTAACTCCTTAGCCTTAGCAGTTGACTCACAGGGTGTTCCACCACAGCTCAGTATGTTCATCATATCCAGTCACCATGTCGACCGTGGCTTGAACTCTGACCTCAGAATCAAATGGCTTCTGAGATTTAAAACAAAAAAAAGTATCTCAGCTAGTCTTCAGGGCGCAGCCCTGAGGGAGTGCTGCACTGTCAGAATTGCTGGCTCTTTGATGAGATGGGAAACAGAGGCCCTGTTGGCTCCTCAAACACATCCTGTCTTTCTGCAGTATAACTACGCTGGGCTTCAGAGTGGTCTAGCTCTTATCCCCCTCAATCAACATCACCGGGACAAATTATCTGGCAATTATCTCTTTCCTGTTCATTTTGAGAGACATTTTGCTGAATAACACTTTCTCTTTTACATACTTGCATGACATTATCAGTGTTATATAAAGTGCTATATATGGCTAAGGTTTTGCAAGGCTGTCTTTCAACCAGGAAATTTAGATGTAGTCAATAAACCAGCGGAATACCATAAAACAAAACGTAATGTTGCAATGTTAGCTGGAATTCTTTTTATCGAAATCTGAGATTGGACTTTCTGGATGTGTGTTCCCAGCACAGAGTGTCTGCCATGATATTCATACCCCAAAGAACAGAGAAAATTACAGCACAGGAATAGGCCCTTCGGCCCTCCAAGCCTGCGCTGATCCAGATCCTCTATCTAAATCTGTTGCCTATTTTCTAAGGATCTATATGCCTTTGCTCCCTGCCCATTCATGTATCTGTCTAGATACATCTTAAAGGATGCTATCGTCCCCTCCCCTACCACCTCCACTGGCAACATATTTCAGGCACTCACCACCCTCTACGTAAGGAACTTTCCACGCATATCTCTCTTAAACTTATTCCCTCTCACTTTGAACTCATGACCCCTAGTAATTGAGTCCTCCACTCTGGGAAAAAGCTTCTTGCTATCCACCCTGTCTATACTTCCCATGATTTTGTAGACCTCAATCAGGTCTCCCGTCAACCTCCTCCTAATCTATTCAACCTCTCTTGATAGCTAGCGCCCTCCATACCAGACAACATCCTGGTGCACCTCCTCTGCACCCTCTCCAAAGCATCAAAATCCTTTTGGTAATGTGGTGACTAGAACTGAACGCAGTATTCCAAATGTGGCCGAACTAAAGTCTTATACAACTGTAACATGACCTGTCAATTCTTGTAGTTAATACCCCGTCAGATGAAGGAAAGCATGCCATATGCCTTCTTGATCACTCTATCGACCTGCATTAGCACTTTCAGGATACAATGGACCCACACCATTCTGTACATCAATTATCCCCAAAGCTTTTCCATTTGCCTTATAGTTTGACCTTGAATTGGATCTTCCAAAATGCATCACCTCGCATTTGCCTGGATTGAACTCCATCTGCCATTTCTCTGCCCAATTCTCCGATCTATCTATATTCTGCTGCAATCTCTGACAGTCCCCTTCACTATCTGCTACTCCCCCAATCTTAGTGTCATCTGCAAACTTGCTAACCTCATTGAATGTTTCTAAGGCAAAGATAGATAGGTTTTTGATCAGGAAAGGAATTAAGGGTTACGGTGAGCGGGCAGGTAAGTGGAGCTGAGTCCACAAATAAATCAGCCATGATCTTATTGAATGGTGGAACAGGCTCGAGCGGTCAAACGACCTACTCCTGCTCCTAGTTCTTATGTTCTTAAGCCTGCATTCTCTCAAACCTGCACCACCATTCACAGAATCATAGAATCCCTACAGTGTGGAAGCAGGCCTTTCGGCCCATTGAATCCACACCGACCCTCTGAAGAGCATCCCACCCAGCCCAATCCCCTACCCTATCCCTGTAATTCTGCATTTCCCATGGCCAATCCACCTAAACCTGCACATCCTTGGGCACTACGGGGCAATTCAGCATGGCCAATCCACCTAACTTTCACATCCTTGGACATAATGGGACAATATAGCCTGGCCAATCCACCTTATCTGCACGTCTTTAGACTGTGGGAGGAAACTGGAACACCCGGAGGAAACCCACACAGACACGGGGAGAACGTGCAAGCTCCACACTCAAGGGTGGAATCAAACCTGGGTCCCTGGCACTGTGAGGCAGCTTAACTGCAATTATACACCTTCCCAGTGGAACCAAACGAGAATAATTATACTTGGAAATCATCAAACTGTTAGTACTGAACCTCCATTTTGAAATGTAAAAGATGAGTTGAACCACTATGTCTTATGCGACAGTTTTACTGTTATTTTCTTTCTGGGTTTAGTCCAAAACTCTCATGCCATCCTATCTAACAAAAACCTATTGACTGCTCTAAAATATTGCATTGGTCCCTAGCATCCACAGCAGTCTCACTGGAGAGGCTTCCGGATTTCCATTGATCTTTGAGAAAGAGAGATAAACTGCTTCTTGATTTCATCCTTGAAATGGCCCTACTCCACCAAGACTGAGCCATTGTGTTTGTGTTCTGTGCATGGGACACTACCTGCTGCTGTGTGCATCGGTAATGCTTTAGCTGATACAATTCACTTCCCTGTCCTTTGATCATTACTAGATCCCCAAGTAACAGTGTGATTATAGGCCATTCAGCCCATCTCATCCAGCTCTACTACCCCAGTGCCAATCTCCTGCCTTTTCCCTATATCCAAGCACACCATTGCTATCCAAGTAACCAGGCAGTGTGCCTCATACACCTACTACTTGCTGAGTGAAAATAAGTTTCCTCACCACCTTTGATTTGTTTGCACATGACTTTAAAGCTAGACCCTCTCTGTTCTTTTCTTTCCTTTTATGAGCAGAAACAGCATTGCCCTGTCTAATCTGTCCAGCCTGCTCATGATTTCGAAACCCTGATCAGATCCACTGTCCTCCTTCTTTTCCCCAGGAAAGGTATTCCTAACCCCTTCATTCTATCCTCATAACTGAAGTACTTCATTCCTGGAACCATTCTAGTAAATTGCTTCGGCACTCTCACCAATGCATTTGTACCTTTCCTGTAATATGGTGCTCACAACTGTATATACAATTGAATTATAGAATAGGAACTGCAGAGAAAGAGGCCAAATGGCCCATCCTGTCCAGGCCAGCTTACATCCTACTTTTCCAATCATTCCCTGAACACTGACAATGTCCAGTCAGTATCCTATTCACCTTTGAAGGACATGTTTGAATCCGCCTCCATCACACTCTCAGACAGCATGAACCTTTACCACACAAGACAGTTTTTCGTCATCTCTCCGTTCTTGCCATTCACCTTAAGTCAGTCTTCTCTTTTATCAGTGGGGACAGTTTCCCAGTGCCTAATCTGTCTGAATCCAAGATCAGATGTCCCATCAAGCTACTCCAAAGGTAATAACACCCATTTCTCTAATCTCTGGGTGCAATTGAAGTCCTTCACTCCAGCACCCATTCTTCTGAACCTTTTCTACATTGTCTACAGGATTGTCAAGCCCTCTAAAATGTACAATTCAGTGATCTCTTCCTCTTCACTCCTCCCCCATGTTGTTAATGTGTACCTTGGCTTTGTGCGTAAGTACATAACAAAACAGATATGGGAACAGAAAGAAATCTGATTCATTTACATTGAATACAATTATGGATAAACTTCTTTCTCAACATCGCTCTCCCGCCTGCTCTCCATTTGTCCTTTGATTCACCAGCAGACCAATGATCTATCACACTCTTAAATATATTCAACAATGGGTGCAGACATCACTCCTCATTTCACCTGTAAATGTCTGACCCATTGTGCTGAAACTGTCCCTCTGTGGTAAAGAATCCACAGCCATTGGAAACAACCTCACAGTGTTTCCAAAGTCAAGCCCTTTCAGAATCCTGTATGTCTGAATTTTGATAAACCCCCAGAGAATATAGGCCTAAGTCACTCAATCTCTCATCATACAATAGTCTTTCTATCCCAAAATCAATATAATGTACCCTCACTGCAACATCTCCAATAAAGTATATCCTTCCTGAAATATGGAGGCCAACACTGCACACAGATTGCATTAAAATTAAGAGCAGGAGTAGGAGACAATGAGGTCTCCAGATACTGGAGATCAGAGTTGAGAGTGTGTTGCTGGAAAAGCACAGCACATCAGCCAGCATCTGAGGAGCAGGAAAATTGATGTTTCGGACCGGAAATAACTCCTGATGAAAGGCTCTGGCCCGAAACGTCGATTTTTCTGTTCCTTTAATGCTGCCTGACCTGCTGTGCTTTTCCAGCAACACACTCTCAATTAAGAGCAGGATTGGCAATTCAGCCCTTTGAACCTGCTCTGCCATTTAATAAAATGATTATCTCAGCCTCAGCTCCACTTTCCTGCCTGTTCTCCACAACCCTTCAAACACACTCTGTGCTGGTGAATTCCACTGATTCACGACCTGTGGAGAGAGGTAATTTCTTCTCATCTCTGTTTTAAATCTGTTTTATTCTAAACCTATGACCTCTTGTTCTGGATTTCCCCATACGTGGAAACATCCTCTCTACATCTACTTTGTCAATCCATTTTTAACGTCTGATGTACCTCAGTTTGATATCCCCTCATTCAACTAAACTCCAGAGAACACAGGCCTGAACTCTTGATGAGACAAGCCTTTCATCTCTGAAATCAATCTCGTGAACTTCCTCCAAAACAACTACATCCCTCATCATATAGATTAGATTATTTTCAGTGTGGAAACAGGCCCTTCGGCCCAACAAGTCCACACCGACCTGCCGAAACTCAACCTACCCATACCCCTACATTTACCCCTTCACCTAACTCTAGGGGCAATTTAGCACGGCCAATTCACCTAACTTGCACATCTTCGGACTGTGGGAGGAAACCGGAGCACGCGGAGGAAATCCACGCAGACACGGGGGCGAATGTGCAAACTCCACACAGTCAGTCGCCTGAGGCGGGAATTGAACCCGGGTCCCTGGCGCTGTGAGGCAGCAGTGCTAACCACTGTGCCACCGTTCCGCCCAGTGCAGTACTCCAGCTGTGCAGTACTCAGAAGTGCATGTCACCTTCCATCTGCTGTAAATACCTGACTGTTAGAGCTACAACAACAAGAACATTATTTTCCCCCTCAAACGTGCTCTGCTGCTCATTAAGATCCGGTCTGAACTGACTGTGGCCGTTACTCCACTTTTATGCCTGGCCCATAGAACCCACAACTCCCTTGCTGATCAAACATCTGAGGAACTCTGCCTTTCAGTCTAAACAATGATCTGGGATACTCTCGGGGAACAGAATTTCACAGAGTGATGATACACTGAGAGAAGGAATTCTTAGTGAGTTCAGCATTTGCACTCTTTACTCTGGCCTCTGCAGTAGACCTTCACTTAGGCAGACTAAACAGCATCATGCAGGCCTGAGTCATCTCAACAAAAAGGCACGTAAACAGGATAAAGAAATAATTGAAAGAAACCACACAAATCTTCTTGTAACGCCAGGTAGATGAATGAAGGACCTCACTTTTCTCTGGAGATTGATGAGAAGTTCTCCTTAAACAAAAATGGAGAGTTTTAATAAATCCAAAGCTCCAACAAAGTCAGTAGTCAGAATCTTTATTCCACCAGCAAGTGAGTTGCTAATCAGTGGAAACAGATTCAGAACAATTGGGTGGAAATAACGAGAATTCTTGAAGCAGCAAATCACCACCATTTGGAATTCACTGCCTGAATGAACGGTGAATGGAGATTAATGATCAAATCATCGAATGGTTGCAGCATAGAAGGGGGTCATTCAGTCCATCAAGTCATGCTAGCCTTCTGCCTTGCCTTGTAATTTTGATAATCATTCATATCCACTCTGAGAGCCAAGATTGAATCTGGTTACACCACACTCTCAGGCAGTGCATTCCACAACCTAACCACTCACTGTATTAAAACAATTTTCTTTTATGATCCTGTAAGTGCTGAAAAATGAGACAATATAGATTTAGAGCAGATTTTATCGTATGGACATGTTGGGCCAAAGGAACTCTTCCATACTGTATGAGTCTATGATTCTATTTTCCTCATGTTGCAACATGTTCTTCTGACTTTTATATTAAATTGGTGTACACTGGTTCACACACTTTCTGTCAATGGTCAAACTGCTTCTCTCTATCTACTGTGCTCAGCCACCTCCTGATTTTGAATACCTCTATTCTCTCAAATCTGAACAGAACACCCCCCCCCCAACCCCGCTCTTTTATCACCTACAATTTATCCACGGAAACCCTTCTTGAAAATGTTTTTCTGCACACTCTCCCATGCCTTCACATCCCTCTCTAAGGTGCTGTGCTGGGAACTGGGTACACAACACAGTTGAGGCCAAGGAGGTTCGTCTTCATAAAAAAAATCTACAATACTTTTCCTGCTTTTGTATTCCCTGCCTCCCTTGCTGAAGGTCAGAAGTCACACGACACCAGGGTTATAGCCCAACGGTTTATCTGAAATCACGAGCTTTCGGAGGGCTGCTACTTCATCAGGTTAAGTCGCTTCCGAAAGCTTCTGATTTCAAATAAATCCTAACCTGGGGTCGTGTGACTTCTGACCTTGTCCGTCCCGGTCCAATACCGGTACCTCCATGTCATGGCTTCTATTGATGAACCCAGGATCCCAGTAAAGGGGGAATGAGATTGTGTGTTGGAAACTAAAAGAAACATTGCAGGGTCATGTGCAGAGGACAATGAGGTGGGTTGAATTGGAGAGCTCTTTTATAGAGGCAGCATTGCCACAACGGGGCCAGTTCTTTAAGATTCTGACTGAAATCAGGCAGTTATAGGGTAGTCGTCCTTTTGTCAAGTCTCTTGGCAGATGATCATTTTGCAATGTACCAGCATCACTCACTAAACATAAGGAGATCTAAAGAAGGGCACGCCACTTTTGTGATGAGTATCTCTCATCACCTCTGAATATAAAGTAGATGTTCTTCTCTCTATAATTACCATCCCTTACCTTAACAAGCATAAAACCCATCAAAGGAAATTAAAGGCACTTTACTTAAATATACACTTAACGTAATCTTAATGGAATCTATTATTGCCGCCTTTGACAGCCGCAGGTGTTAGAGCTAGATGAGACATCATTATGGTCCCAAGAGCTCTCTGATGTCGGATGAAAATGTTGCCTCGCGAGGAACATGATGAGGGAAAAAAAAACCAAATTATAGAAATGAGACTTGGGAATTAAATACTGTTGGCTCCAATCTACCTTAGATCATAAGAAATAGGAACAGCAGTGGGCTGTAAGTCTCCCTGAGCTTGTTCCGTTATTCAATCAGATAATGGCCGACCTTCGTTCCATTATCCTGCGTTATCCTCAGATACCTTCCTTTCAGAAGACATTTTCAAACAACCTGCTCAGAGATGCACTCACACACCAAAAGAACAGGTGGGACTTAAATGCAGGCCTCCTGGCTCAGAGGTATGGATGCTACCACCACCGTAACAGCCAATGAGGCTTCATTGATACTTTCTAACCAACCCATTCCGAGATTTAATTACAGCCCTCCAGAACAGATGAGCCTCCTCACTGCCTGTAAGGGCGGTAGAGGCAGAAACCTTCATAAGATTTTAAAAGTATTCAGATGGAGCAAGCTAAGGCAGGTGGGACTAGTTTAGTTTGGGATTATGGTCAGTGTGGACTGGTTGGACCGACGGGTTTGTTTCCCCACTGTATGACTGTGACTCGATGCGCACTTGCGATGGCAAGACATACAAGGCTGTGGGGCAAGAATCAGAAATTGGGATTAGAATTGTTAGGTGTTTGCTTTTGACTGGCTCAAAATCGATGGGCCCCCGAAGGGCCTGTTGTTATGCTGTAGACCTCCACGGCTCTGCAAATCTTTCCAAGTGCAGAAGAACCGCAATTATCTGAAGGACACAGGTGGGGAGTATTTTGCTCGGTTAATCGAACTCGAGGTAATTGAATGCCAGATAACATAGTTTAGCTGAGCATCGGGACCTTGCAATCCTGCCGGATAATCCGGTATTCGGATAATCGAATGCCGGATAATTGAGGTTCCTCTAAACTACAATTACAACATTTAAAAGGCATCTGGATGTGTGCATGAATAGGAAGGGTTTAGAGGGGTATGGGCCAAATGGGACTAGATTTAGTTAGGATATCCAGTTGGCATGAATTGGACTGACGGGTCAGTTTCTGTGTTGTATAGCTCTATGACTCTACTTATTGAATTTCTTTCTGAAAATTATGGCTGTATTGCTTTCAGACACTGCATTTTAGACAACAAAATGGTGCATTTAAAAAAAAATGTTCACTCATCTCCCTGTCTGGCGATTTTGGTCGATTATGTTAAAGTCTGTGTGACTGATTCCCCTCCAAGGTAAACAGATACAAGCACTAATAAGATTGACTTGCCTGGCCTTGAAGTGCTGTATTGCCATTATCTTAATGGTTGCTCTTCATGTCTGAGCAACGTCCTGAGCTCTGCAAGCAATGGTTGAACATTTTCGCCAATACTGTCAGATCCCAGAGGAGCTCTTTAAGGGGATTACTTTCCCCACTGGGAGAATGGATTGGAACTCTGCCACATTACACGAAAAGCAAAACGCTTACAATGATGTGGCGTGACCAGAAGAAAATAAGTGGCTTTGAAATAGCTCTCTGTGATATTAAGGTTAATCCCTTTGTTGAAACAGCAGACAGAGGAAACCCATACAACCTTGCAAAAGGAAGCCTTGACTCGTGTCAACCCAAAGTGATCGGTGAGGAAGGCAGGCATGAGGCAGGTAAAGAGCCCAGAGGTTGAGAAAGAGCTACACACTCAGAGAGTGAAACACCAAATACGAATGAGATCTTGCTGTTTTGTCAGGATGTGGGAGGGGAGTCATGTATATAGGAATCCCCAAAGACTTCTGAGCAAGGATTGACTCAGACTATTAGGCTCCAGCCTGTGTTCCAAAAATTAATTATCTTACAGCTGGTCGTGTTAAGATCCATGTGGCTTGACAAAGTGAGGCTGCTTTTAACTTTTGAATTATTTTAATGCAGTGGAAAATGCTTTTTAAAATAGTGAAGGGTGGATGAGAGGGGTTCATAGCAGATAGCCAGTCCAGCTCCTCCCAAAATTCAAATCATTTCTGCAGCATCTAAAAACGATTTGACGTTGCACTCCAGCCAATTCTGGGCTCTGTTTTTACATTTTCGTCAGTGCATTGAGGTTTTGCAGTCCAGCCTGATCTCTTCACTTCATAGCCCAAAGTGTTTTATCTTCTAACGCTGACTGAATGAATAAAATGAGCTTGCTGGGGTTGGCGTTTCAGTGGTCTTTACCTCCCTCGTTCGCTCGCCGCAGCTCCTCCTACTTTGTCAACATCTCAATATCCACACACATATAAACACACACATAGACACATACACACACAAACAGAAACACACGCATACACAGACACACACACACATTTGCACACATACACACACAAACAGAAACACACACACATACACAGACACACACATCCACACTCACACATACACAGACACACACACACTCACACACACTCACACACATATACACACACACATACGCACACATACACAAACACACAAACAGAAACACACACAAACAGAAACACACACACATACCCACACATACACAGACACACAAACAGAAACACACACAAACAGAAACACACACTCATACACACACATACACAGACACACAAACAGAAACACACACAAACAGAAACACACACACATACGCACACATACAGACACACAAACAGAAACACACACAAACAGAAACACACACACATATGCACACACACAGACACACAAACAGAAACACACACAAACAGAAACACACACACATATGCACACATACACAGACACACAAACAGAAACACACACAAACAGAAACACACACACATATGCACACACACAGACACTCACACAAACAGAAACACACCCATACAGAAACACACATGCATATGCACACACACACACAGACACTCTCACAAACACACACACACGCGCAAATGAACATATACACATACACACACACACACAAACAGAAACACCCACGCATTCGCGCATGCACACTCTCTCACACACAAACAGAAACACACATGCATACGCACACATACACAGACACACACACATACACAATCAATCCTGAGAATCTGTAATATGATAAAACACTTCTTATATCTGCACATGCCCTCCTTCCTTTCCTTTCCTTCATTTATTGGCGCCAGTAGCCCTTCTTTCATTCTGATTCAAGGTACAATGAGGAAACAGGCCAATGTGAGCAACTAGTTCCTATTATGTTGACCTGCACTGTTCCTACCCCCGCCCCCCCGCAACTCCATCCATCCAGCAGTCTGATCTAATCTGGAGTATCAACATAATTTCGGCCTGAACTAGTCATGAATTACACAGCTTGCTGTGTGAAGGAGTTTCTCGAGCCTTCTTTTCTGAATGATTCTGTTCCTTGGAAGCTTTATATTCTCCATTGTTAAAACTCAGTTGTATGTCTCATATAATTAACAAGCAAACATTTCTTTTAAAAAAGCAGAGGTAATACTTAGATCATTCTTTGGGACATCGTAGAGTCATGAAAGATAAATCCAGGGCAGCACTGTGGTTAGCGCTGCTGTCTCACAGCACTAGGGCCCAGGGTTCAGTTCCACCCTCGGGTGACTGCCTCTGTGGAGTTTGCACATTCTCCCTGTGTCTGCGTGGGTTTCCTCCGTGTGGTCTGGTTTCCTCCCACAGTCCAAAGATGTGCAGGTCAGGTGGATTGGCCATGGGAAATGCAGGGTTACAGGAATAGTGTGGATCGGATGCTTTTAGAGGGTTGGTGCGAACCTGATGGGCCGAGTGGCCTGCTTCCACACCGTTGGGATTCTATGGTGATTCTTTTCTTCCTTAAGTAAAGGCCTAGAGCACTGCTTAGTGTGTTGGCATTGTTTGACAAGCTTCTGACACAGATTCCTGACCTCAGCTCGCCTGATGTTGATGTCTACCTCCCCAGATGAGGGAGAAGAAAGAGGAGATGGTCAGGTGGTCAGAAACCCTCTATCAGGCGCTAGGCACAGATGGAGAGGCTATCGGGCTAACAGCACTGTGTGTATCAACACCAAATGGGTGGCCGCAGTTCAAGAGGGCAGCTCACCACCACTTTCTTGAGAGTAATTAGGGACAGGCAATGAATACAGGACCGAGCCAGTGACATCCACATCCTGCGAATAAATAATAAAACAAAAAATGGGCTAGCCTGCCGAGTTACAAGGCTCCTTCCACAATTCCTGAAGAAGGGCCTGTGCCCGAAACGTCGAATCTCCTGTTCCCTGGATGCTGCCTGACCTGCTGTGCTGTTCCAGCAATAAAGTTTCAACTCCTTCCACAATTCCCTAGGACAGTGATATCAGGTTGGGTTTGAGCTTCATGGTATTTCCAAGCTGCCCACATGGTGTTTCACCCCAAGATGGGCTAGCGATACAGTGGGATGAAGTGTTGTTGGGGGGAAGGTGAGGGGGGGCGCAGGGAATGGTGGGGAATATTGACTCGAGGAAGAGCAAGAACAAAGGGAGAGAGTCACCATCATTTCAACCTCCTAAAGTATCAGGGCAAGATGAGAGAGAGAGGACAACTCAACCTGGAGGCATTCCCAGCCCCTCTCTTCTGACCCCTGTTGGCAACGATTTGTACTTGAGAGTTGAAGTATTCTGTAGGGATTTGCCTCTGTCACCCCCTCACTGGGCAGGAGAGGATGGATCTTCCAATCCATGTAGCCTCATAGACTCACACTGCAGCTAGTCTGATGATGCCGGCTCCTACTGATTCCACAGAGTCTGAAGGGGTCACAGCTAGATTCCCCGGGAAATTCAGGGCTACGTGGTCATTAACATCATTTGCAGAATGACTCACTGAATGTTGCAGCATCGAGGGAGGCCACTCTATCCTCTGTTTCTGTGTGCTGTCTCTTTAAAAAAAGGCCCATCCCAATAATCCGACCCCAGTCACAACCCACCTCACAACGATTCTGCAAGTGATGCTTTTATTTCTCCATGGGGCCTGAAGAATAGTGCCCACCGCCCCCAATCCCCCCCCCCTCCCCCCCCACCCCGCCAAGAAGCAGGAGAGTGCCTTGAGTGACAGGGAGAGGAGGAATGAGCATGAGTGTGCATGTCATCAAGAGATAAATGATTAATTCTGCTGTTTGCATTCCAGGAGACAATCCTACCACACTGGGCAGGACATTGCGAACTGTGGGACTTGTCGTGACTGTGCCTGCATCATCTACAGGTAGAAGTACCCTCTTATTTCTTCTGTCTAACACCTGACTGTGCTGTGGGGCAGACAGCCAATATTTTCAAGTGGCAAATAATGCTCCATTAAACGATGACAGTTTAGAGATAAATTTAGCTGTGTGTAGTTCTGCTCATTAGAGATATTCCGAATGCTTACACATTATTAGGCAGATCCAGTCTCCAAGGATACAACCAATTCTCATCTATTTGTTGGCACTAATATGTGTAGTTCATTAGGCAAGATTATTATCATCTGATCATTCCTGATAGCATAATAATGATTCCTAAAATACAGTCACTCATCTGACCAGAGGAGAAAGCAGAACAAAAACAGAGAAATAAGTTAAATTCTTCAATGAAAATGACCCTATTTGGATCTGGATGTTTACATGGGATGTATCGGTGTTCAAACGACACTTTGACCTCTCCAGTACTGACAATGGAGTTGTGCTGGGTTGTGCTTTCAGGGATTTAGCTCTTCATCTTTTGAGATTGGAACCCAGTGGAGAAAACTCCATCCTGTGTTTGGGGGTGGATGTTGGTGTGGTGTGGGGTGTGGGGTGTGGGGGAGGGAGGCTCTTTCAGAGCACCCTAT
The DNA here is from genome assembly GCF_037043375.1 of Chiloscyllium plagiosum. Lineage (NCBI taxonomy): Eukaryota > Metazoa > Chordata > Chondrichthyes > Orectolobiformes > Hemiscylliidae > Chiloscyllium > Chiloscyllium plagiosum. The sequence goes on along the minus strand of NW_028270139.1, from coordinate 155,223,045 downwards.
AAAGAGATGGGCTCAGGCCGTTTTCTTTAGACTAGTGAAGGCTGATAGAGGACCTGACTGAGGGGTGTAAGATCATGAGGGGCATGGACATGGGCAGGGAAGCAGGTGTTCCCTAAGGTGAAGGATCAAGAACAAAGGGCCATTATTTTAAAGTGAAAGGTTTAGAGGGGATTTGAAGAAAAACAGTTTCACCCAGATGGTGATAGGGGTCTGGAAAGCACTGCCTGGGAGGGTAGTTGAGGTAGGACTCTGGATTAGTGGTGCTGGAAGAGCTATTTTGAGACTCACCCACCCCCCAAAGCCACCAGCAGTCCTACTGCTGGTGTCCAGTCCGGCTGCCCCGGAGAAGTGGGGTGGGGGTGCAGCTTGGATTGGGGGGTGGAGTTGGTAGTGGTGGTGGGGGGAGGGGGGGGGCGTGCATGGTGTGCTGCTGCCTACTCTCCTGAAGGAGGAGCGGACGTAGTAAGTGCTCGCTGTGTCAGTCCCATTGAACTGCTGAGAGTTGCATGCGGGGTGGGGGGAGGGGGGGGAGAGGAGGCTTCAGCAATGCAGCAGGTCCCTGACACACAAGTGTGTGTCTGCTCAGAAACAAACCCTGAGACAGAGAGAGGGAGCAAGGCAGGCACAGCAAGGAAAAAGGAAACTTCAGAAAACTCTGAGTCCCAGAGGAGAGGCATTGAATCAATTAACCGAATAATCAATTATCCGAACGAAATAGTGCCCGCCCATCTCATTCAGATAATCAAGGTTCCCCTGTAAATGCCTCTTCTGGAGTATTGTCTGCAGCTCTGGTCTCCTTGTTGTAGGAAGGATATTATTGAATTGGAGAGAGTTCAGAAAAGATTTACCAGAATGTTGCTGGGAATGGAAGGTTTGAGACAGAAAAATAGCCTGGAAAGACTGGGCCTTTTTTTCACTGGAGAGAAGGAGGCTGAGGATTGACGTTTATAAAATCATGAGGGTCATGGATAAGGTGAATGATAAGCTTAGTTCCCTCGAGTGGGGGAGTTCAAAACTAGATGAGAGGAGAAAGACTTAAAAAGGACAGGAGGGGCAAATCTTTTACACAGAGAATGGTTCACAGGAGGAATGAAGGGCCTGAGAAAGTGGTGAATGTGGGTACAGTTACAACATTAAAGAGACATTTGGGTAGGTTTATGAATAGGAAAGGTTTAGAGGGATATGGGCCCAGCGCAGGCAGGTGGGACTAGATTAGTTTGATAACATGGCTGTAAAGGACTGCTTGGACTGAAGGGTTTGTTTCCGTGCTGTATGACTCTTAAGTCACTCTTTATAAAAGCTTTGTCATCATCCAAGTAAATTCAGTACAGGGATACTCCAAAGTTGAGTAGGATTAGTAGGGCCTCTTCTGAACTGTATGTTCACTTAAACCTTGTTTTAGAGACATTGTCTCCGATTCAGTGAAGAAAGCAGTGAAACATCAGCACATCTTAATTCGATGCTGAGTTCTACCTTAGCACGATCACAAAGGGTTAATTGGTCAATGTCCAACAATTGTAATTAATAACAATATCCCTGACCCTTTTGGTTGGTTGTTATTGAATGCAGATCACTTTGCTAAAAACAACAGGATCTAAAAATAAATCAGCTTACAGCATTTGTGGCACAGGCCATTTAATCATTGACCCCACAACTAAACCCAAATTATGGCCATACATAGAATTTTCTGGAATTGTGGAAAGTACTCGCAAAATCCATATTTTACGAGGAAGTGAAAGCTTGCACCAAGCCAAAAGCTGAGCCAGCATTTATGCAAAACATACAGCAGACTAAACAAAAATGCGCAGAAAGGATAAACAGAGCTGATTTGACAATATCCTTGAGGGGGAAGGACAGGAAATAAAATTAACAAATTTCAAATCATAATTCTTAAAGAGTGAGAGGGATATAGTTCCACTGGGAAGGCAGAGTCACACGACACCAGGTTATACTCTGATCATTAAATTATCTCTCGGCACGGTGGCTCAGTGGTTAGCACTGCTGCCTCACAGCACCAGGGACCCGGGTTCAATTCCCGTCTCTGGCAACTGTCTGTGTGGAGTTTGCACATTCTCCCTGTGTCTGTGCGGGTTTCCTCCCACAGTCCAAATATGTGCAGGTCAGATCAATTGGTCATGCTAAATTGCCCATAGTGTTAGGTGCATTAGTCAGGGGTAAATGTAGGGGAATGGGTGTGGGTGTGTTGCTCTTTGGAGGGTCGGTGTGGACTTGTTGGGCCAAAGGGCCTGTTTCCACACTGTAGGGAATCTAATCTAATCTATATATTCTGTGCCTGTATGCTTCAGCGCTCCAAATGTTTGGGATTTCAAAGAGCCCTGGAGTCATGTGATGTCTGACTTTGACCACTCCAGTCCAACACGGGCACCCCCCACATCATGTCTCCTGCAAAGAACTCAGGATTAGTGTATTATGTCTGTATGAACCGCTGTATTTGTACTCCTTGATGTTCATGGCTCAATTGCTTTTGGGCGTGACTTTGACACCTATCTTGGTCTTAGAAAGTTGCTGGCCAATCCAATTTGGGGTCAGTGACCACTGGGAAACAGAGGAGAAAATCCAATACAAAGTGAAAGTGACAGAACTGGCTCCAACTCCTCTTGCATACCTTAAGTATAATTCAGAGCTGTCCCTTCACTTCTATGTTTCACTGGTTTTTACGCTCAGTCTGGGATTAAGGCACCAGTTGCAAGAGGAGATGGGATGGGGACAACTTGATTCAAGGAGCCAAAGGAAGGTTAGAGTTTGGTGGGGGGTGTGTTTTGGTGTTGGCGGTGACTATCAGGGGCTGTCTTCAATGGACTCTATTTGCTTAATAGTGTTTTGTCCAGAGGAAGCAGCTCCCCACATGGCTTCCGCCCTTGCCCTGCACACTGACACCACTCCCTCCTCCCACTGCAGTCAATGCACCCTGTGCCATGAGAGGGGTGTGTGTGTGTGTGTGTGTGTGCTCGCGTGTGTGTGTGTATATGTGTGTGTGGGTGAACAAAAGTAAGAATAGCGGTGTGTTTGTGTGAATGAGAGTGTGCGTGTGTAAATGAGAGTGTGCGTGTGTAAATGAGAGTGTGCATGTGTGAATGAGAGTGTGTGTGTAAATGAGAGTGTGCGTGTGTAAATGAGAGTGTGCGTGTGTGAATGAGATTGTGTAAATGAGAGTGTGAATGTGTAAATGAGAGTGTGCGTGTGTGAATGAGAGTGTGCATGTGTAAATGAGAGTGTGTATGTGTGAATGAGAGTGTGCATGTGTAAATGAGAGTGAGTGTGTAAATGAGAGTGAGTGTGTAAATGAGAGTGTTTGTGTAAATGAGTGTGTGTAAATGAGAGTGTGTATATGAGAGTGTGTAAATGAGAGTGTGCATGTGTGAATGAAAGTGTGTGTGTAAATGAGTGTGTGTGTGTAAATGAGAGTGTGCGTATGTGAATGAGAGTGTGAGTGTGTGTATGAGAGTGTGTAAATGAGAGTGTGCGTGTGTAAATGAGAGTGTGTATATGAGAGTGTGTAAATGAGAGTGTGTAAATGAATGGAAATGTCTGTTTGTGCCTATGGCTAACAAGGTTAAAGGATTTTCTGGGAGAGGTGGGAGCAGGATATTGAATTGGCTGGTCAGTTATGTTCATAATGAATGGTGGAACATGCTCAAAGGGCGAAATTGTCTACTGCTCCGATTTTCTTTGTTTCTATGGATACATGTGTGTCTGTATGAATGGAAATATGTGTGTGTGTGTCTGTGTGCGTGGGTGAATGGAAATGTGTGTGTGGGAGATGCTAAAGGGATCAAAGTATATGGGTAAAAGCAGGAAGAGTGTTGAGTTGACTGATCATCCATGATCATATTGAATAGCAGAGCAGGCTCAGGATGGCCTACTCCTGGTCCTTTTTACTATATTTCAAACATGTTTCTATGAATGACAGTACATGACTGTGAATTGGAATAAGTAGGTGAATGGGGACTGTGTGTGTGTATGAATGGGAGTATATGTCTGTGTGAATGGGAGTGTGTGTGTGTGTGTGTGAGAGAGAGAGAGAGCATAGGGAAGTATGTGTGAATGGATGCAAGTGTGTGTGTGTGCAGGTGTTTGAGAGAGGGTAGGGTCTGTGTGTATGTGTGTGAGAGAGAGAGAGGAAGAGTGTGTTTACATGTGTTTTGATTGTGCGGATATGTGTGTTTGTGAATGAATGGGAGTGTGTGTGAGAGAGAAAATTGGAGTATGTGTGAGTAAGTGAATGGGGAGTGTGTGTGTGAGCTCCAGTTTATATCAATTGAGACTGGACATTTTCTGTGCTGTGAATCCAGTAAAACTGCCTTGTGATTGAGTGACATCTCATCGAAGCACACAGGCTTTGTGACGGAAAGGTTCCGCTGTGCTAAGTTTCAAATTGATACACTTTTTCATCAGGCAAAGTGCAAACCCAGAGACAAGAAACCACAGGTTCGTCCACCAGAAGGAAACGTCAGAATCAACTGAATCAGTTTGGATGGAAAATGGGCAACTCAGCAGTTTAGCAGTTCCCGAAAGTGCGCTGTGAATAATTACAGGCACACGGTTCATGATTTCCCTGGCTGCGCACTGAGTTCATCAAGTGTACTCACTGCAATATTCTTAGAATCTACAAAATACAAAATAGGGCCAAAATAGAGAGAAAGTCAGTGCCTCTGTTCAGGGCTCTGACAGGGTTGCCAACTCTAGTCGGATACATTCCTGGAAGTTTCATTGCATGATGCCCCACCTCCTACAACCCCACCTCGCCTACTGTCGCCCCACACACACGCCCAACACATGCCAAACCCTTGTCCTACATAAGCGCCATGACTCAAATACTGCCATTACACAACTGCAGCTCTGTAACCAACTCACAATTCTGTAACTTATGAGAAATGCAAAAACACATCAGTATTTTTAATACCCCTTTTCTTCCAGATTTTCTACCCCCGGGAGCTGAGGGAGGCTGTATATATAATGTGTATGTAATCGAACAATATGTATAAAATTGTAAGGAGCCCAGATGATTGGACAGAGAAGTCCCAGTATCCTTGGTCAAGGGATCTATATTCGAGAGAATAGGTTTACAGTAAGTAGTGAGAGGTATAGCTGGGGAAATGTAGTCTCCACATGACAGTATGAGTCTGGAACTCACTGCATTAATGTGTGGTAGAGGCAGAAACGCTCACTCAATTTCAAAATGACTAGGACTCTTGCGTTCTATAATCTGAAAGCTGGAAAGGGGGTTAGGCTGGACTGTTATTTGTCAGTGGTGGGATGGAGGGGAAGTGGGGGGCAGTGGGAGGGTGGGTTTGTTTAGTTCGTTTGGCTGGACAGCTGCTTGGTGTGTGTATGTGTATGTGTGTGTGTGTGTGTGTGTGAGTGAGAGAAAGACAGCATCTGTTTGCATGTATGTGTGTGTGCCTGTGTGTGTTAGAGTGTGTGTCTGTGTGAGAGTGTGTGTGTGTCTGTGTGTGTATGTGTGTGTGAGAATGTGTGTCTGTGTGTGTGAGAGAGTGTGTGTCTGTGTGTGTATGTGTGAGAGTGTCTGTGTGTGAGTGTCTGTTTGTGTGTCTCTGTGTATACGAGAATGCGTGTCTGTTTGCTGTGTGTCTGTTTGCTGTGTGTGTGTGTGAGAATGTGTGCCTGTGTGTGTATGTGTGAGAGTGTCAGTGTGTGAGTGTTTGTGTGTCTCTGTGTATATGAGAATGTCTGTCTGTGTGTATGTGTGAGAGTGTTTGTGTGTCTGTGTGTCTCTGTGTATATGAGAATGTGTGTCTGTGTGTATGTATGAGAGTGTCTGTGTGTGTGTCTGTGTGTCTCTGTGTATATGAGAATGTGTGTCTGTGTGCATCTGTGTGCTGTGTGTATGTGTGAGAGTGTCTGTGTGTGTGTCTCTCTGTGTATGGGAATGTGTGTCTGTGTGTGTGTGAGAATGTGTGGCTCTGTGTCTGTGCAATTGTGAGAGTATCTATGTGCGTGAGAATATTTGTGTGTGTGTATATGTGTGTATGAGTGTATGTGTGAGTGAGTGAGTGTATGTGTGTGTGTATGAATGAATGTGTGTGCGTCTGTGAGTGTATGAATGAGGGTGTGTGAGTCTGTGTATGTGTATGTGTGAGTGTATGTGTGAGTGTGTGTATGAGTGTGTGTGTGTGATGGTTTGGGTAATGCCAGCAGCATGGGCTCAATACCTGCACCTCCTTCTCCATCTCTGAACTGAGGCCTGGTCACCTTCAGGTTAAACTAACACCAGTCATGTCTGTCTAATGAGAGAGCAGCCCACTGGTCTGATAAGAGCACGGTGACTTGACCTTCACTTTTATTTGACAATCTGGATAGACCAGATGGGCTGAATGGTCCCTTTCTGAACTGTAAACCTTTATGGTTCTGTGGGTTTTATGATAAACCCTGGAGATTCCAAGACAATTCTGAAAGATTAACAAAGCTATGTGCCGTGCAGCGTACACTGCATTAGACTCCTTATTGTTTTTATTTTTGCAAGAAGCGATGTCACTTTAAGCTTACAATGTGGTAAATCCAGTCTTGATCTATCTGATTAGTTATGATGTGAGCCATTTGCTGTGAAAATGGTTTGACAGCTTGTGAAAGGTGCTATAATAATGCAACTTCTTTCTGTGAAGAGCATGTCAGAAAATATAGTTAGTATGAAGTCCCTCTGTTTGCTCTTCCAAACAAGACAGTAACCCTAATAAGATCTGTCACTGCCATCCTTCAGTGCTATCTTGAAGATAGTAGTTGGGAGTAAGCAGTGTATTAGTTGTTATCTTTTATACAGATCAAGAGCTGTGAAGTGAGTCACATAGAGAGACTGAGCAGAACTTTATCTAGTTTATCGCTGAAAATCTACTTGGGATGGGTTTCAATCTCTTTCGTTTTCCCAGTCTGTAAAAACATGCACTGATCCAGACATATTGTGAAATAGAACAGAACATTCAGATATCCTCTTATCCCCATACCTGAACTATGTGCTAGTGTACTATAGAAATACCCCTCACCATCTGAGCAAAAACTCTGTCCAAGAAAACAAGGTTTCATGCCTTACACAGGGTGAAAGACAAAAATTGTGTTTGTGAGAGACAGAAACAATGTTTGTGTGAGTGCATGCACGTGCGTGTCTGTGATGAGTGTGTGTACTTGGGAGAGTGTGCACATGTATGTGTATGTTTCTGTGTGAGTGCATATGTATATGTATGAGCGAGTGTGTGTGCGTGAGTGAGTGCGTTTGTGAGTGAGTGCATGAGTGCGAGAGAGAGTGAGTGTGTATGTATGAATGAATAAGTGTGTGTGTGGGAGGATGTGTGTATGAGTGTGTGCATGAGACAGAGTGAGTGAATGTGTCTGTGTGAGAGAGAGCGATTTTGTGTGTGTATGTGAGAGAGAGAGAGAGAGAGTAACATAATGTGCAAAAGACGTATAACACTTTGGAAATCTATAAATCCTCATGGCCTGCAACTGAAGTGATAAAAAAAGCTTCTGCTTTGTATTTCTTCTTATCCCTCTATTTTTGAGGGGTTTTTTTGCGCTGCTGTAAAATGTATATTTATATTAACATTCAGGTAAGAACAGGTCACTAACTCCGAATCCACAGACCCTCCCAGAGCAAAGCATCATCGCTGCTGGGGATGGGCAGTTGTAGAGGGAGTTGAAAGTGTTAGTATCAGGGCCAGGTGTAAGCATTATTCAGGTTGGCACAAATGGCATTAGTGGCATCATGCCACCAGCGCAGCTATGTGCTCTGGGGGGAGAGCATAAATATCTGTTCAAGAACAGAGTTGAAGGTCATGAAATGCTCACACAATCTACAGTCAGTATGTTGGCTAAGTGGATACATCATGTGCTGAAAACAACCAGCAAGAGGGCTGGGGTTATGAGTGTGATTAACGTCCTGGAGTTTCATACAATTAGTTTCAATAATAGGTGAGAATTCACCCAGACTGTTTAACACTAGAAACGTAAGAATTCCCTGGGACATTTTTAAATAAAGACAAAGAGTGCCAACTCTTGACAAAACCAATGGTGCATTGTGTCCCACTCTGAACACTACAATTTCGGAAAAATGTGAAGGCCTTGGAGGAGATACAAAGGAGCTGTAACAGAGGCTGCCAGAAAATAAGAAACGTCAGCAATGTTGAAGGACTGGAGGGTCTGCTATTGTTTCTCTCACAGAGGAGAAGGTTAATAGAGCTGTTGAAAAGGTATGTAAGGTTTTGGAAGAGTAAATCATGTCTCTGATGGCAGAAGAGTGGGTAACCAGAGGGCATCAATTTAAGGTGATTGGCAAAATCATCTGGAGAGGAGGTGAGGATAAGGCAATGAGTTGTTAGAATATGGACCATCACTGTCCAAAAGGGTAGTGGAAGCAAATTTAAACATAACTTGAAATGGGGAACTGGATATAACCTTGAAAAGAACAAATAAGAACAGAAACTAAGGAAAATAAGAAATAAGGAAGAAGGAGAGGAATGGGAGGACTTGGGCAGCTGTGGCAAAGAACAGGAATTATTACTGGAAGGTAAAAGTCAACACGAAGCTAAATTTATTATCCTCCCAGTTACCATTCCCCCTTACACATCATGGACTATAGGATTCAATCAATGGCTTTGGATCAGAGTGGTGCTGAAAAAGCACAGCAGATCAGGCAGCATCTGAGGACCAGGAAAATCGACGTTTCGGGCAAAAGCCCTTCATCAGTCGATTCCCCTGCTCCTCGGATGCTGCCTGACCTGCTGTGCTTTTCCAGCACCACTCTGATCTAAATTATGGTTTCCAGCATCTGCAGTCCTCTCTTTTGCCTACTTCAATCAATGGCTATCTATTTGGGTTGGTTGCATTGTCTCTTTCTGAACACATCTTCAGTAAAAAGCAATTCAGTATAGGCTTCGGGAGGTACTTTCTCAAGCAGCAAGTTGAAGGAGCATTGAATGGCGGTGTGATGAATAACAGCAGTGCTGGCCAGCATTAATCTTCATCTTATGCCTCCCTTGTCTCCCCACTCTCTCAGAATTCAGCACGCTCCTCAGCAGTTTTATTGTTGCAAGGACCAGAATAACTGAATAATTAACCAGCAATTAATCTTTGGCTCTTTTTAAAAAAAAGGCTGCATTTGTTTAACTCATTCACCATGCACCAGTCATCCCTTTTCTATATTCCCCTCACTTCCTCTGAAAGGAGCAGACTCAGTGACAAATACTGAATTTCTCTAATGGCTTTAAAACGGTTTGAGTACAGGATTGCAAAATCTTGCTTCAATTGTGCGGGACCTTGGTTAGACTGCACCAGCAGTAGTGTGTGTAGTTTTTGGTCTCTTTGCCTCAAAAAGGATATTATTGTCAGAGAGGGAGCGCACTTAAAGTTCATCAGACTTGTTCCTGGGATGGTGGAACTATCCTAGTGTAGAGAGATTGATCAAACTCGATCTGTATCCTTCAGAGTTTCGAAGAATAAGAGGTGATCTGTACAAAACACTTAAAGGGACAGATAGGGTACATGCAGCTAAGATGCCTTCCCTAGTTGGGGATTCTAAAATCAGGGGAGTGCTACTCAGGTCCAATATGAGAAGAAATTACTTTACTCAGAGGGTTGTTAACCTTTTGGAATTCTCTACCACAGAGGGCGATGGAGGTTCAGTCTTTGAGTATGTTTTAAGGTAGCAATTGATAGGTTTTCAATTAGCAGCATGACAGTGTTATGGGGATGGGGTGGGTTAAAGGCATTGAAGTGTTTGATGAACCATGGTCACATTGAATGGGAAGGGAGGCTTGATGGGCTGAATGGCCTCCTGTTGGCGTAATGTTCTTATGTTCCTATGGAACTCAGCCTGAGGTATTTCACCGGATGTGGTATTAGGTGAAATTTAATACTGAGCCACGTACAGGGAAAATGGCCAAAAGATAGTTATGACAGTATGTTTTGAGAGGGATTTCCAGAGCTGAGGGATTAAGTAGTTCAATGGAGGAGCATTTAAAATTGGGAATTTTAGAAGAAATCCACAAATGATGGAACTGGCCCAATCTCGAGTTGTATACCTGAAAATGCAAGTCCAGTTTTGACCTGCGTCATCATTTCCAAAGCATTCTCTGGAGCACAGATATCTTGGAAGGTTGGGGAGCTGGAGTAGGCTACTGAGACAGAGGATTTGAATGCAATAGTACAAGAATTTCTATTTGAGAGGGTTCCCAACAACGAGCAATTCTGTTGGCATTTTGCTTATTCATCTGGTTGACTTCCATTGATTTCAGAGCCCATTTGATAACAGATAGGGCAAACATTGGTGGGGCAGTGGTGTGCGTAAGAACACAGTAAAACCTGGTGCGTACACCCTGACCTCAATTTGCAAAAGAAATCAATGAACAGTCATGAAACGATTGTTCAGGCCTTGACCAATCAGATCTGACCAGCGTGGTTTAAATTTTGAATGAAATTTGGTGGTTAATTGTCAATCATCACCTAACTGGTGCATTCTCCACAGCACTAATTCTCAACCAATTGGCAAGTTGTTCTCATAAAGTATACAAACGTGGTTCCGTTTTGCATTAGCATTCTGAGGAATATGCTGACGAGTGCAAGACAGAAAAACATCAATGAAGCAATTTTTTCAGCAATAGTCATGTTCTGTACAACTGAATGACTATTTATATCCTCATTGATTCAGAAACACAGCATACGTTATACAAAATAGCACAGCAAGCGTTGCCTTTCCAGCTTGCTCCTTTTAGTTTGACTCGCTCATTCAGTTGCTGTTATTGTCGTGTCATCTGAAGACACTGCAGTGTCACTTGCCTGTTGTACACTGTTGGGCTTCCTAGGGTGTTGGACCTGGGACAATACTGTGGCTATGTGGCACACTCCCTTTTTGTCATGCAACTCAAGTCAAATCAGCAATTTATTATTACAATAGATGGGGAGTTGCACAGTGTACCTAAACAAGATTTAAGGCAGTTTTCCATCTCAGATAATAGTTCACATCTATCGGCAAATATTTATCCCTCAATCAACACCACTAACATAGAACATAGAACAGTATAGCACAGTACAGACCTTTGGTCTATGATTTTTTTTAATGGCCTGGAGTTGGGTATTGTGAAAACAATATCAAAGCCTGCAGTGGACCGAAGCTTGGAAATACAGCGAATAAAAAGCACAATAATACCAGACTTCAGGAGCAGCTGGAATGTAATCTGGAGAAGGATGATGTTATGAACTTTGGAAAGAAGAATGAGGAGACACAGTATAAACAAAATGGCACAATGTTCTGTCAGGTGCAGAATTAGCAATGATGTGGAGGTGCCTGGGGTAGACAAAGTCAGAAGTCACACGACACCAGGTTATAGTCCAACAGGTTTACTTGTAACCCCAAGCTTTTGGAGCGCTGCTCCTTTGTCAGGTGAAATCATAACGAGAAAGATCTGGGGTAGGGGATTTTTGCAAACCTTTGAACATTGCAAGAAAAGCAGAAAAGCCTGCTCATAAACTATGGGGATGCTGGCTTTATAAACAGAAGTACAGAATATAAAAGCAAGGAAGGTTGCACTAAATCTTTGCAAATTATCAGTCAGTCTTCAGTTTGAGGAGTGTTCCAATTAGGAGCACTACATTTTGGGAAGGATATAAAAACCTTGGGAATGGTTCAGAGCACCTTTATCGGAATTACATCAGAGCAGAGAGACTTGTTAGGATCAATTAGGTTTTTCCAACAATTCAAGAGCATGTTATCGATTTTTCTAAGAATGTAAACTGAATTCAAATCTTCAAACAGCCAGAATAGAGTTATGAGTTCACCTTCTGCTGTAATATTAATGTTAACCGCTTCATGGTCAGACCCTAATAAAGGGTAATTGAGAGATGTAGCAGTGATCCCCACATTCCTGTATACTTCAGAGTTTTTGACAACCGACAGACGGTACTTGAATTTATTTGAGAAGCATCATGAGCATTCACAGCACTGAAAAAGGTCCAGCCCCGAATATCTGAAATGTGCTTCATTCATTACTCCTCGCCAGACTTTTCAAAGCCATCCAACAGAAACAAAATGCTATCGATGCTGGAACTATATTCAAAGGTCTGAAGAAGAGCCACATCTGACGCCAAACATTAGAATCTGCAGGTGGAAGCAGGCCATTCAGCCCCTCGAGTCCACATCGACCCATACACACCCTACTGTATCCCTGCATTCCTTTGGCTAATCCATCTAGCCTGCACACAATCTTGCATGGCTAATTCACTTAACATCTGTGGACTGTGGAAACCCAAGCAAATACGGGAATAACATGCAAACTCAATACAGACAGTAACCCAGGGCTGGAATTGAACCCAGGTCCCTGGTGCTGTGAGGCAGCAGTGCCAACCACTGAGCCACTGTGACACCTCACCGTATCTCTCTCCATAGATGCTGCCAGACCTGCTGAGTTTCTCCAGCATCCTCTTTGTTTGATTAAAACCATCAAATATACATTGTTTTTGATGTTTTTTTATTTGGTTCAATTCAAGCTGCTCCCAATACTCTCGAAAAGAGCCAGCAATGGCCTCATTCTAAGCATTTCATGATTCTAATGGGAAATCATGTCTTACCCATACACTTTTACTAGTAAAATTAGAAAGATCATTGAATTCTGGTGTGAGAGTATGCATGCTCCAAGTGTAGGCTTTCTGATCCATGCATTTTGGGATGGGACTATGCAGCATTGCTAAGACCGGCATCAGTGTAAGATACTTTTCAAATTTGAAAGAAAAATGGAAAGTGCTCAACAGTTCCGGCAACACGTGCAGGCAGAACAACAGAGTCAACAGTTCAAATCCAGTATGATTCTTCTTCAGAACTGAAGGGGCCTGGAAATGTTTTTTTTTAATGCTTTTGATAGAGGGGGAGGAATGGAGTGCCTAGAGCAAAAGACAAAGGGAGTGCTAATGGTGGTGAAGGTGCGGTGGAGGTGTGAAACAGGTGTGAGAGGAGGAGAAAGTGGCCTGTTGAGGGTAAAGCCAGATAGACACAAGCAAGACACAGCCAGCTGGAGTTGAGGGATTGTAATCAAAATGGAGGTCATGCTCTGAAACAGTTGAACTCAATGTTGAGCCCCAGAGGCTGTAAAGTACCAAACTGGAAAATGAGATGTTGTTCCTGCAGCTTGTGTTGAGCTCTGCTGGCAGACTGCAGCAGACCCAGGATGGAAATGTTACTATCACACGTTCCTATACAATCACAGAAAGCGTTAACACCTTTTTTTCTTCCCTTCTCACTGCCCAAGGCTCCAATATACCTTCCAGTAAAGCAGTAGTTCACTTGGAGTCCTTTCAATCTGTTGACAGCATTCGCTGCTCATAATGCCATCTTCGTTAAATTGCCAAAATCAAATTCAGGCTGGGTGACCACTTGTGAAACACCTCCACTCGGTCCATAACTGACTTTATGGCTGCTTGCTATTTCAAACAGCCACCTTGCGTCCATGATGTTGCCAGACCTTGCATTACCTATTTTTATGCTAGCATAAATGAATGGGCTGAATGGTCACCTCTCCTTTAATTGGGAGACATTTGCTTTCAGAATGCGAGCTTTGTGCTTTTGATGGCTCCGGAACATTTCCCCAAATGATGTAAGAAAGATAAGATTCTGCAGGAAACATTTGGCATCACTCTGCCAAAAGCAGTGAGCTTTATTTATTTTCTCTTCTGTCTGATTGTCCTACTGCCCACAGCAGACATTTCTTTGCACTATTTTCTCCCCTCAGATCTTAGAAGTCAGCAATTTCTCACAGCTCTCGTGAAGAGCTGTCCTTCAATAAATAATGCAAAAAGGCACTGACCTCTGTTCAATGATCAGAAACCCAAAGAAACAAGCAGCTTTTCAACTTCTGAAATGAGTGCCATTATTCCTTCACATTCCTCTGTCCCACTGGATAGTGAAGAAAGGGAAGAGAGGGAGAAAGACTCTCTCTCAAACACACACACACACAAACACACACACACAGCTTACATCTGCATCCAGTGACTCAAAGAGAATATAGAGTGTTCAATTAGAGTCACTGAGATGTACGGCACAGAAACAAGCCCTTCAGTCCAACTCATCCATGCTGACCAGATATCCTAAATTAATCTAATGCCACTTGCTAGCATTTGGCCCACATCCCTCTGAACCCTTCCTATTCATAAACCCATCCAGATGCGTTTTACATGTTGTAATTGTACCAGCCTCCACCACTTCCTCTGACAGCTCATTCCAAACACACACCACCCTCTACATCAAAAACGTTTCCCTTCAGGTCCCTTTTAAATCTTTCCCCTCACACCCGAAACCTAAAACCCTCTAGTTATGGACTCCCCAGCCTCAGGGAAATGACCTCATCTACTTACCCTATCCGTGCCCCTCAAGATTTTATAAACCTGAATAAGGTCTAGGGAAAACAGCCCCAGTCTATTCAGCCTCTCCCTATATTAAAGGAGAACTTGTTACACTGGACAGATAAAACGGACGATATTAGAATAAAGGTATGGCAAATGGAAGGTCTGACAGTAAGATTGTTGGCATCTCTTTTATCTTTTATTCATTTGGTTATAACAGAATTAATTTCTTGAACTAAGCAAAAAAATCTCACATCGCTTTTATTTTCTCTATTCTTTCACGGGATGTGAATGTCACTGGCAAGGCCTTGCTAGGTCATTTTAAAGCATCGCTGTGGGGCCTGGAGTCACATGTAGGTGAGGACGGCAGATTTCCTTCCCTAACAGATCTTCGTGCACGAGATGAAATTTTAATGACCATCAGCGATAGATGTCATTGTCACCATCGCTCTTCATTCCAGATTTATTAAAGTAATTCAGACTTCACCAGCTGTCGTGGGGTTTGAGCCCACATTCCCAGAGCATTAACCCAATGTCTTCTGGGTGACCAGTTCAGTAACATTACCACATCTCCCCTTTTAGCACCTTTCACAGTTACTGTGTGAGATAAATGGACCAGCCGTCATCTTACTGAGTGGACAATCAGGTTTAAAGGGCCACAAAGCCTACTCCTGTTCCTCGTTTATAGGTAACAACCTTCCCCAGCTGTAAGCAGCCATGCCAGGGCCCGAGCCCCTTCACCATCAACATGGAAAATGCAGTGGTTCAAGACTCATAAGGTAAAAACAATGACTGCAGATGCTGGAAATCAGATTCTGGATCAGTGGTGCTGGAAGAGCACAGCAATTCAGGCAGCATCCGAAGACAGGCAAAATCGACGTTTCGGGCAAAAGCCCTTCATCAGGAATAAAGGCAGAGAGCCTGAAGCGTGGAGAGATAAGCTAGAGGAGGGTGGGGGTGGGAGAGAGTGACATAGAATACAATAGGTCAGTGGGGAAGGAGATGAAGGTGATAGGTCAGGGAGGAGAGGGTGGAGTGGATAGGTGGAAAAGGAGCTGGGCAGGTCGGACAAGTCCGGACAGGTCAGGGGATCGAGTTGCTGGAGGTTAGAAGCTAGGATGAGGTGGGGGAAGGGGAAATGAGGAAACTGTTAAAATCCACATTGATGCCCTGGGGTTGAAGTGTTCCGAGGCGGAAGATGAGGCGTTCTTCCTCCAGGCGTCTGGTGGTGAGGGAGCGGCGGTGGAGGAGGCCCAGCACCTCCATATCCTCGGCAGAGTGGGAGGGGGAGTTGAAATGTTGAGCCACTGGGCGATGTGGTTGATTGGTGCGGGTGTCTCGGAGATGTTCCCTAAAGCGCTCTGCTAGGAGGCGTCCAGTCTCCCCAATGTAGAGGAGACCGCATCGGGAGCAACGGATACAATAGATGATATTAGTGGATGTGCAGATAAAACTTTGATGGATGTGGAAAGCTCCTTTGGGGCCTTGGATGGAGGTGAGGGAGGAGGTGTGGGCGCAGGTTTTACAGTTCCTGCGGTGGCAGGGGAAAGTGCCAGGATGGGAGGGTGGGTCGTAGGGGGGCGTGGACCTGACCAGGTAGTCACGGAAGGAACGGTCTTTGCGGAAGGCGGAGAGGGGTGGGGAGGGAAATATATCCCTGGTGGTGGGGTCTGTTTGGAGGTGGCGGAAATGTCGGCGGATGATTTGGTTTATGCGAAGGTTGGTAGGGTGGAAGGTGAGCACCAGGGGCGTTCTGTCCTTGTTGCGGTTGGAGGGGTTGGGTCTGAGGGCCGAGGTGCGGGATGTGGATGAGATGCGTTGGAGGGCATCTTTAACCACGTGGGAAGGGAAATTGCGGTCTCTAAAGAAGGAGGCCATCTGGTGTGTTCTACGACCCACCCTCCCATCCTGGCACTTTCCCCTGCCACCGCAGGAACTGTAAAACCTGCGCCCACACCTCCTCCCTCACCTCCATCCAAGGCACAAAGGAGCTTTCCACATCCATCAAGGTTTTATCTGCACATCCATTAATATCATCTATTGTATCCGTTGCTCCCGATGCGGTCTCCTCTACATTGGGGAGACTGGACGCCTCCTAGCAGAGCGCTTTAGGGAACATCTCCGAGACACCCGCACCAATCAACCACATCGCCCAGTGGCTCAACATTTCAACTCCCCCTCCCACTCTGCCGAGGATATGGAGGTGCTGGGCCTCCTCCACCGCCGCTCCCTCACCACCAGACGCCTGGAGGAAGAACGCCTCATCTTCCGCCTCGGAACACTTCAACCCCAGGGCATCAATGTGGATTTTAACAGTTTCCTCATTTCCCCTTCCCCCACCTCATCCTAGCTTCTAACCTCCAGAAACTCGATCCCCTGACCTGTCCGGACTTGTCCGACCTGCCCAGCTCCTTTTCCACCTATCCACTCCACCCTCTCCTCCCTGACCTATCACCTTCATCTCCTTCCCCACTGACCTATTGTACTCTATGCCACTCTCTCCCACCCCCACCCTCCTCTAGCTTATCTCTCCACGCTTCAGGCTCTCTGCCTTTATTCCTGATGAAGGGCTTTTGCCCGAAACGTCGATTTTGCTTGTCTTCGGATGCTGCCTGAATTGCTGTGCTCTTCCAGCACCACTGATCAAGACTCATAAGGCCAAGTGGAAAACCTCTCAAGGCCTGAGACAATTTGCTGAAGAGCAGGAATGACCATCCTCCCAAAGGTCACAAATAAACCTGGCAAAGTTGGCTGTTCAAAAAGTACATGAAAGCTGATGACGAACGAATTTTAAAAAGTCAAAAACAAACTTTTAAAGGTTTCAGGCCATCTATAGACTTCTTAATGGAAAAAAGCAACAAATATGGAATAGAGCAACCTTTAAAAATCTCCTGACCTGATGTCTTTTGTACAGTTCTGTGTGGGAAGGCATTCAAGGTAACCAGAATACTTTCTTGTAAGATTCTACGATATCTGTCGACAATTGTACAGTGGGCGGGAGTTATTGTGGAAGGGGAAGAAAATCCCTATGGCTCCAGGGTGGGAGATCATGGAAGGAAAAATGGAAGAAAAGCTTTCAAAGAAGTGTAGCCATTTTAGGCAAAGCCTATTCCTAGGGTTAACAAATAATCCAAAAGAAACCCCCTTCAACAATTCCGCACTCCGCCAGTATTGCACTGAGAATGTCAGCCCAAATTTAAACTCGGGATATCTGGAATGGGGCTATATCCAAATGGTCTTCAGGGGTGTTCAAACTTTTAGATAACACATGAATATGCTGGAAATGGACGGATATTGACCAAGGGCGGGAAGGAGGGATCAATTTAATTGGGTGTCATGTTCGGCACAACATCATGGGCCAAAGGGCCCGTTTCTGTACTGTACTGTCTGAGGTTCGATGGTCTAATCATGTGAGTGAGTGAGGGTTACCATTAAGCCAAGGGTAATCTTATCAAATCCCAGAGGGAAAAAGAAGATGGGGTTTGTTTGGCACATGTAGAGTAACATGTTAAAATATGTCAAGTGGTTTGCACTGATATAGACTTCTGGGGCAGCAGATGGGTATAATCTACCTGAAGCAAAAGTTGGTATTCCCTGAATTAACCAGAAACCTGGCAGGTGGAACTCGAGTGTTTAATGCACATTAATTCTGCAGTGTACATGTGCGTTTATCATTATCAGTACCTATTGATGTTGCAACTGTCAATATAACATGCCATTAAACCATCAGGAGCTTATTTCACATCGCTATTTATAACACTTTTATTCAGTACATGCAGAATAGAAGTAAAACGGCGGGTGCTTATTTTCACTCTGGGTAACTTGTCACTCTTTGTAGCTAATGGCTAATGATTTTGGAACACAGCAGATACTTACCCAGCCCCTCTGCCCTCTCTATCACGCCAATCCAAACCTATTCCAGGAAAGCAGCCCGTCTGTTGAATGCCTTGCTGGCGCTGTCAGAAAAGTGAGCATCCGCTCAGCGGTTGGCACGAAGGAGCTGATACGATGAGGCTGTAAGCTGACAGCAGGACAGTCCTCCTGAAGCAGTTCTGCCGAGCACAGAGCACCAAACTGACAGGCCAGGCATGGGCACCTCTCTGATTGTGACCCTCCTTCCTCGCTAAGTCAGTTCATGTCAGTGACACGCCTGCCTCAAACAAATAGATGCTGTCTGGCGTAACACAGTCGCTAATTCTTTCTATTCCCTCTGGAAGCAAAAACTGAACATTAGCATGGGCTGCAGTTTCTAATGAGACAGAGCAAGTCTTCATAACAAGAGGGATTGAGTATAGAAGCAAAGACGTTCATCTGCAGCTGTACAGGACCCTGGTGAGACCACACCTCGAGTACTGTGTGCAGTTCTGGTCTCCAAATTTGAGGAAAGACATTCTGGCTATTGAGGGAGTGCAGCGTAGGTTCACGAGGTCAATTCCTGGAATGGCGGGATTACCTTACACTGAAAGACTGGAGCGACTGGGCTTGTATACCCTTGAGTTTAGAAGACTGAGAGGGGATCTGATTGAGACATATAAGATTATTAAAGGATTGGACACTCTGGAGGCAGGAAACATGTTTCCGCTGATGGGTGAGTGCCGAACCAGAGGACACAGCTTAAAAATACAGGGTAGACCATTTAGGACAGAGATGAGGAGAAACTTCTTCACCCAGAGAGTGGTGACTGTGTGGAATGCTCTGCCCCAGAGGGTAGTGGAGGCCCCGTCTCTGGATTCATTTAAGAAAGAGTTGGATAGAGCTCTCAAGGATAGTGGAATCAAGGGTTATGGAGATAAGGCAGGAACAGGATACTGATTAAGGATGGTCAGCCATGATCATATTGAATGGTGGTGCAGGCTCAAAGGGCAGAATGGCCTACTCCTGCACCTATTGTCTATTGTCTAAACTCGGTTGAGTAGAGAGTAAATAAATGAGAAGGGCGAAGGAGCGCATCCAGTGAACATGCAGATAAACTGTAACCAATTAGGAAGGATAATGGTTCTCGCGGGCCTTTACTACAAAGGCTTTGGAGTGGAAGAGCAGGGAAGCTGCTTAGTCAGACTACACCTCAAATTCTACGTGCTGGTTTGTTCTCCTTACCCATGGAAGGAAAATGAGTTAGTTCTGGGTTAATTGTTATGAGGATGAAGTTAGACATTTTTATTCAATAAAGGAATCAAGGATTATGGGGTAAAGGCAGGAAAGCAGAGTTGAAGATTACCAGATTAGCCAAGATGTCATTGATTGGTGGAGCATACTCGATGGACGCAAATGGCTTACATCTGTTCCTATTTCTTATGCATTTATCAAAGAACCGGGTCAAAACTGGTTGAGAAAGAAAGCCTTGTGCTTCTCCAGCATCTTTCACAACCAGGGGATGCTTGACTACTGAGGAAGTATTTCTAAAGTTTAGATACTGTTGCCTAGGAGGTACAACAACTGACAACTGGTGCACAGAAAGCAGCCACAAGTCAAAATGTAGTCATGACTAGATTCTCTCGAACAATGTCAGCTGAGAAATAGATATTATCCATGATGATCAGGACAACGCTTGACCTCTGCTTCAGAATTGCGCCATCAAAGTTTTTTTAATGTCCAACTGAGAGACAGAGAGGTCGTCAGATTAATGACTTCCAGAAACAAAGAAACTGGGAGCATGAGTAGGCTATTCAGACCATTGGCTCTCCATGCCATTCATTATAATCATGGCTGATATTTTCTCTCGATACTCTGCTTCCACTTTTTCCCTTTGACATACTCTTTAGCGTCCTGAAATCAATCTACTTTTCTTCTTGAACATATTCAGTAGCCTATCCTCCATACAGTTCCCTGTGGTAGAGAATTTGATAGGTTCACCATCTGTGAAGTGAACAAATTGTGCCTCATCTTAATCTACCACGTATCCTGAGACCCTGACTCTCCTTACTAACCAATGAGGGGAAATATCATCCCTCAGCCAGTCCGTCCATCCTTGGCAGATTTTTATACGATTCAATCAGATCCCCACTCATTCTTACAGAGCTATACAGCACGGAACTGGACCCTTTGGGTCAACTCGTCCACGCCAACCAGTCATCCCAATGTGACCTAGTCTCGTTTGTCAGCATTTGGTCCACAATCCTCGAAGCCCTTCCCATTCATATACCCATCCAGATGCCCGTTAAATGTTGTAATTGTACCAGCGCCAACCACTTCCTCTGCAGAAAGGTTACACCCAAAATGTTGACTTCTCCACCTCCTGATGCTTCCTGGCTTGCTGTGTTCTTCCATCCTCCTGCATGTCTACTTTAGAATCCAGCATCTACAGATTTTTTTGTCTTCACCTCTTCCTCTGACAGCTCATTCCGTACACATACCACTCTCTGTGTGAAGAAGTTGCCCCTTAGTTCCCTTTTCAATCTTTGCCCGCTCACCCTAAACCGATGCCCACTCGTTCTGGATTCCCCTATCCAGGGAAAGGACTTTGTCTATTCTCCCTCTTCATGCCCCTCGTGCTTTTATAAACCTCTATAAGGTCACCGCTCAGCCTCCGATGCTCCAGGAAGAAAATCCCCAGCCTGTTCAGTCTCTACCTATGGCTCAAACCCTCCAGTCCCAGCAACATCCTTGTCAATCTTTTCTGCACCCTCTCAAGTTTAACAACATCCTTCCTATAGAAGGGCAACCGGAATTATTCACAGTATTCCAAAAGTGGCCTCATCAGTGTTATGTACAGCTGCATCATGATGTTCCAACTCCTATACTCAATGCACTGACCAATGAAGTCAAACATACCAAACATTTTCTTCACCACCCTGTCTACCTGCAATACCACTTTCAAGAAACTATTCATCTGTATCCCTAGATCTTTTTGTTCAGCAACACTTCTCAGGGCCCTACTAGTAATTGTATAAGCCCTGATTTGCTTTACCAAAATGCAGCACCTCACGTTTATCTGAATTAAACTCCACCTGCCACTTCTCAACCCATCGGCCCTTCTGATCAGGGTCCTTTTGGTAATCTGAGGTAACCTTCATCACTGTCCACGACACCTCCAATTTTGGTGTCAGCTGCAAACTTCCTAAACCTACCTCCTACATTCCTATCCAAATCATTAATATAAAAGGTGGAAAGCAGTGGACCCAGCACCTATGCTTGTTGCACACAGCTCGTCACAGGCCTCCAGTCTGAAAAATGACCCTCTACCACCACCCTTTGTCTCTGACCTTCAAGCCAATTTTTAATGCAACTGGATAGCTCCATGTGTTCTAACCTTATTAACCAGTCTCCCATGCGGAACCTTGTTGAATGCTTTACTGAAGTCCATACAGACAATGTCCACCACTCTATCTTCATCAATCTTCTTTGTCACCTCTTCAAAAAACTCAATCAAGGTAGTGAGACATGATTTCCCACAAAGCCACTTGACTATTCATAATCAATCCTTCCCTTTCCAAATGCATGTAAATCCTGTCCCTTAGAATCCCCTCTAACAACTTACACAACACTGTCATAAGACTCACCACTTTATAGTTCCTTGGCTTTTCCTTCCCACCTTTCCAAGCTTCAGTGAATTCTGAATTCCCAAGCATCAGCCTGGTGAATCTTCATGACACTCTATGGCAAGTGTACCCTCCTTAGGTAAGGAGGCAGAACTGCACAGAATAATCCAGAGAGAGGTGAATCATATCTGGAAAGTTAAAAATCACACAATACCACGTTATAGTCCAACATGTTTAATTGGAAGCACACTAGCTTTCGGAGCGATGCTCCTTCATCAGGTGGTAATTAAACCTGTTGGACCATAACCTGGTATTGTGTGATTTTTAACTTTGTCCACCCCAGTCCAACACCGGGGGCATCTCCAAATCATATCTGGAAAGGGGGAATATCTACTGGCCAATGGGGGTTGATGGACTAAAGAACTGGCTACTCTGCAAGGACTCTCTCAACATTTTTGTTAAATAATAACAATAATGGCCAACCCTGACCAACGAGCTGGTGGGAAAAAATCCTGATTGATTACCTTCAACATTACTCAAGGGTCTGAGTTACAGGGAGAGGTTAGACAAGCTGGGACTTTTTTCTTTAGCATGCAGGAGACTAAGATGGGATCTTCCGGAATCATGAGAGGCATGGATAGGGTTTTTCCTAGCGTTGGAGAATTGAGGACTAGAGGGCATCAGTTTAAGGTGGGAAAGGAAAGAATAAAAGAGGGACAACCTTTTTACACAGTGGGTGGCATGCATATGGAATGAGTTGCCAGCAGAAGTGGTGGAGGCGCATACATTAACAACAATAAAAAGGCAATTGGACAAATACATGGATAGTAAAGGATTAGAAGGATATGGGCCAAGTGCAGGGACGGACATTTTGGGCGGACATTTTGTTCAGCATGGACCAGTTTGGTCCGAAGGCTGTAAGATACTATGACTCTGTAATGCCGTAATGGGAAAGGAATCTGCCAATCTTGCCTGGTCTGGCCTATATGTGACTCCAGACCCACAACAATATGGTTGCCTCTTACCTGCCATGTGAAATAGCCACTCAGTTGCAGCAGTAATGAGGTTTGGGTAATAAATGCTGGCCCAGCCAGTGATACCTACATCCCACCAGTGAATAAAGTATAATCTGACCAAACTCCCAAACAACTGCACTAACAGCACAGCCCTGCAGACTCTCAGAATCAGACTGTCAAGCTAGATTGTTGTGTGCAAGTCTTTGATATCGGAGGGAAGTTGATGGAGATAAGGCATGGTGGGGTTGGGAAAAGGGTAAATCCAGATATTTCTTGGACCAATGGTTCAGAGATGTTATTACACACCTTTGAAGCAGGTGGGACTTGAACCTGGGTCTCCTGGTCTAGAGGCAGGGATGCTACTGCTGCACACAAGAGCCCTCAAAATGTGCATAGTTGGATAGGCATGCATACAGTTAGATAGGCTGAATGGTCTACTCTCACTTGCAGTTTGCTCAAGTTCATGAAACTGCCACACAGTGAAGATCTGAAACAGCTTCAAATGTTCAGTGCTTCTTTGCTAGTTTGAGAAAAACAAATAGATTCTGAGGTAATGATGGACCATGTCTGAAGCAGAGAGAAAAAAATAACTGCACAGGAACAATCAGATGCTGTATCAACACCCAAAATAACAGCTCAGGCGGAAAAATCGATTGCTAGTTTAAATGCAAAATTACTTCAATTGAAAAATCTAATTTGCAACTTTGCAACTGACAGTTTAAGCACTTCTATAAGAGTGGAAGTAAAATAGCTGCATGAAAATATTTGGCAGGATATAAGGCAAATGAGGAAAGCAATCCAAACTCTGCCATTAGTCTATCAGAACAAGGATGATTCAAATACTCAGTTAAAAAAAAAGAGGAAGGTTTACTATTGTCGAGCACCTTTCACATCTTCAGGGCACCTGAAGGCACTTAGGACCAATGACGTACACTGAAGTGATTACACTATTGCGATATAATTTATTTCACAAGAGAGTGATGACAATCTGTACCTTGATGGCAATCTGTACCTTGATGGCACAGGGAGCAATTCAGATGAATAGCATATTTATGGAGACATTTGGCAAGCATTTGTAGAAGGGATGAGAAAACTGTGTTAATAGAGATTTTTTTGTTATTCATGGGATGTTGGCATTGCTGACTGGGCAGCATTTATTGCCCATCCCTAATTGCTCAGAGACAATTATGATTCAACCACATTGCTGTGGTAAGATTGGCATTAGTGAACCAGATGGGTTTTTCCAACAATTAACACACAATCATAATCAGATTCTTAATTCCAGATATTATTGAATTCAAATTCCACCATCTACTATGGTGGGATTCAAACCCGGGTCCCCAGGACAGTACTTGGGTGTCTGGATTAATAGTCCAGCAATAAATACCTCGAGACCATTGCCTTCCCAAGACACATTACGCAAGTAAGGATTAGAAGGAGCTCAAGTGAAATGCAAATACCAGGACAGCTGTTTGAGCTGAATGGCCTGTTTGTCTGCTGTATATTCTGTGTCAGAAATGCACCAGCCAATTTCAACACAGTAAGTTCCAACAAGCAAAAATGCAGCAATAACTATGGGGCTTAATTTTACCAGAAATTGACAAAGTGTTCATTTTGATGGATATCTTAGACTGGATTAGATTCCCTACAGTGTGGAAACAGGCCCTTCAGCCCAACGACCCCATACAACCCTCCAAAGAGTAATCCACCCAGACCCATTTCCCTCTGACTAATGCATCTAACACCATGGGTAATTTAGCATGGCCAATTTACCTGACCTGCACATCTTTTGGACTGTGGGAGGAAACTGGAGCACCCGGATGAAACCCATGCTGACATGGGAGAATGTGCAAACTCCACACAGACAGATGCCCAAGGCTGGAATCAAACCTGGGTCCCTGGCGCTGTGAGGCAGCAGTGCTAACCACTGAGCCACCGTGCCACCCAAATCATGAAGGGGTTCCTTCTGTGAGCCTTAGCAAGTTTGCTCACACAATCTTGCCAAATGTGCCTCACTACTGAGTAATTTATCCTGGAATTCCCTTCGTGCCAGGGCCTTATATGAGGCAGAATTTGTTAGGCACATCCAGGAGGGTTTCTTGAAACAATATGTGAGTACTCCCACTTGGGAAAGGGCCATACGAGATCTTATAGTGGGGAATAAGCCTAACCAGGTGGTCTAAGTTTCAGTAGGGAAGCATTTTGCGAACAGTGATCATAATTCATAAGTTTGATGATACTTATGGAAAGTGATAAGACTGGTCCTTGGGTGAAAATGTTACACTGGAGGAGGCTAATTACAACACTATTAGGCAGGAACTGGGAAAGGTAGATTGAGGATAGCTGTTTGAGGGCAAATCCACATCTGACATCTGGAGTATTTTAAAGGCCAGTTGACCAGAGTTAGGACCAGCATGTTCCTGTGAGGATAAAAAATTCGGACGGCAAAATTCAGGATCCTCAGACGATGAGAAATGCAAGTTCAATTAAAAAGGACAAGGAAAAGAAACCATATGTGTACTACTTACAAGGTGCACTGCACAAATTCCCCAAAGATCCTCAGGTTGCACCTTCCAAACACAGAACCACTTCCATCTAGAAGGATAAGGGCAACAGATATATGGGAACAGCACCACCTTCAAGTTTCCCTCCAAGTCACTTGCCATCCTAATTTGGAAATCTATCGTTGTTCCTTCAGTGTTGCTGGGTCAAAATCCTGGAATTCCCTCCCTAAGAGCATTGTGGGTCAACCCACAGCAGGTGGCCTGCAGCGGTTCTCAAGAGCAACTAGGAATGGGCAATAAATGCTGGCCAGCCAGCGATGCCCACGTCCCAGAAAATGAATAAATAAATAAATAAATGTCAGGTTTAGGTAATAGAAATCCGTGAAGGTCCTTGAGGAGTATAAAGGGTGTAGAAAAGAACTCTAAAAATAAATTAAGAGGGCAAGAAGGGGTCATTAAATGTCCTTGGCAAGTAAGATTAAAGAGATTGCCAAGGCATTTTATTCATATATTATGAGCCTGAGGGTAACTATAGAAAGAATAAGGACAAAGGAGGGAATTTATTTATTGAGCCAGATGAGGTGGATCAAGTCCTTAATGAATACTTTGCATTGGTATTCCCCAATGAAAAAGGGTTTACTTTTATTTAGAGACGTATGGACTTTTTAGGAAGAGTCAGCAATGGCTTTATGCAGGGGAGGTCTTGTCTCACAAAATTGGCTGAGCTATTTGAAGAAGTAATTGAGATAATTGATCAGGGTAACGCAGTGGATGTTATCTACTTTGCTGAAGCATTTGACAATGCCCCTCTTTTTAGGCTGGTCCAGACGATCAAATCTCAAGGAATCCATGGTGAGTTGCTAAGTTGAATGCAAAATTGACTGGGCCATAGGTCACAGAAGGTAGTTGTGGAGAGGCATTTTTCTGACTGGAAGTTTGTGATCAATATTGAGACTTTTAATACTTGTAATATGTATAAGGATCTGACTGAAAATGTCAATGATATGATTAGTAAGTTTGTAAGCTACGCAACAATTGATGGAGTTGTACATAGGAAGGTTGTCAAAAGATAGGCAGGACATAGATCAGCTGGAAAGAGTTTAATCTAGGTAAGGGTGAGGTGGTGCATTTTGGGAGGTCAAATGTAAGAAGAAACTGTACAGTGAATGGCAGGACCCTTAGGAGCACTGCTATCTTGGAGTACAAGTGCATAGCTTCCTGAAAGTGGCAACACAAGGGATGGCATGCTTGCTTTTATCAGTTGGGGCACTGAGTATAAAAGTAGCTGTAGACTTTAGTCAAGCAACATTTGGAATGCTGTGCACAGTTCTGGTCTCCACATTATAGGAAGAATGTAAAGACTTTGGAGAGGGTGCAAAGGAGGTTCACCAGGATGTTGTCAAGAATGGAGTGTATTAACTAAAATGAGAGGTTGGCTAAACTTGGATTGTTTTCACAAAAGTGTCAGAGGCTGAGGGTTGAAGTATATAAAATTATGAGTGGATAGTTGGAGACTTTTCCCTAGAGTGGACAGGTCAAATATGAGGGGGCATTAAGGGAGATGTGCAAGGCAAGTTTTGCTTTTACACAGAGGGTAGTCGGTGCCTGGAATGTGCTAACAAGGGAAATGATACAAGCAGATACAACAGCAAAGGTTAAAAGGCATTTAGACAGACACATGAAGAGGCAGAAAACAGTGGAATACACCAGGTGCAGGCAGGTGGGATTAATACAGAATAGCATCATGGTCAGCACAGACATGGTGGACCGAAGGGTCTGTTCCTGCGTTGTACTGTTCTATGCTCTGAGGTTACTGTAACATTAACATTAACACTTTCATTGCTTTATACAACGGATGGAAGTATGGGAACATCTATCCTACTCTACTTCACAATAATGGCATGGGATCTTTTAGATACCTATGAGGTCAGACAGTTTGACATCGCAGCTGCAGAATTACCCCTCCAACAGCGCAGCACCTCTTTAATAAAGATGCTGGAAATCTGAAACAAACACAAAGAAGGCTGGAGAAATTCAGCAGAAATTGGCAGAGAGAGGAACAGAGTTAAGGTTTCAAGTCCAAGAGGACTCTTCTTCAGAATAGTGACTCACTGGTCGTTCATCCTTTACCACTGTTCAGTAAACCAGACTCCTGAACCCAGTATCAAAAGGAGGATCGGTGGCAACTGATAGTGGCTGGTTTCATAAGAATACGACAGAATGGAAAGTGGATGCTGTACAAGAATTCTACACAGTTGACTTGTGCTGTGTTTTAGCTAAACTGCTAAGTTAGTTGTTAAATTAAAGTAACAGGAAATTTTGAATTAATCAAAATACAGACAACCAAGGTCCATCTCATTCACCTCTTACCCTCCTGATGGTCACATGATACACTGATGGCGCTGTTAATTATTCATAGCAATTGACCTCAGTTAGTCAAACCAGACCCCAGAAATGAGGCAAGGAAGACCCCATGTTCTGTCATGTTTTAAATTACTAATGTTATTTTCTGAAATAAATCTATCTAATTTGCATCTAAATGAACTGCTTCCACCATCTCCCCAGGGAGTCTGTTCTACAAATTGATCAGACATTCAGTGAAATATTGTTTGCACAGAATTTACCCTGCACTGCACCCCCTCGCTCCTCATCCCACTTCCTCTCAGTGTGCTGTAACGAACAGGGCTGAAGTAATTCATACTGGACTGTATTGCCAGGCCCCTTTAGAAACCTGACAAACTTACCTTGATCTTTTTTCCAATGAGAACATGCCCGATTGGCAGGATAGAGAAGTGCCACAGGATCATTCACGTCAAACCAGAGCGCAGACACTGCTTTGATGAACACAGATCATAAAGACCAAGCCTGGCTTTCCCAAAGGCTGAATTTTTAAAATATTAATAATGATTGGAATGTCTAAGCTCCAGGCCTTTTCTGAAATGCTTTCGTACAATGCATCATTACCTGTCGGAAACATCTCAAATAACCTTTTTGTTTTGTTCTTCTTGTGATGTGGATAATGTTGGAAACGGACCATTTATTGCCCATACCTCACTGCTCTGAGCAAGATGCACAGGTTGGAGTCACGTGTAGGTCAGATTAGGTTGGAGACAGCACAAGGTTCCTTCTCTAAAAGAGCTTGGTGAATTCTTACAAATAGTCAGTCGCTTTACACCATCTTACTGTCCAGTGATTGCTCACAAATCGCAAGATTTATTGAAATCAATTGAACTCAAATAGTGGCATCATTTTATTCAGACACAATGATGAGAGAAGTCACTTCTTAAGAAACTACATATTAATATATTGTGTGCAGCAGTTATTTGGAACATCAACGCACTGCATTAATGGACACATTTATGAAGTTGCAAGTTCCAAGCCGAGCCACTCACCATCCTGACTTGGAAATATATCATCAGTCCTTCACTATCACTGGGTCAAGATCCTGGAACTCTCTCCCTAACAACATAGTAAGTCTATTTATACTCCAAGGACCGCAGTGATTTAAGAAAGCAGCTCACCACTGCTTTCTCAAGGGTAATTAGGGATGAAAAATAAATGCTTGCCCAAAGGTGAAGCACGCATTTCCCCCCGAATGAATAAAAATGAAAAAGAACCGAGAGACCGTCAATAAAAGATAATTTAACAAGAAATCCATAAAGACTTTGCAAGAAATTTCTTTACCAAAAAGGTCATGAAACTGCAGAATTTACAATCATGGGTTGAAGATAATTGAATAAATCATTTCAGGAAAAGCTGAACAAGCTTCAGAGAGAAGGGGATAGATAGAGAGTTATGATGGTAGATTAAGATTTTAAAAAATGGGAAGAGGTTCAAGTGGAGCATGAACATTGATATGGATTGATTGGGTCAAATCAATTGGGACCCGTTTCTAAGCTGTCCATCCTAAACAGTTATTCCCCGTGTTTAATCCTATGAAGTGGAGGGAAATAAGTAGCTTTCAAACTGGGGCTTGCCCATGTTCCTCTGCTTCCCTCCCCAGTCTGTTTCAGCATTAATCCAATCGCTCATGTTCGCAAATTCTTAGTTGGTTCAGTGATGTTTACAATATTGTATGGTGCGCAGGGAATTACTGCCACATTCATCCATGTCACATCAGTGCCTCACTTCAGAATCATTAAGAGAGCAGTGTCTCGCAAACAATGCTCTAGATACTGCAGCTAGTGACACCTGTCATTGATATTGAATAAATCTCCCTGACCCTGGGGGCAAGGTTTACAGCTGCCTTGAGGGATGGGTCCCTCTCATTGCAGCTCGCAGTGAAGGCAAGTTAGGGGGCACAATTTAGAGGCAAGGCTGCACAAACAGTGCAAGAGGACGGGTGCAGTGAAAAGCAGCATTGGATAACAACATTTGTGTTGCTGTAATTCACTTTACACGTAAACCTGTGAAAATTCTTCTACAAAGTTTAAAGAGAAAACTTAAGATTTTCAACAAATAAATCAGGTAAAAGAGGCTTTGTACTATCTCCTACATGGTCTCCGAGTTTGAGAGGAGTCTTTGTGAAGTTACACCTCGTATAAAATTGCTTTTGGTGAGTTATGTTACTTTGTGGCATACAATTTCGAATAAAATGAATTTTAACTAATATGGTGAATGTTGACAGAGCGACAGTGTAATTAGCTGCACCTCACTCCCCTGTTCTGTTTGCTGAGATGAAACTTGAATTACTGCTTCATAAAAACTTAACAACTCCATGTAAATTGTGCCAGTTTTCAGTCATTTGAATTCATCAGAATTACAAAGTGCCACATTACACACTGCTGGAAGCCCTCCAGAGTCCAGTTTACAATCTCATCGAACAATTGCCAGTTTCTTTTTGGAACTCTCTTCTCTCTCTCTCTCTCTCTCTCTCTCTTCAATCTAAAAAGTTATTGCACCTTCTGCCTTACCTGATTAAATATGTCACCGTTGCTTTGCTACTGGAACCCAAAGCCCCTACCACTGAGAGAGTGAGGACCTTTCTCAAATGTATGGGAGCACCACCACCTCCATATTTTCCTGTTCACTCACACATTCTCCCTGCTTGGAGGGCCATTCCTTCCTCGCTGCTGCTCAGTTCCATGAATATTAATATTCCATCATCAGATGGACTGCAGTGAGGTGATAGAAAAGGCCACTACACCATATTCTCAATTTTAAAATTCTCACATACATATTTTTAAATCCTTCCATGCCCTACCTCCATAGTGTCCTCCAGCCACATAACCTCCATGGTATCTTTACCGTCCAATTCCAGTCTCTTTTCATGACCCTATTTTGCTGGGGACGTCCATGGTTCTTGGAAGCCATGTCTGCAGCTGCCAAAGGCCAAAGGAGTTCCTTATCAATACCTCTTCACCTCTCTGTCGAGCTTTCCTTCTTTAAGATGCTCCATAACACCTGCCTATTTGACCAAACCTTTTGTCCAATCTTGTTGTCTGTTTCTTTACATGGCTCAGGGACATAGTTTGTTTATTAATACATTAAAGCAAGTTGTTATTATTCTTGAGGGCAGCTCAGGTTGGACATTAAAAGCCAGAGATGCCTACATCACCAGATGAACAAAGAAACCTATGGAGGCCAGATCATTGAGTATATTTGAGACTAAGATAGATAGGTTCTTGAGTATCAAAAGGATCAAGGGTTATGGGGAGAAAATGGGAGAATGAGGTTGAGAAACTTATCAACCATGATTAAATGGCAGAACAGAATCAATGGGCTGAATGGCCTAATTTCTACTCTTGTGTCTAATGGTCTTATGGTCTAACTGTGTGATGAGTTTGCCATATTTGACCATGATATTTTACATATAATATTCGACAAAACCAAACTTTTCTGACTTGAACATCCCAAATACCCTACAGCTGAGGAAAACATTTAATGCATGAACCCTAAACTAAGCCACCTTTCTCTATATTTATCTTCTACTATTCATGAGACACCCATCCAATTTGTCTTTTTTTAATAGGTGTTGATCAATAAAGCATTAATTGCTTCTGGTGTTAGCCTCTGAGTGTATAATGTACAGAAAGTCAGAGAGGTGAGAAATAAAAAATCAATTCCCCATTTTAAACATTGGCAGACCTTTGCTTTAACCTCCAGTGACAGAGTGATAATGGCACTGGGCTAGTAACCCAGCGACCCAGGTTAATGCTGTAGAATGATGGGTTCAAATCCGACCATGCAAAGGTGTAGAATTTAAATTAAATTGATAAAATCTAGAATTGACATGCTAGCCTCAATCATGATGACCATGAAATTATCATCAAGCATCACTAAAAAAAATCATGTGGTTCACTAATGTCTTTGAGGGAAAGAAATCTGCCATTCTTCTATGGCTTGGCCTACGTGATTCCAGACCCAGAGCAATGTGGTTGACTCTTAGCTGCTCTCTCAAATAGTCTCCTAAGTCACTGAGTTCAAGGGTTGAGCAATAAATACTGCCTGGTACCAGTGAAAGAGTAAATGTTTCACAGATGGTAGGAAATATGTGGTGTGGTCAATACAGATATTGGACAATTTTATTTGATTCTGGCATATGAGTGACACTGGCAAAGCAGCATTGACATGCATCACTGGGTGGCCTTGAGGAGGGGGTGCTGAGTGATTGCTTGTTCAGTTAACTGGATTCAGTTCATTGACAGGATGAGGGTGTCTCTGATGAGACCCATCCCTGACTGATTGTCTCAGAGATCAGTTAAGCCACCCACATTGCTATGGTCTGGTGTCACAGATGTGCCAGACCAGGTAAGAAACAGAAGAAGGTGAGGACTGCTGATGCTGGAGATCAGAGTCGAAAAGTGGGGCTCTGGAAAAAGCACAGCAGGTCAGGCAGCATCCGAGGAGCAGGAGAGTCGATGTTTCAAACATAAGCCCTTCATCAGGAATGTGGTGGGAGGAGATGGGGGTTGAGGGGGGCTGAGAGATAAATAGGATGGTGTGCTGGGGCTGGGGAAAGTTAGCTGGGAAAGCGATAGGTAGATGCAGGTGGGAGAGGGAGTTGAAGTAAGGAGCGGGTTTCCTTCCCTAAAGGGGTATTACTGAACCAGTTTTATGACGAGCAACAGTGGTTCAATGGTCACCACTAGGCTTTTATGAGTTTGTTAAATTCAAATTCCACTATCTGCCATTGTGGTATCTGAACACATGTCCTCAGAACATTGGCCCAGAGTTCTGGATTGCTAGCCTAGTGATTTTACCACTACACCAACTCTTCGCCCCACATTACAGCCTAGACTACAGCCAACCACACAGATTGAATTCGGATTATGTACAAGCCAGACAATGGAAGGGTGACAGATGAATGCCACTATTCAATCAGGTGCAATTGTGACAATAATACGGACATCTTTGATTAAATTGGATTAGATTCCCTACAATATGGAAACAGGCCTTTCGGCCCAACAAGTCCACACCGACCCTCTGAAGAGTACCCCATCCAGACGCATTCCCCGATGCGATATTTACCCCTGACTAAAGCACCTAACACTATGGGCAATCTTGCATGGCCAACGCATCTAACCTGCACATCTTTGGATTGTGGGAGGAAACCGGAGCACCCGGAGGAAACCCACGCAAGCACGGGGGAGAATGTGCAAACTCCATACAGACAGTCACCCGAGGCAGGAATCAAACCCAGGTCCCTGGCACTGTGAGGCAGCAGTGCTAACCACTAAGTCACCATGCTGCCCTGGGTCACTTCTTCTTGTTTCTGTTGTCAGAAACGTCAAGTCAAGTTCCAGTGAATTCCCTTTGCAAATGAACAAAAAAAGCTAGCATTTCCATCGGCATCTTGGGTAACATTAGGACATTCCAGCACTTAACCCTCAGGAAGCACTTTTGAAATACTGACACCGTAAGAATGTAGGCTATGCAACAGCCAATTTGGGCATGGTAAGATCCCACAAAGAGCACTGTGACAATGACTAGACATAAGGGATATTCATTCTCAGTGACGCTGGTTGAGAAATAAATAAGACAATCGGAGAGAACATTCTTTGCACATCTTTGAAATAATGCCATGTTTTTTTTTATGTCCAACCAGTGCTGACCTGATATGTCAGCCAAGATTATCTATTCAAGTCTCAGGATTTCAGCTGGAGAAAATTGATTGAGAAAGCTCTCGTGCACATGACAGAGATAATTGTTCATCCCCACCTTCGTCTTTGTGTTTCTCATCATCTACATCATCAAAGTCTCCAAATATTACCTCTCTAGCTATATTACACATTTTTTTTAAAAATTGCGCATATGTTTACACATCTACTTCCTACTTCAGCAAGGTCTTCGATAAGGTTCTGCAAGATATACTAATTAGCAAGGTTAGGTCACATGGGATCCAGGGAGAGCTACCCAACTGATTCAGAATCGGCTTGAGAGAAGATAGTGATGGAGGGTTGTTTGTCACAGGGCTGTGACCAGTGGTGTGCCACAAGGATTGGTGCTGGGTTCATTGCTTTTCATCATTTATATTAAAAATTCAGATGATAATATAGGAGGCTTGGTCAGTACATTTGCTGATGACACCAAATCTGGTGGTATGGTAGACAGTGAAGAAGGTTATCTAAGAGTACAATAGGATCTTGATCAACTGGGCTGAGGAATGGCAGATGGAGTTTAAATTCAATAAATGTGATGTGTTGCATTTTGGTATTTCAAACCAGGGCAGGACTTACTCAGTTAATGGTAGGACTCTGGGGGGTGTTGCCGAACAGAGAGACATTGAATTACAGGTTCATAGTTCAATGTTCCTTGAAAGTGGCATTACAGGATAGTGAAGAAGGCATTTGGCTTCTTGCTTGACTTAATCAGTGACAGCATTGAGTACAAGAGTTGAGACTTTATATTATGGCTGTACAAGATATAGGTAAGGCCACTTGGAGTACTGCTTACAATTCTGGTCTCCCTGCGATAGCAAGGGTGTTATTAAATTGGAAAGCATGTAAAAAAGATTTGTAAGAATGTTACTGAGACTGGAGGGTTTGAGTTATTAGGAGAGGATATTTAGGCTGGGATTTTTTTCCCTTGAGCATGGGAGGCTGACAGGTGACTTTGCAGAGGTTTATAAAATCCATGAGAGGCATAGATAAGGTGAAGAGCCAAGGCCTTTACCCAGTGTAGGGGAGACCAAAACTAGAGGCCATAGGTTTGAGGTGAGAAGGGAAGGTTTTAAAAGGGGCCCAAGGGGCAACTTTTTCACACATAGGATGGTGCAGATTCATTTGCAACATTTAAAGGCATTTGAGAGGGATATGGGGGAAATGCAGCAAATGGGACTTGTACAGTTTATGAAACCCGGTCAGCATGGACGGGTTGGGCCAAAGGGTCTGTTTCTGTGCTGTGTGATTCTGTGACTCCTGAAGAAGGCTCACTGGACATGAAATGCTGAGTCTGATTTCTCTCCACAGTCACTGCCAGAACTCATAGAATCCCTACAGCTTGGAAGTAGGGCATTTGGCCCATTGAGTCCACATTGACTTTGCAAAGACCCTCCCCCCACCCTATCCCTGTAACACTTTGTTTCCTATGGCTAATCTATCTAACTTGCACATCTTTGGGCTGTGGGAGGAAACCAGAGCACCTGGAGGAAACTCAGACAGACACAGGAAGAATGTGCAAACTCCACATAACCAGTCGCTCGAGGGGGGAATTGAAGCAGGGTTCCTGGTGTTGTTAAGCGGCAGTGCTAATCACTGAGCCACCGTGCTGAGTTTCCCCAACAATATTTTGTTTTCTGTCATACTCGCTCCCCTTTATTCTCTGTCACTCCTGAAATCCAAGAATAATGAGAATCGCATTCCTGACATTTTTCAAGCTCTGCTTTTACACAGAAATGGTGACGTTGGACATCCCTGGGATCTCTGTTCAAGTTTCTTCTGATCTGTCCATCTGCAGTTCAGAAACCTAAATTATTGAAGGAGTGTTGTGGTAAATAGAGTTGGCTATCTGATATCAACCTGCAGATTCTAAGGTTTGGGCTTCCAAATTGGAAACATGTTCCGTTTTACATTACAAAAGCACCGTGCTGCAAAACGCAGCTGAAAAAAAAATTGATCAATCTTCGGTGCCTAATCTTCACATGGCAATGTCAAGTGCGAGCAGTGAGTCTATACACCACATAGATGCAGCACTTGCTGCAATTTGTATTCCTAGGAGTGAGACTAGCTGTGAAATAGATCGCTCCTGATGAATTCCCCAGTGAGTTACACACACGTAGCAGTCTGCATCGTGAAAGGAATCGAAATCAGTTTGAGTGCTTTGGCACAAAGTAATTTGTTGACTCTACCAATACTTCACTTTATTTTTACTTTTTAAAACAAAATCCCCCACGCTTCCATTCCGTGCTAATAAGAGGAGTGAGATGGAAAGTTTCTTTCTCCCAACGCTCCCTCAGTGAATTTGCCGACCTGTGTGGTACTGAGGGTTAAAGGACAGGAAACCCAGAGCATGTATTAGAGTTAGAATTTGCTTTATTGTCCAACATACTCAAATGATTTAATAAGTCACCACTTGCAGCGTCATCTTAGGTACAAAGGTACCCCAATAAAACTAGAGTCAGTGAGCCATAGAGATGTACAGCACGGAAACAAACCCTTTGGACCAACTCGTCCATGCTGACCTGTTATCCTAAATTAATCCATTCCCATTTGCCAGGACTTGGCTCATATCCATCCAAACCCTTCCTATTCATGCACTCATCCAAATGCCTTTTAAGTGTTGTAATTGTACACGCCGCCACCACTTCCTCTGGCAGCTCATTCTGTCCACACACCACCTTCTGCATGAAAACATTGTCAATTAGGTCCCTTTTAAATCTTTTCCCTCTCACTGTAAACCTACGCCCTCCAGTTCTGGACTCCTCCATGTTGGAGAAAAGACCTCGTCTATTTACCTTGTCCATATCCCTCATGATTTTATAAACCTCTATAACGTCATTCCTCAGTCTCCAATGCTCCAGGGAAAACATCCCTAGCTTATTCAGCCTTTCCCTATAGCTCAAACCCTCCAACCCTGGCAACATCTTTGAAAAGGAGAAAGTGAGGACCACAGAAACCAGAAATCAGAGTCAAGAGTGTGGTGCTGGAAAAGCACAGCAGGACAGGCAGCATCCGAGGAGCAGGAGAATCGACATTTCAGGCATAAACTCTTCATCAGGAATTAGGGCTTATGCCCAAACCCTTGATTCTACTGTTCCTCAGATGCTGCCTGACCTGCTGTGCTTTTCCAGCACCACACTCTCGACAACGTCTTCGAAAATCTTTTCTGAACCCTTTCAAGTTTCACCACATCCTTCCTCGAGGAGGGAGACCTTCTTTGGTTACAGGATCTTAGAAAATAGAGAAATAAAAAATCCGGCATTGCAGAAGTTAAAGTTCAGAACAACAGTCTTCCGACCCAGACCACACTGGCACCTGGCCTCATGTCTGCGCCAGTCCTTGGCTCCAGACTAATCTGGGCTTCACCTCGAGGTTCGTGAGGCTGGGAGATCGCTGTGGAATCACCTCGAGACTGGGAGACCACGCTGAGGAGACGGCAAGCTGAGACACTGCTACGCCAAGCCAGGAGGCCGCCACAGCAGGCCAATGCGCCAGGCCGAGTGGACCCCTTATCATGTCTGCAGTGAGGAGGGAGTTGTCAGAGGAGACCAGGAGTCATTGGTGGAGGCCAGGAGAGAAGAAGGCAAAAGAAAAAGAGAAGAAAAAGAGAAAGTGGAATGGATAAGCTTTGACTGAAGCGTCCTACTCTGTTGCCATTTTGGGCTGGAAGATCTATTTGAGTTTGAGATCACAAGGGCACCCATAAGGTGGATTCTGACAGGAGGCCTCCCCAGTCAGAGAGACAAGATCTCCAGGACACAGCTTGAACATAACAGGTCTCCCATTTACATCAGAGATACAAATTTATTTTTCTGAGACAGCTATGTGTCTGAGAAATCTTTCTTCCCCAGAGATTGGTGGGGCTAGATCATGAAATAGTTTTATGGCTGAGTTGGGTAGATTCTTGAATGACAAGGGAGTCCAAGGAATGGTGGGGTGGGTGCAGGGGAACAGGAAAGCAATGGCTAACATTAGTGTTGTGTTATGGTACAGACTCCAGACCAGACACACCTATATGTTGAAGATAATTAGGTCATTTCATGACATATGCTGATCTGATTTCAAGGTACATGCCTCACCATCAGTAATTCTCTCTCCATAATGGAGTTAATATAGGTCTGATAGTTATGTGTATAACATGCAGTTATATTAGTAAGCAAAGAACCCAAATTATATATATATCTTTGATATCATAACAATGTAAATACACAGTGCTGTAAATAAATTTCAAGATATCCGACTCAACAGATCCCACTCTCTGTGATATACATTACATTGTCTAACATAAATAGAAAACCACAAACAACATCAATCAGAGCATAGAAACACAGAAGATAGGAAGATGAGGAGGCCATTCATTATGATCATAGTTGATCATTGAACTCTGTACCCTATTCGTGACCTCTCCCATATGCCTTGATCATTGTATGTTAACCTCCATCTTGAAAAAACTGATCCATGATCTTATAAAATGGTGGAATAGACTCAAGTGGCCAAATTACCTACTTTCTACTCTAATTTGCATGTTTAAAAGTTCATAGGAAACACTCAAAAATTTATACCATAGGAGAAGGCTGGAAAAGAGCCTTAAATGTGATGAGATTTTCTAATCTCCCTCCCTTTCAGGCCATGGAGCTTAGAGGAAATGATAATCAGGAGATGAGCAACTTACTGTAGAGAGAGTGGATATGGAAAAGATGTTTCTCTCAGTAGTAGAATTGAGGACCTGAGGGCACAGCCTCAGAGTAAAGGGATGAACTAAGATGAGGAGGAACTTCTTCAGTCAAAGGGAGGTGAATCTGTGGAACATATTGCCACAGAAAGCTGTGGAGGCCAGCCATTGAGTATATTTAAGACAGAGCTAGATAGGTTCTTGGTTAGTAAGGGATCAAAAGTTATGGGGTGAAGCCAGGAGAATGGGGTTGAGAAACATATCAGACAGGATCAAATGGTAGAGCAGACTCAATGAGCTGAATAGCCCAATTCTGTTTCCAATCTTGGGTCTTATTCCTAGCCTCTGACCTGCTGTTGTAGCCACAGTATTGATGTGACTAGTCCAGCTGAGCTTCCTGTTGCATTATAATGCTATTGAGTAGGTTTTTATTTTGGCTATAATAGCAGTGTCATTTTCAGTAAGTTTTCATGAAGTAATGAAGGATCACTAAAGGAGTTCCCTTGAATGAACCACAATCCACAGCTTAATAGGCTGTACTCCCTGTACTCAGCTAGGCAGATAAAGTAGCAAATGGTAAGAGTCAAAGAGTCAGAGAGATGGTCCAACTCATCCATGCCGACCAGATATCCCAACCTAATCTTGCCCACTTGCCAGCATCCAGCCCATATCCCTCCAAACCCTTCCTATTCATATACCCATCCTGATGCCTTTTAAATGTTGCAATTGTACTAGCCTCCACCACTTCCTCTGGCAGCTCATTCCATATACGTACCACCTTCTGCTTGAAAAAGGGTTGCTCCTTAGGTCTCTTTTATATCTTTCCTCTCTCACCCTTAACCTATGCCCTCTAATTCTGGACTCCCTCAGCCTCCGATGCTCAGGGAAAACAGCCCCAGCTTGTTCAACTTCTCCCTATAGCTCAAATCCCCCAACTCTGGCAACATCCTCGTAAACCTTTACTGAACCCTTTCAAGTTTCATAATATCCTTCTGATAGGGAGGAGACAAGAACTGCAAACAATATTCCAAAAGTGGCCAAACTAATGTCCTGTACAGCCGCAACATGACCTCCCAATTACTGTACTCAATACTCTGACCGATAAAGGAAAGCATACCAAACGCTTTCTTCATTATCCGACCTACCTGTGACTCTACTTACAAGGAGCTATGAACCTGCACTCCAAGGTCTCTTTGTTCAGCAACACTCCTGAGGACCTTACCATCAAGTCCTGCTAAGATTTGCTTCCCAAAATGCTGCATCTTGCATTTATCTAAATTAAACTCCATCTGTCACTTCTCAGCCCATTGGCCCATCTGATCAAGATCCCGTTGTAATCTGAGGTTTGAGAAAAATTACTATCTCGTTCATAAATGAAGCAATGGTCGCACAACTCAACATAAAAACAGTGAATGATGTTTCTGCCAGACTTCATACATTGTGAAGCTGTTTCTCTTTATTTTCCCTCTATTTTCTATTTGAATAGGAAAAAAGACACTCTTTTATTAACCAAGGATTGAAGCAGTACTGCACATGTTAAAAGCAAGTTATCTGACACTCATTGTACATGTTTTACACACTACTGCATGCTCAAGGAATGGGGGAAGTTACTGCAGATGAGCTGGAGCCAGGGGATGTGTATGAAGGGAGATCTGGCTGGTAAAAGCAGCTGATTGGTCTGTGGAGTAGCAACCAGTTGTTAAGGACTTGCCTGTCAAAACTTCCCTGGTAGCTGAAACGTGAATGATGAGTAAGATGCCATTGGATCTCAGGGGAAAGAGACATTTTTGCTCTGCAGCACAAAAACATCTCGAACCTGAAGAAGGCAAGTTCATTTCTCCTCATCAGTTGCTTTCAGCTGTGGATTTAACTCGTATGTCTGAAACTGTTTTCAATTTGAACCAATCACCCTCTGCCTCTTGTAGCAAGTGAAAATACCTAGAGAAGGAAGACCAAGGAGCAGCACATCCTGCCAAACCAAAAGGCCACCTCAGTGAACCCTGTGGGCAGGTGCTATTGAACTGCCTTCTCAGTCTTTCCCTCCATCCATGACACTCTTTTTTTGGCCTATCTGTAAATGTGTGTAGAGGGGGAATTTTATACAAGTGTTAACAAGTAGAGTTAAATGTTGATAGCTCCCCTAGAGCTAGAGTCTTTTGATTTATAATAAACTGCAGTTTGTGTTTCAGGAAGATTCTGCTACATGCTTTCTATCAACTTAAGTCTAAAAGAAACGTCAAATTTGGGGAATTTTGAGTACTTCTATAAAATCTTTAACTTTTGAGATGTGTTCTGGAATAAAAAGGCTTGATTTCCAGGGTGTTACTTCACACATGTATCATAGCATACTTTTATATCCATACAGAAGCACACACATTCACACACAACAGCAATAAGGTCATGCGCTTATCATTTGATCACAAATTTATGAGCAGAGTTTGCAGTAAAGACTGAAGAAAGTGATTTTCCCACACCCTGGAGTGTGTTCAGAGGAGGTTCACAACAATGGTCCCAGGAATGAAAAGCTTAATATATGAGGTTAACGTTTGAGGGCTCTGGGACTAGACTCGATGGAGTTTAGAAGGATGAGGGGGGATCTAATTGAAACTTACAGAATACTGAATGGCCTGGACAGAGTGGATGTTGGGAAGATGTTTCTATTGGTAGGAGAGACTAGGGCCAGAGGGTACAGCCTTCGAGTAAAGGGAGGACCTTTGATAACGGAGATAAGGAGAAACTTTTTCAGCCAGACAGTGGTGAATCTATGGAATTCACTGCCACAGAAGGCTGTGGAGACCAGGTCATTGACTATATTTAAGATGGAGATAGATTCTTGGTTGTCAAGAGGATCAAGGATTACGGGGAGAAAGTGGGAGAATGGGGTTGAGAAATTTATCAGCCATGATTGAATGGCAGAGCAGATTCGATGGGCTGAATGGCCTAATTTCTGCTCCTATGTCTTATGGTCTTATTTCGTTGAAGGAAATTTCTGCTCATCCAGAGGATCTTGGAGTTGGAGAGCTCATTGGCTGGTTTGCGATGCAGAATAATGCCAACAGTGAGAGTTCACAGACTGCGCTGGCTGAGATCACATTGAAATGGTTGAGGCGTGGTCTCTCTTGGATAAAACGTGCCACCAAGTTTATTTTGAGAAGCTATGGCCATCTGGGGCTATAGTGATTTCCACCTCATGACATTGACTCACAATTGCAACAGTGTGGCTGACAAAAAAAAATACTCCCATTAAGCTGCAATCATGTAATATTAAAATAAAAAGCAAAATACTGCAGAAGCTGAAAACCTTAAATAAAAATAGAAAACATTGAAAATACTCAGGGGTTCCAGGAGTATCTGACAAGATGAGGGAAATAGACCTGATGTCTCATAGTGATGATCTTTCTTTATAAAAAAGATCAAGAGAGTGAGACTAATTACCTAGCTCTGTCATATAGCTGGAACAGGGTCAATGGGCTGAGTGGCATCTTAAGACTGAGATGAGGAGGAGCTTCTCTCAGAGTGTTGAGATTCTTTGGGGCTCCTTGCCACAGAGAGCTGTGGAGGCAGAGTCCTTATGTATATTGAAGGCTGAGGTAAATGGATTCCTGATCAGTTGGGCAATCAAGGCGAAAACGTAGGAACGTGGCAATGAGGAATGTTGGCTAAGCCATAATCCTATGGAATGGTGTAGCAGGCTCGAGGGGTTGAACATCCTCCTCCTGTTCCTGTTTTTAATGGTGTTACAAGCTGCATCATATATTTTATGAAGTGGTCGCCTCTGATGATTGTTCAATCTGATAGGTACATTGTGTGATGTTCCTGTTTGGCAATACCCAATCTTATCTGAAAATTTGGTTCCCAGAGGTTCAATGTAATTAACCCTTTCCATACAAGTACCTGATCTTAAACTTTAAGTGTACGTTCCATATGTACACTTCATATGCAATCTAATGATGCAACTAATGTTATATAAATGTAAGTCACTCTTGCTGCTATAAATCTGCTCTGTCTCAAGTCTTCATATTCCCCAGATTATATGGATTACAGAAATGTCAGTGCTTATGCTGACCACCAAGGACAAACATTACCCATTCAGATTTAAGGAGTTTTCTTTGACCTGGATCTCAGAATCCCTGAGACAGCATTTTTGCAGATATCAGAAACAAGACAGCAAGGACCTTGAGGTGGGTCAGAGTCAGTGTGATGTAGTCCCTGAATCCTTTCTCCTTTGCAGTCCTGAATCGCAACGATTCAGCAAACATGTTCCAGATGCCTTGACATCTCCTGCCTTTGTTGACAGTCCAAAGTCACAATGATGGAAACATCCTGCATGCTAGTAAGGGCAGACCATTGTGCTCGTTGTTGACGCATCAATCAAACTCTCTAGTACTTGCCGCAGCAGTGAAAGAATGAGTCACCCAGAGGAAAATGAGCAAACAATAGATTTAATTGGCTTCCAAGCTTTTACATTAAAGCTGCTGCTTTCTGTTTCTGAGCCACTGTACCTGAGCCAGTCGAACTTTTATTCCCAGTGTCTGTCTTCGATCATTCCTATCTGCCTGAGAAACTGTGTGGACTGGCAGAGAATTCCCATTTATT
Source organism: Chiloscyllium plagiosum (assembly GCF_037043375.1). Lineage (NCBI taxonomy): Eukaryota > Metazoa > Chordata > Chondrichthyes > Orectolobiformes > Hemiscylliidae > Chiloscyllium > Chiloscyllium plagiosum. Next base: position 155,180,325 of record NW_028270139.1, on the reverse strand, counting down.
TGTACCCTCTCTTTTCAATCAATTTGCAGTGTTTTACTTGAAATCTACTTGCACTCAATCTAGTCTTTATTTGATGCATACAATGCAGTCTCCTTCACATTTGCAAGACCAAACGAGTACTGGGTGACTGCTTTCCAGAACACCTCTGCTCTGTCTTGTTATGGATCAGCCAGATGCCCTCAAAACATTTCAAGAATGTAGCCCAGACCCAAACTTTGCTAGTTGTTTTAAGCAGGTGAAAAGCGGTTATTCCCGGAATGTTGCAGCTGGTCAAACCACTTAGTTTTAAACAAAACAGAATTTATTTACAAGATTACTGAATGAAACACAAACCACAGAAAACAGAATACCGAATGACTTAACCTGTCTGAAAACCCACAGATCATCTCAACTTAATGATGCTGTTCCAAATACATGCAACAATCCCAAAATCACAGCTTCTCACAGGAGAGAAGTCAGAGACAGAGTACCAACATGGACCTGTTTTTTTTGGTTCAAGCAGGTTTTTCTGCACGACTGCTAAAAACCAAACCAAACCAGAGTAAAGCTGAGCTGGGAGAACCGGCCACTCCCCTTTCATTGTCCAAGTGTCTTTTTAAACTTAAAAGCCTTTTGCCTGAGACACTATCTGTTAGCTATTATCAAATTGGCCCTAAAACCCTTCAAGCCCAGACATTTTGGAGTCTGTGTCTTTTATGACCTCCCTGGGAAAAAAAGCCAAGGACAACATAACCTTGTTAAAGGAGCAGCGTTGTCACAATCTAGAGGAATGACCCCAAGCTTCCAGGTGCTTACCTTTTCAAGAAACTATCTTACAACCATTCCTACATTTCCATCCTAGGTACACTTTGTATTCCTATGAAGCTCAACACATTCCTATGAAGGAACAACACCTCATTTTCTGCTTAGGCTCTTTACAGTATCAAGACTTCAATGTTGAGTTACACAATTTTACAATATGACCTCTGTCCTCCATTTTGATTACAACCCTCAGATGTGCCTTGTTTGTGTCTCGTTGGCTTGGCTTTCAGCAATGGATCCACTTTCTCCTTTTCACACCTGTCATTTAACATCTCTATTACATCTTTACCACCATTAGCACTCCTCTTTTAGCTCTTGGCACTTTCAATATTTGTTCCACTCACTCCTTCTTGCCCCTTTATCTACAGTGTTAACAAAATCTATTTACCAGCTTCTTTCAGTTCCGAAGAAGTCATATTGGACTCGGAGTATCAACTCTCTTTCTCTCTTCACACACATTGCCAGACCTGTTGAGTTTATCAAATACTTACTGTTTTTAATCTAGCATTTACTTTGCCAACAATGCAAGCTAAAATCTGTTGTTTTCCATTTACCCTCATCCTCCTTTTTAAAATTATGGTGTTATATTCCGATCGATGGAAACCATCCAAGAATGATGTCATTTTGAAAGATAACTATTAACATTTTCACCTTTTCTATTGACACCTCTATACACTCTGGGATGTGACCATCAGGTCCAGAGCATATATCAGCTTTCAGTTTCATTAATCACTCCAGTATCATTCTTTTCACAGATACTAATTTCTTTCAGTTTCTCGTTCCCATTAGAAATTTCTTGCTTCTCTAGTACTTCTGATTATTTATCGTATCTTTATCCATAGAGACAGGCATAAACTATTTGATTATTTTCTTGGCTATTTTCTTATTTTCTGTTATGAATTCTTCCGTCATTGGCCCCCATTCGCCTTTCCTAAGTGTCTTTTAAAAATAACTTTGGAACATTTACATTGTATTTTTATGTTTTTTGTTAGTTTACATTCATAAACTAGTTTCCCCTTTTCTTTTGTTCAGTTCTTGGTCATCATTTGCTGAATTCTAAAACATTCCCAATCTGTAGGTTCACTAAACACAATGTAGGAGCAAATTACTGCAGGTGTTGGAATCTGAACAGAAAACAAAAATTTCTGGTGATCACAGCGTGCCGGGCAACATCCACGGAAAGAACACAATGCCATGTTTTGAGTCTCAATGTATCTTCATCAGACCTCTGATGAAGAGACACCTAGACTTGAAACATTAGCTTGGTTCTCTCCATGGATGCTGCCTGACCCACTGTGACCTCCAGCATTTGTTGTTTTGTGTTCACTGTAGATTTATTACTTGTTTGCATCTTTATAAACCAATTCTTTCAATCCAATGCCATTTTTAAACTTCTTTTGTAAGCCACAGTTGGTTCATTTCTCCTGTTTTCTTTAGTACCTCAAAGGAAAGTATTCTTGTGATAAACTAATTCTGTACTTGCTAGTTATCGCTTAACTGCCATCATACCCTTTTAATGCAGTTTCTCATTTTAGCTAATTTGCCATTAATATCTTCATTGTTTCCTTTGTTGGAGTAAGACCCTAATTTTATATTGAACTACATTACCTTCAAACTCAACATAAAATCCCACATATTGTATTTATTCTTCCCTAAAGGCATCTTCACGTTGAGATTATTAATTAGCCATTTCTCAATGCACAACACAAGATCTGAAATAACCCATTCTCTTGTTGGTTCCTGAGCATACTGTTCCAGAAAACGATCTTGTATATTTTCCAGAATTCATCTTCTACAGCATGAAGTTAAATTAAGTTCACCCAGTCTACATATAGATTAGTGCCCCCTGTAATGACTGATTTGCTCTTATATGCCTCTCTGATTTCCTGGCTGATATCATGCCCTATGTTACCAATACTCTTTGGTGATCTATAAATAATTCCTGTCAATATTTGCTGTCTCTTACTGTTTCTGAGGTTCACCCAAATGGACTCGATATCTTGATCCTCCAATCTAAGAGATCCACCCTCACAAACATCCTGATCAAATTTGACTTCTGCCTGATTTACTCTCCCACACTGTAGGGATTCTATGATTCTTTGATATGCTCTAATTGGAACCCATGTATTTGCAATAGCACAACCACAGTGGTGATTTGCAACAGAATAACAGAATCCCTACAATGTAGGAGCAAGCCATTGAGCCCATCGAGTCCACACTGAAGTACGCCCCACCAAACCCATCCCTTCCCTATCCCAGTAACCCTGCACTTTCCATTACTACTCCATCTAATTGCACATCCCTGGACACTACAGACAACTTAGCATGGCCAATTCACCAAACCTGTACATCTTCGGACTGCGGGAGGAAACCGGAGCAAACCATGCAAAATCCATGCAAACTCCACACAGACAGTCGCCCAGGGCTGAAACGCTACCAGTTTCATGTCGATATTATATTTGGAATGGTCACAATATTTCATTCCCCACTCTCCAGTTTCAAAGATTCTTCAAAACACAGAACATGCTTGAGAAATGAAATCAATGCTATGTGATATTAATAATGAACAAGATAACATCTTTGTAAGAAATGGCTTTTTCCACTATTGTAATGAAATGCGAGCTCATTTGAATAACTAACCTCCTTTAACAAAAGAAAGGAATTCTCTGTATGCCAGGATTTTGCTTGCTAAAATACTACCTCTATATTCCTGACAAAGTGTCACATTTCTGATACTGGTATTAAATTGACTTTTCGGATATTTATTTTTAAATCTATGACCTGATTTTATTGGGGTGGAAGTAAAACCTGATCTAACATTGACATACCTCCTTATATTTTATGGAGCACAATACGTGCTACTTAAAAATTCTTTAGATTGAGAATACAATCGAGCTTTTTTATTCTTTGTGAGCTATGGAATCAACATTTCATGCCCATCCCTATTTGCCCTCAAATTGTCCTAATTAGCCTAATGAGGCCATTTCAGAGGACAGTTAAGAGTCATTCAAATTGCTGTTGGTCTGGAGTCATGTGTAGGCCAGACTGAGCAAGGTTTTACACCTCAAGGACAATGATCAATTGAATGAGTTTTTAATAATTGATAACAATCATCAACAGCTCTCTTGTTACTGATATTAGCATTCATTTCCAAAATAATAAATAGAACTTAAACTCCACCACTACCATTGTGGGATTGAAACACATATTCTTCAGGTCTGGACATCCTGGATTGAGAGGCCCGTTATATTGTGCTGTGCTACTGTCTTCCCACTGAGACTCTATAAGGGAATGCTGCGATGTGGAGAGTCACGTGTTGCTGATGCTGTTTTAAACTGAGAGACTGTCTGCTCTCTCAGGCGGGCACAAAAGGTCCTACTTTGAAGAAGAAAGGAGGATATCTCATAGAGTTCCAATCAAGCAATTGTTTTTCTGTTAGTGAGAACGTGCCTTGCAAATTAACTACCATTTTTTGGCAGCATGTACCTGCACTTCAAGAGTTGTAAACGCTTTGTAACATCCTGAGGATGTGACCCCATGTTCTACGAATGTAACTTCTTTGAATCTGATGATTTGACATCTCCAAGCCTCCCTCATAATAAAGGACATTTGCGCTCTCAACTGGCATTCTGGGATATCCTGGAAGACACCACAACTGGAAGACTTTGACGTGAGCATTCACAGTCATTATGGACCAGGCTCAAAACATTTTTAAGCAGGTAGTCCAGACCGTAACTTTGCTATTTGTTTTAGGTAAGTGTATATTGGATATTCCCAGAGTGAATTAGCTGATTCGACTGCCAAGTTTTAAATACACGGAATTTATTTACAAAAATACAGAATGAAACACAAAGAACAGAAAATAGAATACTGGATAACTTATCCTATCCAAAAACGCAACAGACTGTCCTGACTTATTGATGGTCTTCCAAAAATACTTGCAATGGTCCAAATAAACACATCCCCCAGCACAAAAAGTAAAAAATGAAACAAATCAGGGCTTACAGGCTTGAAGTTAGAGAGAGAGAGAGAAAGAGAGAGAGAGTACCCAGCTAGACTTGCCTGAGCAGCCTTTCACACACACTGCTGCTGAACTGAATCAAAAACTCTAATCTAAACAAAGGCTAGCTACCCCGCTAGCTGGCCATCCCCCTTTGATTATATCGGTTTTTGTTTAAGACATGAAGCCTTAGGCCAGAGACATTATCTGTTAGATGTAAACAAAAAGGGCCCCAATATACCTTTCAAACCCAGCCTAGTTGGAGCCTGGCCAATTACCCCCCCTCTGGAAAAGGGCACAGTAACCTTGTAAAAAGACCAACATTGTGACACAGTCCAGGAATCCCGTTCATGAACCCGGGTGAGGGAAACAAGCTTGTGGTGACCCCGAGATCATCGAACCCAGCACAGACCAAGGATTAAAGTTAAACTAAACTGAACCCAAGATTTTCTTTTGATGGGCACAGCTGGGGAACATACAGTCCAAAACTAGCATCTGCTAAACAGATTTCAACCAGAGTAAACTAAATGTGGAGACATGGCTCACCATGAATCCATTCAATCTTCACCTACTTACTGTAGTTTCACTTCAGAGCTGGGAACTGTGATTATACAAACATTGGATGATATGAATTAAAAGCAAAAGTAGGCAGTTGGCTCCTTTCCACCAGTCAGTAAGGTATAAATTCTTTGTCACAAAAACAGAAGTTGCTGGAAAAACTCAGCAGGTCTTAGAATCATAGAACCCTTCCAGTATGAAAATAGGCCCTTTTGCCCAACCAGTCCACAGCGACCCTCCAAAGAGTAACCCATCCAGGCTCATTCCACTTCTACTCTACATTTACCTCTGACTAATGCACCTAACCCACACATCTCTGAACACTAAGGGCAATTTAGCCTGGCCAATTCACCTAACCTGCACATCTTTGGATTGTGGGAGGAAATCGGAAACCCGGAAGAAAATCATTGGGGAGAACATGCAAACTCCACACAGGCAGTCACCTGAGGCTGGAATCGAATCCAGGTCCCTGACACTGTGAGGCAACTATGCTAACCACTGAGCTACAAAGCCACCCCAAGAGGTCTAGCAGCATCTTGAAGAGAAATCAGAGTTAACATTTCGGGTATAATTCCTTTTTGTTCCAAGTTCCACATTCCCATTCAACTCTGATAACCTTTGATTCTGTTGCCTACCAAGAATCTATATAGGTTCACAATAAAAATATTCAATGACTCCACCTCTACCATCTTCTGAGACAGAGGTTTCCAGACTCACAACCATCAGCGAGAAAACATTTTCATCTATGTCCTAGATTTTAAAACAGTGTCCCTTTTTCTGAACCCACCTACAACAGGAGACATCTTTTCCATGTCTGCCTTGCCAAGACCAGTCAAGATCTTATAAACTCCAATCAAATAACCTCTCACTCTTCTAAACTCTTGTGTAAACAAGCCCAGTCTGTCTGGTCTATCGTCATAAGATAACCCACTCATTTGTAAGGAAATAAGAACTAGAAGCAGGAGTAGGCCATCTGGCCCCTTGATCCTGCTCTGCCATTCAATAAGACCATGGCTGATCATTTTGTGGGCTCAGCTCCACTTACCCACCCTCTCACCATATCCTTTAATTCCTTTACTGTTCAAAAATCAACCTATCTCTGCTGTAAAACCATTCAATGAGGTAGTCTCAACTGCTTCACTGGGCAGGGAATTCCACAGATTCACAACCCTTTGGGTGAAGAAGTTCCTCCTCAACTCAGTCCTAAATCTGCTCCCCCATATTTTGAGGCTATGCCTTTACTTCTAGTTTTATCCCCCAGTGAAAACAATCTCCCTGCTTCTGTCTTAGTTATTCCCTTCATAATTTTATATGTTTCCGTGAGATGCCCCTCTCCTCCTCCTCCTCAGTATTTTAAATTCCAATGAGTGTAGTCCTAGTCTACTCAATCTCTCTTCATAAGTTGGAGGTGCCAGTGCTGGACTGGGGTGTACAAAGTTAAAAATCACACAACACTAGGTTACAGTCCAGCAGGTTTATTTGGAAGCACTAGCTTTCGGAGTGCTGCTCCTTCGTCAGGTGGTTGTTTGACCACAACCACCTGATGAAGGAGCAGCGCTCCGAAACCTAGTGCTTCCAAATAAACCTGCTGGACTGTAACCTAGTGTTGTGTGATTTTTAACTCTCTTCATAAGTCAAACTTCTAAACTCCAGAATCAACCTAGTGAATCTCCTCTGCACCCCCTCCAGTGCCAGTACATTCTTTCTCAATAAGGTATCAATCTAGGAAACCTCATTGCAAGCAAGACAAAGCATTTTCAACATTCCTTATGATAGGAGACTATGACTTATTCTCTTTTTAATCCCTAAAATACCCTTTGAAACTTTTATGTCATAGAAAAATTGGATATGTTGTCCCACTCCAAATTGTCATAACCTTTAGGATGTAAAGAAAATGTGATGTCATTTCCTCTTTAACATCTCAAGTCTAGGCCCCAAGGTTTAGTAAAAAAAAATCTGCCATTATTTACCCTCAAAACCCCTTCCAAAATGTTACACTGCATGAAATGACTCCCTTTCTGTTTATACCTTATTCACATTTAATTGGAAATGCAACTGGCCGCTGTACCAAGATGGCGGAGAGACAGAAACCTTTGACAAGAATTAGTTATATTTTATCAACGACATGGTCAGAATTAAACAGAGACTGCTTGTATGGAATTTTTTTTAAATTGCTTGCTCCATCAAAATTGAATCAGGACCCTTTAAACAATAACAGAAAAAGAAAAGCTCAGCCGCAGCATTTTTCAAACAGAACAGATTCAAAGCTGTTGAGTAAAGATTTAATTTGATTTGCCATCCAAGCAAACCAAACACAAAAGGAAGTCAGTTTCCTTATCTACCTTTCCATTTTGCTTAGGCTCTATTGAAATTAAATAAAGAGAATAGTTCTTTATTCCATTCAAAACTCGTCTCATGAGGATAAGCCTTTCACAAAGAAAACCATGAACCCTGACAGGGAACTTTCATTACTAATCAAAGAACAGTGATACCGTAATGTCTCATTTTACTTGTGTCTTTTCTGTGTCTATTTGTAACTCATAGTGGGGCAGTATTTTTAATGTAGTGGGGATGGGAATGGCTGGCATTGGCACGGTTTTTGGAAGGGACACTGTGTGTCTTTAAGACCTCGATTGTTGTGAGGTAAACATTGTCATGAGTCAATGGGAAGTTAATTATTCAGCAAAGTCAGTCAGAGTTTAATTGCTTTACTGGACAACAGTCAAAATTCCTCCATAAATGACTTCGACTTTTAAGAAGCAACAACACACAGAAGACATTTTGGCTCCTTTGTCAAGAAGATACCATTTATTTGTGATGCAGGTTATCAGTTGAAAGCAAATTCCCAAGCTTTCAGATTAGTATTTAGCTGTAGTGATTTAGAATTGCAGAGTTCTCAATCTTGTTCTGGTAACATGCTTTCTGCTGGTGAGGAACTTTCTCTAAAGTGTTCGCTTTCTGATTTCTTCATTTTTCCTTCAAAACGTTATAAAATAAATTTGCATAGCTGTCAATCAACTGCAAGAAATTTGCTTGGAATAAATTGACTTATAATTAAATTTGACCAAGATAATTTGGCAGTCAAGAGAGAGAGAGAAAAAGGCAGCTGAAAAATGATGGACATTTTTCCACTGAACTAAAGAAACATATTTTCTTTCGAAATATGGATCAGTGAGTGTAAAAATTGGGACCGTTTCCTTTATTTTGTAAAAAAGCACCTTGAAAAGTGTCATGTTGATCAGAGCTGGTCTGTCGCCTTTAATTAACTTGCTATTGGGAAGTTGGTGGAAAGTTACATGTTTGTATTAATGAGGCTTATGATAATGAGAACTAGCATGGCGTGCTTTCTAATATAAATGTTAAATACTTTGAAATAAGAGAAGTGCGTTTGATGTACTTCCAATATAAATGATAAGTTTACTTTTATATAAATGAGGGATTTTACAATATGCTTTAGGATTCATTTTCAGGAGATTATAACTCAGTACATTTTAAGACTTTGTCAATTTGGGAATATCATTTCCACCTATTTTTCATAATAAGAGCATTCGAATTAATTAGAAATCCATATTTAAACTTCAGTCACGATTTAATTTGGTCACGATTGAGAACCTCGGGAGGACTGAAGGAGGGGTCAATTTTAACCTGACCATCCCAAGATAGAAATGCTGATGGGTTTGTTGTGTACTTGGGTCCTGATGAAGGGTCCTGCCTGAAACATTGACTCTCCTGCTCCCCGGATGCTGCCCGACCTGCTGTACTTTCTCCAGCGCCACACTGTACCGTCTCTGTGTTCTTGAAATCTAACTATTTAGTCTCCCAAAAGATTGCTACCTGAGTCTGTGGAACTTTCTACAAGAATACTTAATTGATCTTCATACACATAGACACTTAAGGGTTGGTTAGAATTTTTTCTTTCTTTTAGCTCTTTATATATTTTGTTTTATTTGATCACAGGATGTGGGTATCGCTGGCAAGGCTAGCATTTACTCCCACTAGCTAGTTTCCATTGCTAGTTTCCCACTGAAGTTTGGCATTGTGATCCAGCCAGGAAAAGTCAGGCAACTTCTTTAACTCTGTACTTGATACTACACTCTGTTCAATTCAAATGGGGTAAAATGAAAGGATGTAAACGCAGCATTGCACCTTATCCTTCCAGTTCTTCCATGGGTCAGGTTAAAATAAAAAAAAAGTGAAATCTGAGCTCAAACAAAGGCATTTAAGGTTGTGAAATGATTCAGTTGGCTGGATGTAAAGAAGATGTTTCTTCAAAACAAACAAGCCTGAGGATTAGATGGCCAATCAATCAATCCATCTAGTGGGATTTCAGGAGGAACCTCTATTCAGAGAATGTGGACATTGCCACCACACAAAGTGACTGAGGCAAATAGAACTAACACATTGAAGGGGAAGCTAAATAAACACAGGAGAGATTAAGAAGGAGAATGTCAGGCTGGTCAAGTTAAATGAAGAGGAGTCTTCTGGGCTGAAGTATGTTATCTTTTCCCATGCTAGAGATTCTATGTGATGTAGTTGGTTACAAACATCTGAGGATGGACCAACCAACTAACATTGATTGTCGTTAAAATCTACTATGGTTCACTATTGCGTTTTGGGAAGGAAATCTGCCATCCTTATCTGGTCTGTCCTACATGTCGCTTCAGACCTACAGCAATGTGGTTGACTCTTAAGTCCTTTGAAATGGGATGGGATGTTAGTCAGTGCCATGGTAATAAGGGATAGGCAATATAATGCTGGCCTTGTCAGTGATGCTCAATTTCTACGAAAGAATACAGAAAGCCTTTTTGATGAGCCACTAGAATCCTCGTAGTAAAGGTAATAGCACAGTACTATTAGGCAGTAAGTAGGACTTTGACTCAGTGGCGATGAAGTTACTTTGATATCTATCAAGACAGGATGGTGTATGACTTGGAAAGGAAACCTGGCAGGAGAAGTCACGGGTTTGTAAGGTGACATTGAGGGAGCCTGGACCAGTTGCCGTAATGGATGATATATGGTGCACCAGTGTTGGAAGGAGTGATCATTTAATGTGACGCAGACAGTTTGATCCTGGAATAGAGTCGAGCTTCTTGAATGTCACTGCAGGTGCACTCACTCAGGCACGTGGGGGATATTCCATCGCACACCTAACTTGATAATTAAACTGAACAAATCAGAGATGAAGCCAAAAAAAGCGTTCACATCCAAACACTTCAACCCTTGTTTCTCCCTTCCTTTAGTTCTTATGTTAATGAGAACTGCCCTCGTTATAATGAGCAAGAATCTAATGGACTGCCTTTTGTTCATGCTTTTAGATGGCTAAAATATGATGTAAAACTTAATTCCATATGTAAAGTGGTGTTCAACACTGAAATGGATGGCATTCAATTTGAATTGATTAGTGGCTATTGGCAACAGGGAGTGTAATTTGCTGTTGGACTCCTATTGTGACTGATCGCAAATGCATTCCAAGCACGCTTTGGACATCAGCTCTGTGCTGTAATTACCTACTGTGAAGTCTCTTTTCCATATTGCAGATTGATATCAATTCTCTTCCTGTTTTAATTGCACTAAAAGCAATTTGAGATAAGTTCTTTTTTTCCACTAACTGTGAAGTTATGGACTAAAAGGTTAGGCATTGCCTTGTCCTCAGGATCGCTGAATGCTGCTTCCCACTTAGCTGGCTTTTTGAATGAACTGTTAGGTGATGTCGAACGTGTATTCACATAACAATGGGATTATCACTCCCTCACAAATTTATAAAGCTTACGGTTTGCATGAGTTTGTGATTACAGCTTCCCAACTGTTGCAAATTGCACTTCAGCTGCATTTTTAATGCAGCAAACATCTCATGGGGCTTGACAGACGATTTATGGAGAGAGTTGGAAGAGATGACGAAAAGCTTTAATAGAACAGTGGAAAGAGAATGTGTTAAAGTGGAGACATTTTCATCAGAGCTCGAGCGTTCTGACTTACAAACAACTCTTCAAAAATAATACGATTCATCACATCATGGTGGAATATCACAGTATTGTGAAGCATAGGTAGGCCTGGAATTTATATGGGGGATGGTGTGTGCGGCTGTTGGAATAAAGATCACCGCCTGGAAGAAACATTGGTTCCAAACCAATGGAGTTTTTTCAAAGGCAACCCCAACAGTGACAAAACATGGGGAACAGCCGAAGCAAGTGGAGGGTCAGACATCCTCCCACCCACCCCCAGGGAAATGGGAGGAATTCCTGCTAGTGGGATCTGTGGCCAGACAGAACTCAACAGTGGTCACTACTAGGTCTGCAAGGAACTCCACACAGATTGTCCTGATCCAGATGGCCCTGGGCTGCTATGGCTGAAGGGTACTGGGCATTCTGGTTGGCAGTGGAGACATGTGAGTCAGGTAGATGGTATATAAGAAACGGACACAGAAATTGTTGGGAAAGCTCAGCAGGGCTAGCAATATCTGTGTGGAGAGAAATCAGAATTAACGTTTCGGGTTGCTTCCGAGGAATGGTTGCTCGACCAGAAACCTTAACTCTGATTTCTCTCCACAGACCTGCTGAGCTTTTCCATCAATTTCTGTTTTTGTTTCTGATTTAAAGCATTCACAGTTCTTTCAGTTTTACGATGTTGCATAAGGAGGTAATGTTCATGTTATATTAGCTGCAAGGTTAGAGTGGTGCTGAAAAAGTACAGCAGGTCAGGCAGCATTCGAGGAGCAGGAAAATCAGTATCTGTATGTGAGAAATGAAGCTCACGCACTTCAATAATTTCAGTCCGAGACAAGATCTGAATCAGTGGCGTCATTTATTTCGCTCTTGCGAGAGGGATGTGGTGTCTACTGTGCACTAAGGCAGTCACACACACACACTGAATTCAACTAGTACACTATATTTATGTAATTCGTTTCTGTTCTTTCATCCCATTGCTCCTCCCCTGTTTACATCTCCCACCTCTCTAAGACCGGCGCCCATTACTCTTGTTTATGTCTTGCCTTATCCGGCTTGTCTGTGACAAAATGCTTATTTCTGGCCTCACAAGGCCGTTTGGCCACATCCCGCCATGGGCCATTGTTAGGTATATCCTCCTTCACTACCATCTGTTTCCCTTACTTGTTATGATCTTATGACCTTATGACTTCTTGATTGTGGTTTGCTCTTGTTTTTGCAGAAGCGGGAAATAGATGCTTATAACTACTGTTTGTACAGGCATATCTAGCTTAACCCCCTCCCCTCACAGCACCTTATCTATTTGTCTGTAACATCTACCATTGTTTGCAGGCACATTTCATTCTTGTATGCACATTTTAGCTAATACAAAAACAATTGTTTATTTCCTTCACATAGTTTTCATTCTTGTTGACTCAGCTCTTGGTTGAAACAATTATACACTGGTGTGAGTTCATTTACCTTGCATAAGTAATTATGATTGCAGAAGTAACACTATTTTATCTATATCCCACATGAAGAACCCACCCCTGCCTTATATTAGCTGCAGCCATCCTACTGTCTGTAGATAGAGACAAGGAATTATACTCCAGCTTCCAAAGGGAGCTGATGCATCTGGACCAGCTCCTTAAGATCTTGGTAATCATGTGTGACCAACTATAGTTGTACTTAGTGATATCATGTAGTAAATATTCTTACTATCTAAGAACAGTGCCTCTTCTAGATGGTGTGTCCTCTCCTACTAATTATGGGATCAACCAAAGACAAAGGGAGATTCATGGCAGCAAAGCATCCCAAACAAACCTTACATAGGGGCAATCGACAGCTATTCAACATGATCAAAGGCAATCACCCATTTCAGTCCTTTTTTCCCACACTAATCCTACAACCTTTTACATCATTGGTGATGAGAAATCTGTCAATCTCTACTTTTAAGCACACTCCATCACTGAGCTTCTGCAGACCTCTGGGGTGGAGGACTCCAAAGATTCACAACTTTTTGAGTAGATTGTTCGTCATCTCAGTCCTCAATGGCATTTCCCTTATTTTGTATTGGTTCTAAGACTCCTAAATCAGGGGAAACATCTTAATCTGTATTTACCTGTCTATTCCTTGAAATATGTTGCACCATTCAATTAGATCACCTCTCATTCTGTGAAATGTGAGAGAATATAGGGCCAGTCTTCCCAATCTCTCTTCATAGGATATCGCATGATCCCAGGATCAAGTCTGGTGAATCTTCATTGCGCTCCTTCCATGGCAATTATATCTTTCCTAAGGGGACCAAAACTGCAGAAAGTACTCTAGGTGGGGTCAATCAAGGTTCTCTACAATTGAAGCAAAACTGTGAGATTCAAATCCTCCTGGAATAAAGGCTAACATACCATCAACCTTTATAATTGCCTGCTTCATACGCATGTTAGCCTTCAGTGAATTATTGATGAGCACACCCAGGTCATTTTGGGAAATTTTCAATGTGTGTGTTTTGGCAGAGGGAAGTCTACGCGTCATTAGTGGCTGACTAGAGATACAAGGATCTACTCTGCAGGGAAAGACCTTTCAGCCCTTTAAGCCTGTGCCAGTCAAAAACAAACACCTAACCATTCTTATCCCAGTTTCCAGCACTTGGCCAATCACAAGTGTACATTTTTTTAGATTAAATTAGATTCCCTACAGTATGGAGACAGGCCCTTCAGCCCAACAAGTCCACACCAACCGGGGTGGCACGGTGGCTCAGTGGTTAGCACTGCTGCCTCACAGCACTCGGTTCCCAGGTTCGATTCTAGCCTCGGGCGACTGACTGTGTGGAGTTTGCACATTCTCCCGTGTCTGCGTGGGTTTCCTCCGGATGCTCCGGTTTCCTCCCCGGTGAATTGGCCATGCTAAAGTGCCCATAGCATTAGATGCATCAGTCAGAGGGAAATGGGTCTGGGTGGGTTCCTCTTCGGAGGGTCGGTGTGGACTTGTTGGGCTGAAGGGCCTGTTTCCACACTATAGGGAATCTAATCGAATCAAAACCCTCTGAAAAGTAACCCACCCAAACCCATTCCTCTCCCCTATATTTACCCCTGACTCATGCACCTAACACTATGGTCAACTTTACCAATTCATCTGATCTGCACATCTTTGGAACGTAGCAGTAAACTGGAGCACCCGGAGGAAACGCACACAGACACAGTGAGAATGTGCAAACTCCAGACAGAAAGTCGCCCAAGGCAGGAATTGAACCCAGGTGCCTGGCGCTGTGAGGCAGCAGTGCTAACCACTGAGCCACTGTGCCTCCCAATTCATTAACTAAAGAGGTTAAAGCATGTTAAACTAATTGAAAAGATGAGTGGCAGTTCAAAAGGTTGGATAGAACATTAAAACAAACAAGGACAGTTTAAAAGATGAATAAGGAGGGAGAAACTAGAGTATGAGAGAAAGCTAGCTAGTATGAGAAAAACAGGTAGTAAGAGTTGCCACGGGTATTTAAAAAGGAAAGAGTGAACATTGTGACCACTGCTCCCCAAATGAGTCTGGGGAATCACTAATGAAAAATACCTGAATGACAGATGAATGGAACAGATATTTTGTGACTGCCTTCAATACAGAGAGTACAAATAGAGTCATAGAGATGTACAGCATGGAAATAGACTCTTCAATCCAACCCGTCCATGCTGACCAGATGTCCAAGTCAACGTAGTCCCACCTGCCAGCACCTGGCCCATATCCCTCCAAACCCTTCCTATTCATATACCCATCCAAATGCCTCTTAAATGTTGCAATTGTACCAGTCTCCACCACTTCCTCTGGCAGCTCATTCCATACACATACTGTGTGAAAAAGTTGTCCCTTAGGTCTCTTTTATATCTTTCCCCTCTCACCCTAAACCTATGCCCTCTAGTTCTGGACTCCCCAACCCCAGGGAAAAGACTTTGCCTATTTATCCTATCCATGCCCCTCATAATTTTGTAAACCTCTTTAAGGTCATCCCTCAGCCTCCGACGCTCCAGGGAAAACAGGCCCAGCCTGTTCAACCTTTCCCTATAGCTCAAATCCTCCAACCCTGGCAACATGCTTGTAAATCTTTTCTGAACCCTTTCAAGTTTCACAACATATTTCCGATAGGAAGGAGACCAGAATTGCACGCAAAACTCCAACAGTGGCCTAATCATTGTCCTGTACAGCCACAATATGACCTCCCAACTCCTGTACTCAATACTCTGACCAATAAAGGAAAGCATACCAAACACCGTCTTCATTATCCTATCTACCTGCGACTCCACTTTCAAGGAGCTATGAATCTGCACTCCAAGAACTCTTTGTTCAGCAATACCCTCTCGGACCTTACCATTAAGTGTCTAAGTCCTGCTAAGATTTGCTTTCCCAAAATGCAGCACCTCGCATTTATCTGAATTAAACTCCATCTGCCACTTCTCAACCCATTGACCCATCTGGTCAAGATCCTGTTGTAATCTGAGGTAACCCTCTTTGAGGTCCACTACACCTCCAATTTTGGTGTCAAATAACACCGCAGAAATAATTGTGAATAATTCAGAATATGAAAGACAGCAACCATCAGAGAAAGAGTGCTCAGAAAATTGTTAGAGCTAAAATCTGACAAATCTTCTCGCCCTGATGAATTTCATCCGAAGGTGTAAGCAGAAATGACTGCTGAAATAGCAAATGCATTGACTTTAATTTTTCCAAAACTCCCTAAATTCTGGAAAAGTCCCATCAGATTGGAAAATAGCAAATGTCCAAGGAAGGGAGTGTCTCAGAACAGAAAACTACATGCTATATATCCAAACATCAATTGTAGGAAAATGCTGGAATTTGATTTAGGGATAATATTGTGGAACTCGCCGAACCCTGCACAATGAGGCAAAGTCAAATTTGTTCTGTGAAACGGAAGTTGTTAATTTATGAGAATTCCTTGAGAAAGTAACAAGCAACAGACATAATGGAGAACCAGTGGATACACTGTACATAAATTCCTAGCAAGCATTTGACAAGGTGCTACATCAAAGGTCACTGTGCAAAATAAATGCTTATAGTGCCAGGAGTAGCATATTATCATGGGTACAGGATTGGCTAGCGCATGAGAAGTGGAGGATGGATCCAAATCAGGTTGACAGGATTTAATGAATGGAGACCAGTGCTGAAGCTGCAAGTATTAATAATTGATATAAATTGTGTAAATAATAAATATATAATTTGTAAATTATAAACAATGTTGCACCTTCTCTCCAGCTGTAACACTGTATTCTGCGCTCTGTTCTGCTACCCTGATGCACTTTGTATGGTACAATCTGCCTGTAGAGCACGCAAAACAACACTTTTCACTGTATCTCACTACATGTGACAACAAATCAATCAAATGCCTTGGATGCATAAACTGAATTGTTAAACTTACTGATGATACAACCATAGTAGAAAAGTAAGGTATGGAAAGGTCGTAGAGGATATAGATAGGGGAACTGAGTTGGCAACTGTGAACTTGTCTTTTTTTTTGGATTATTCCTGAGATAAGGGCATCATTGGCTGGGCTAGCATTTATTGCCCATGGGTCAACCATGTTGCTGTGGGCCCAGAGACATATGCAGGTCAAACTAGGTAAGGATGGCAGATTTGAAAAGGAACGCAGTGCAGAAGGTACAGTTTAAGCTGGTGAAACCAATAGATTGACGTGGATTTAGATGGGGATTATCTAAGGGAATGGAGAGGCAAAGTTCAATCACAGATAGTAACTCCATCAGTGAGTGTTAATGTTAAAGGAGGTATGGTTGGAAAAAAATGAAATGATTGTTAGGATTTTGAATCAACTTGGATTGTGATTCAATTACTAAGGTGCGACAGTGCATCTCTACTTTTTCTTCAGACTGCTCCTTATCCGATCTCAACACTGAAGGAACAGGATACTCTGTGCAATATTCATGGTTTGACTGTAAATAACCCTGCACATCACTGAGAACAAAAAAAAAACAGGCATTTTGTCGTCTCTCTTAAGGAAAAAAAACTTCTTATATTAGGATTATTAAATCACAGAAATATTAAAGTTAAAATTCCATGAAATCGCTACTGCCTGCACATTTGGCAGAAATCAATTTTTAATTTCTTTTAATAACATCTAACCTCGTCTATCAGCTCTTTCAAATAATGTTCCAGCTATTTTCCACTTTATTGCACATAAAAATAAATGAGATTACACAGGTTCCAGAGATTTTGGCTGCAAGGCATGCAAAATCTACACAGCTCAGAGACTACAGGAATCAGCTTTTAATAAGCATTGCGCTGTACGCTGCTGAGTTTTCATTCTCTTGTTTTAGAAATTCATAAAGATTTATTTATTGACATTTATGGGGAGGGGGGAAAATTACCACTTTACACCAACATTAATACCGAAACATGCCAATGGTCATTGGAGAAGGAGATCCCACTTCAGCTGGTGAACAAACACCATGGTCAGTGAAATGAGAGATGTTGTTTTCCCCATGGAGTACCTGATGGAAACTACAGTTAACGCTCTTTGACTTTTCTGAATGTGACACTACAATGACAAATAAAAACAAAACAGTGCTTTGTGTGAAACAGTAAGACAAGCACTGATGAAGCATCTTACCATAAAGACTGTAGCTGTCTAAGGATGAGACTGACCACCACTTTACATCAGAACTAGGAGCAGGAGTAGGCCATCTGGCCCCTCGAGCCTGCTCCACCATTCAATAAGGTCATAGCTGATCTTTTCATGGCCTCAGTCCACTTACCCACCCTCTCACCATGACCCTTAATTCCTTTATTGTTCAAAAATTAATCTATCTCTGCCTTAAAAACATTCAATGAGGTAGTCACAACTGCTTCACTGGGCAGGAACTCTCCAGATTCGCAAAACCTTTTCCACAATTCTGGACCAGTGCTGGCTACATCAGCAATTCACACCTCTGTAACCAACGAATTAAAAAGAAACTTTCCAAATGAGCTAGAGATGTCAAATCCATCAACTCCAGGAGATTAGAAGTACAATTCTGGATTAAGTCGCAGTGGGATTCAAGACAGCAGTTGAGTGGGATTTTTTTTAGATTAGATTAGATTACTTACAGTGTGGAAACAGGCCCTTCGGCCCAACAAGTCCACACCGACCTGCTGGAGCGCAACCCACCCATTCCCTTACATTTACACCTTTACCTAACACTACAGGCAATTTAGCATGGCCAATTCACCTGACCTGCACATCTTTGGACTGTGGGAGGAAACCGGAGCACCCGGAGGAAACCCACGCAGACACGGGGAGAATGTGCAAACTCCACACAGTCAGTCGCCTGAGTCGGGAATTGAATCCGGGTCTCTGGCGCTGTGAGGCAACAGTGCTAACCACTGTGCCACCGTGCCACCCACCGGATTATGGCAATTGGTAAGAATGTGACTCCAGTGATCAGGATAGACATTCACCCATGTTTAAATTTGGGATGGCTGAAATGTAAAATTACAAAAACTCAAATGTACATTTATGTACAGCCTTTTCCAACTTCAGGACATCCTCAAGTACTTTACAACCAATGAAGTTGCTATTGTCCCAGAGAACTGCTCTCTCATTGGAGAGGGACAACTGATGATAGGTTAATCTGAGGGTCACCATGCCTCAGGTGACAGGCAGGGACACTGAAATAACTGCACAGAGGGTGGTATCCCATCACCCAGTCACCCTTTGTTTACTTGTGCACAGTACACTGGCTGTGGCCAGCCAGCTTGGAGTCAGTCTCTGAATTGAGGAGATTCTAAATCCCCTGGTTATATTTTTTTCTTTTTAATCATTTTTTTTCTCAGAGTCAGTCCCTTAAACTGAGGAGATTCTAATTGGTTACATCGGTTAGCCAGGACTTTCCAGATTGGCCCAGATTAACAACCCCAATCAAGAATCTCCAATTCTAATTGGTTACATCGATTCGCCAGGACTTTCCAGATTGGCCCAGATTAACAACCCCAATCAAGAATCTCCTAGTCAATGAGATCCACCTGGTTCCAATCACTACAATCACGATAGTGGGACCTTCATGGTGCAGGACCTGAAGTTGCACTATGGTGTTACATCGAATCGCAAACAACCATCCAGACAATAAGCTAACTGACCCCCACAACCACTTTTGAAGAACAGTCAATTTTCAGGGAGTCAACTCGGAGGAAAACGTTTTGCAAATTAAGCAAGAGGGTGGATTTTGGAAAGTCCTGAATTCAGTGAATTCACGACATAGATTCCATGTGTAGAAAGCTTTGTTTGAGGAGGTTAAAAAAAAATTCAAAATGATTCAGCACAGGCTGGGAAACTGAAATCCGAGTGTTCCCAATCGATCTGAGAGTTTACAATCCTGGAAACCCACCTTCCCTTCAAGATCATGCAATGTTGTAATTCATGACTTTAAACACTTCTGGACTGTAGAAATGGTGCACAGTACATCATTCAATCTGACTTGTTCTAAAAGGACCCACTGGAGCTGAACTGAAGCAATTGTAAAGGCAGGAGAGTGACGAAAGTGACAATGTATGAAAGGTGCAGTCTCCCTTTCTCAGTGTCTGATAGGATCCATCTCATAGTGCATTTAATATTGATTCAGCTGAAACAACTTTTTGATACACTTTCCAATTACATCGCTGATCTTGTATCTTGATATCACTTTAAAATGAACACACACAGATACCTCATGCAGAGAAAGGCTGCATACTCCTTCAGATGTGCTGTGAGTAAAGTGCAATTCTGCATTTTACAAGCAAAAACTTGTCGCTTGAAACATGTTGTGACAGCAGTTTGATTTACTGAATAAGAAAATCATTGTTGCATGCAGATAACACAATAAGAAGAGTGATAATTTGTTTCAAGGATTCGTCTTCAGGATTTGAGCTTGGCTGACAAGTTTCCTGATGTCCCAAAAAGGTGGTAGTGAACTTTCTTCTTGAAGCGCTGGAGTAAGTCTTTGTAGCTACTTTGATGAAATTTAATGGCTGGTCCAATTCTCAACCTCTCCTTTTTCCTGTGGCCTGATGACTCTCAGGTTAAACCAACTCCAATCATCTCTCTCGAATGAAGCAGCCTTCCCCTGCTCAGGTATGACTGCGGTGGCTTAACCCTTCTCCGATCTTCCTGATTTCCTAACTGTATGCCTCAGCAGCAACAGTCTGGAAGGTAGTCAAGAACTTGGAGTGCAGAGAGAATCGCTGGAACGGAGATTTTTCAATCAGGAAGGGAGTGAAGGGTTATGGGAAAAATGCAGGAAAGTGGAGTTAAGAGTTATCAGATCAGCTGTGATCTTACTGAATGCTGAAGCAGACTCAATGGGCTGAATGGCCTTAGTTGGGAAAGCAAACATGAAGAAGTTATTGTGTCTGATCAGAGGGTCACAGATTTAAGATCATTATTTTTTTTTTAAATGATGGTGGGGAGGAGGGACGGTGAGGAGATTGCCTAGTCAGCTCTGATCAGGAACGCCCTGCCTAAAAGAGTAACGGGACTAGATTCAATAAGAACTTTCAAAGGGAATTTTATAAATACTACCAAAAGGAAAAAAAACTTCAGATCATTGGGTAAAGATTTGTAGAGTAGAGTTTGATTTGAAAGCACAATGGGCGAAACAACCTCCTCAAGTGTTTTAAGAATCTATGATTGTCTGGAGAGAGCCATTAGAGTCCATGGAAACATGCCAACCTATCTGAACAGCAGAGAAATGGAGAAAATTGCTGTATAGAAGAAATAACTTCTTTTTATTTTTCTTTTGTTTACAGTGTGGAACATGATTTCAGGCAGCAGGAAGTCAGATTTCATAGGGTCCTGAGCTCCATGGAAACAGACGCAGGTCAAAGTTCAGAGCAACCTGGCACACCTAACAAGCAGGAAGAATCGCCAATACCACGGCAACCTACCAGGACTGAACCAAAAAAGTCTAAGAGGAAATGTTTTTGGTTCTTATGAACTCTGGGGCTTATCACTTCCAGACTGATTTCACCATTAAGGGAAAGACGTCAACTCTGAGTCTCCCTTTTGACGACTTCCTGTTTGGTGACTCCATCGCCTGATGACAGAAGACAGTTGTTTTCATGAGGTGACTGTTTCCTGAACACCAGCTTTTGTATTTTTAGAAATATTGCCACAATGGAGAAACAAGAGAAAAAAAAATGCAAAAAAAAAGTATTCTACATATTTACAGGGTGTAATTTAAGAATGCTATATTTCAAAGATTAAATTCAATTGTTTAACATTGCTTTAAATATATCTATATATAGAGTCAGCGGGAGTGGGAGGGGAAATGAAAGAGAAAGATTATTAAGTGTTTCTCCTTGGATCAAAATAAAGAAAATTTAGATCCACAAGGAATAAGATTAGACGTTGTGCTAAACAGATCTTCAGGTTACTTCGATGTCAGGGGAACGGGGTCTCTTTTTTAGTGATTTTAATCAATACAGTTGAGATACATTGGCCAAGAGAGTCAATGGACTTTCAAGTTATATTCAGCACAATTTTCCCTTGCACAAAAAATTGTGAGATCTACCCCCATTCTCATCTTTTTTCATTTGATTGAAAAGTGAAGTTAAAATGCCAGGGTCAAAGAACAAAAGAAAGAAGAATACATCACCGGAACAGGCCCTTCGGCCCTCCAACCCTGCACTGACACATTTTGCCCTTCCATACTAAAACTGTCTTTACTTACAGGATCCGTATTCCTCTATTCCCTTCCGATTCATGTATTTGTCCAGTAGCCTCTTGAATGCTCCTGTTGTGCCTGCTTCCACCCGTGAGCTGCAAAAACCTGCCTCGTACATCTCTTTTGAACTTGCACCTCCTCCACCCCCGGCGCCCCCCACCACCACCACCCCCACACCTTGAACCCGTCTCCGCTACTAATTGACCCCTCCACTCTGGGGAAGAACTGCATGCTTTCCACTCTATCCATGACAGTACTGCCTTGAACATCACAAGCAAGGCTGAAGAGCAGAAACTAAGTAGGTTATGAAGCGATGTTGAATGAGCCCACTATATTATGGTCAAATTTACCTTAAGAGTGGGTAATAAATGCTGGCCTAGAAGTACTGCCCAAATCCTGTAAATATCAAATTACAAACTCTTTGCATTAACATGCCTACTTGCGGAATGTTTCAGAGAACACCTCTGGGACACCTGGACCAACCAACCCAACCACCCCATGGCTCAACACTTCAACTCCCCCTCCCACTCCACCAAGGACATGCAGGTCCTTGGACTCCTCCATCGCCAGACCATAGCAACATGACGACTGGAGGAAGAGCGCCTCATCTTCCGCCTAGGAACCCTCCAACCACAAGGGATGAACTCAGATTTCTCCAGTTTCCTCATTTCCCCTCCCCCCACCTTGTCTCAGTCCCAACCCTCGAACTTAGCACCACCTTCCTAACCTGCAATCATCTTCCTGACCTCTCCGCCCCCACCCCCAATCCGGCCTATCACCCTCACCTTATCACCCTCACCTTAATCTCCTTCCCAAGCACTGAGGATATCACCTAGACAGGGGACGATATGTCTGCAACACAAATTTTCAGCTCGGTGAACAGAACCACAACATTAACCTCCTTCCACCTATCGCATTTCCAACGCCCGTACCCCAAGTCCCTTCTCCCTACCTTTTATCTTAGCTTGCTTGGCACATTTTCCTCATTCCTGAAGAAGGGCTCATGCCCGAAACGTCAATTCTCCTGCTCCTTGGATGCTGCCTGACCTGCTGCGCTTTTCCAGCAACACATTTTCAGCTTTGCATTAACATGTCTAGCACGTGACAAGTCTCTTCACATCAATCTCCTCAGTGAGTTGTTTTAAGCCATGTTAACTGACACAAGAACCAAGAGAGTGGTGCTGGAGAAGCTCAGCAGGTCAGGCAGCATCCAAAGGAGCACGAGAATCGACATTTCGGGCATAAGTCCTTCAGCTGGCCCGAAATGTCAATTCTTCGGCTCCTCAGATGCTGCCTGACCTGCGTGCTCCTCCAGCACCTCACTTTCAACTCTAATCTCCAGCATCTGCAGACCTCACTTTCTCCACCATGCTAAACATAGCTCACCGGGGAATTACCGTTGAGTGGGGTAACTCAATGCCTACAATCACTACGATCTCAGTTTCCCAGACGGAGCAGCAATTATGGAATAATCCCAAAGCTGCAAGGCCCTAATCCCGGTGGATGAATCCTGACCATGATGAGTTCCCTGTTTTCTAACGTAAAGTGGATGCACACCCAGTTGCTTTTTTGGATTGTAAGGAGAGGAGAAACAGAACAGGAAATGACTTGGATTGCACTGCCCAGTGAGTCATTGTAAAGCAGAATTGGTAGGATTTGAAATCAGTTGCCTATTTCTTCTGTTTTATTCTGACTCAATATTATCCCTCTTTCATTTGGTAATAGTGTTTTCCACTTCTATGTTTCTCTTTAACCTCACTATTCTCAATACCACTCTTGTTAGGCATTAGAAGTTGCCAATTTTACAGGTTTAGGTTTCCCTTCTTTTGTCACTCATTGCCTTCTCCTCCTCCTCCCTCTCCGATGATTGAGTTCCATAGTCTGCGGCCGGAGAAAACACACAAGCTCGTATGACAATAAAGAAGGATGGGTACCCAATTTTTCACTCTATTTCTCTTCACCTTTCCCCCAGCACACACAGGCAGTTAAAATCTCAGCCTGCCAACATCTGACCACTACGTCTTGATTCTCCCCCTCACAGTGTCTTATAGAAGGCAATCCTGGTCTTCATTTACACTTCTCTTTTTAAAAGGACCCACAGCAGAATATCCGGGTTAAACCATGAGCTTCTGGCATTACCCACAGTGGAATCAAGACTGAAAGCAGTCCCTTACTGCAATCCTTCTCTTGCAAGACTTTTCTAGTTCCTTCAAGGGAGGTCATGTTGTGGATGTTCAGGACATTGGTTAGGCCACTTTTGCAGCGCTGTATTGGATTTTGTTCTCCCTGCTACAGGAAAGATGTTGTTAAACTTGAAAGGGATTTACAACAATGTTGCCAAGGTTGCAGGTTTGGACTATAGGGTGAGGCTGAATAGGCTGGGGCTCATTTCCTTGGAGTGTTGGAGGCTGAGCGGTGATCTTACAGAAGTTTATAAAATCCTGAGGGGCATGGATAAGGTGAATAGTTAAGGTCTTTTTTTTCCCAGGGGTTGGGGAGTCCAGAACGAGAAGGGTGAGAGGAGAAAGGTGAGAGGAGAAAGATATAAAAGAGACCTAAGGGGCAGAGGGTGGTGCATGTATGGGATGAGCTACCAGAGGAAGTCGTGGAGGTTTGCACATTTCCAACATTTATTAGATTCCTACAGTGCGGAAACAGGCCCTTCGACCCAACAAGTCCACACCGACCCTCTGAAGAGTAACCCATTCCACTACATTCACCCCTGACTAATACACCAACACTACAGGCAATTTAGCATGGGCAATTCACCTAACCTGTACATTTCTGGACTGTGGTAGGAAACCGGAGCACCCGGAGGAAACCCACGCAGACACGGGGAGAATGTGCAAACTCCACACAGTGAATTGAATCCAGGTCCCTGGCGCTGTGAGGCAGCAGTGCTAACCACTGAGCCACTGTGCCGCCCATTTAGAAGATATCTGGATGGGTATATGAATAGGAAGGGTTTAGAGGGATATGGGCCAAATGGGACTAGATTAATCTATAATATCTGGTCAACATGCAAGAGTTGGACCGATGGATCTGTTTCCATGCTGTATATCTCTATGACTTAAACTCATGCTTCAGTGTCCTTTCTGGCTTCCCACTGCAATGCCCTAATGAACCAATTTGCAATTCTGATAATTAAGGTGATGGTTGAAAACTTTCTGTTCTTGTTATACTATCAATCCTAATCCCGGTGGATGAATCCTGACCAATTGCCATAATCCGGTGGGCGGCACGGTGGCACAGTGGTAAGCACTGCTGCCTCACAGCACCAGAGAGCCGGGTTCAATTCTCGCCTCAGGCGACTGACTGTGTGGAGTTTGCACATTCTCCCCGTGTCTGCGTGGGTTTCCTCCGGATACTCCGGTTTCCTCCCACAGTCCAAAGATGTGCGGGTCAGGTGAATTGGCCATGCTAAATTGCCCGTAGTGTTAGGTGAAGAGGGGAATGGGTCTGGGTGGGTTGCGCTTCGGCGGGTCGGTGTGGACTTGTTGGGCCGAATGGCCTGTTTCCACACTGTAATCTAATCTAATCTAATCAAGACAAAATGATATTTAAACTTCACAGGTGAAGAGATGGATGAGAAATAAGTGTGGATACGCACATGGAGATAAACCATGTGTATCACACAGTTAAGCGTGAACATAGAGGTTGAATAGGCTGAGGCTGTCTTCCCTAGAGTGTTGGAGGCTGAGGGGTGACCTTATAGAGGTTTATAAAATCATGAGGGGCATGGATAGGGTAAATAGACAAAATCTTTTTCCTGGGGTGGGGGAGTTCTGAACTAGAGGACATAGGTTTAGGGTGAGAGAGGAAAGATATAAAAGAGACCTAAGGGGCAACTGTTTCATGCAGAGGGTGGTACGTGTATGGAATGAGCTGGCCAGAGGAAGTGGTGGAGGCTGATACAATTGCAACAATTAAAAGGCATTTGGATTGGTATATGAATAGGAAGGGTTTGGAGGGATATGGGCCAGGTGCTGGCAAGTGGGACTAGATTGTGTTGGGATATCTGGTCAGCATGGACAGGTTGGACCAAAAGGTCTGTTTCCGTGCTGTACATTTCTATGACTCTACATCTACCCATAATTTTGCAGAGTGGGGACTGCAGACTAAGTACTACCATCTTCCCATGAACTACTGCAGAACCTGTTCCTAAAAACTTTGTTTGTTTTACGGAATGAAACCAAATGACTGTGGGTGGCACGGTGGCACAGTGGTTAGCACTGCTGCCTCACAGCGCCAGAGACCCGGGTTCAATCCCCGCCTCAGGCGACTGACTGTGTGGAGTTTGCACATTCTCCCCGTGTCTGCATGGGTTTCCTCCGGGTGCTCAGTCCAAAAATGTGCAGGGTAGGTGAATTGGCCATGCTAAATTGCCCGTAGTGTTAGGTAAGGGGTAAATGTAGGTGTATGGGTGGTTTGCGCTTCGGCGGGTCAGTTGGACTTGTTGGGCCGAAGGGCCTGTTTCCACACTGTAAAGTAATCTAAATCTAAGACTGAGCATGTGTTTATCTTAAATGTGAGACAGAGTTGCTGGGGGAAATATTTCTGGGTGAAATAGATCATGGAAGATCTGGCAGGTGAATGGAGTCTCTACGTTAAATACCCCCCATTGGCATTCTATATGTCTGAATCAGAACAGTGGAAAATGGAACAATCCCATCCCAGATGGAATCACAGTGAAGTCAGTCTTTCTCGTAGCAATAAAAGGACATTCAACCTCTTGAGCCCATTCTGCCAAGTCTTCATTCAGGGGCACTGGATGGGCCAACATGTATTGCTCAACCCTCAATACCCTGGAACAGGTGGTGGTGAGCCACTTCCTTGAACTACTGCAGTTCTTGGGCTGTTGGGATATCCACATAGCTGTTGGGAAGGGAGTTTCAGGATTTTTACCCAGCAATCACACTAAATACTTTCCTCAGCTCCATTGACCTGCTTTTGCTATACAATCCTTTGATACCATTACTGAACATTGGCTAATTCGGTCTTATACAATTCAGTTAACTCCCTGCTTCCCCGACTATTGCAGTGTCGACAGGCTTTGGAAGGTTTCCATACTTCCACTGCCCTTTGTGTGAAAACGTGCCTCTAGCTTCTCTTCCAAATGACCTAGCTCTAAATTTACATGCTTCGGGTGAATATAGGGAGGTTTAAGCTCGTGAACATTTTGATTCCTCAACCAGAGAAAGACTTCTGTTGCTCTATCGACCCTATTGAATCCTTATAACAATTTAAAACCCTCTGCCAGAGAAACCCCTGCCTTCCACAAACAACGAAATAGTTAGAAGAAGCGATGGTAAATGGAACACTGAGCAAAGTTGATCAAAAGTTGCTTCACAAAGCAGACGTAAGCTTCATTCACTTGCCTTAGTCTGTCTGACATTAGGCACATCCTCCTGAACCTCTGTGATGATTTGTGATGTACTAAAAGATTCTACGTATTGAGCAGCTCCCCCAATCTCAGTTTTGTTCCTCTCTGAGCCACTTTGCTGAGCCGTTGTGTGCAAGGCAAAGCTGCCTGTTATTATCTGGTCATTCAAAAGAATATGTGTGAAGGTTAATGGATAGGAAGAAATGACAGAGAGACAGGACAGTTTATGAATTTGGAGTTAAAGCCAAAGAGAACAATTGACTTGAAAACACAACAGTTTATCTTGAAATGAGTTACTATTTGTGTTAAAAGGCATTTTGGCAGTGCAGAGTGTTGTTCACTTCAGCTTTGCTCCCGTTTTTTTAACTCTGTTTTTGTAAATCCAATGCAGCAAGTCTTTTCGACTGCAATCTGTGACTCATTATTGGCTGGGCCAGTGAGGGCACGCAGCTAATTATTAGTCTGAGACTGCAACTTTGGGCACTGTCAGCATGTCAAGGCCAATAGGTTGCGCTCACACAGCCTTCAGAATGGTGCAACTGTGTTTCTCTGAAGATAATACCTTGGCTTTCTGACCTGCAACCAGAACTGATCTAATGGAGGTTATGGGAATTAATTAGAGCACTGCGGAAATACAGCCAAAATATCAGAATACAATAGTTGCTGGTGACGGCATTGAAAAACACTGACAATGGCTCTTTGGTTGACGTAATCAGAGTTTCAGGGTGCACGAGAGAAAGGAAAAAAAAAATTGCAAAGCAGTAACACACAAAATAAAAGAAATCAGAATAAGGGGAAACCATAATGTGGATGCAATTGCTGAATGGTTTAAAGGTTTTGTTTCGTTACTTCAGGAGCAACCACAGATTCCTATCTTTCATGCGATCATGTGGATCAGTGGTGCCAAGCAGAGTGGGTAAATTGGTTCGAATGAAGTGGAGGGTAAGTGCCAGGAAAGACCTGCATGGCCAGTTTTCATGTTGCACTTTCTTTTTATCTCTGCTGCTGTCGATTCACCAGCGATCCCCTGTGGATCCTCACCTGCCACAGTAACCAAGGCGTTCTGCATTAGATCGGGGCTCAAGTGCATTCCTGAGTTCAGTGGAGTTGGGAAAACACTCCTCATCCTGATTCCACAGCTGCTATTTATGAATCTTTCATTACAGCAATAATCGTGTATTATGCAGGGAGCACAGAACAATTCTAATGGTGCTCATTATTTAGCAGTTTCAGAAAAGGGACCAAAGAGGTATGAAGCCCTCATTTTCATACACAGCAGACTTAATGCTCGTTTTTAAGGAGCTAATTGATAAATTACCTGAAGCTTGTTTTGAAATCATGACGGGCATCGATAAGGTGAATAGCAAACGTGTTTTTGTCCTCCCCTTAAGTAGGGATGTTCAAAACCAGAGGGCAGAATGTTAAGGTAACAGGAGAAAGATTTAAAAGGCACCTGAGGAGCAGCTTTTTAGCACAGAGAATAATTCTTGTGTGGAATGAACTGCCAGAGGAAGTGGTAAATGCAGGTTCTTTTTTAGCATCTGAAAGACATCTGGACAAATACGTGAACTAGAAAGATTTAGAGGGATTTGGAGAAAGTGAGGACTGCAGATGCTGGAGATCAGAGTCAAAAAGTGCTGGAAAATCACAGCCGGTCAGGCAGCATCCGAGGAGCAGGAGGGTCGATGTTTCGAGCATAAACTCTTCATTAGGAATATTCAGAGGGATATGGGCCAAACGCAGGCAAGTGGAACTAGTTTAGTTTGGGAAACCTGAGCAGTATGGATGAGTTGGACCGGAAGGACTGTTTCCATGCTGTGTGACTCTGAAAACCAATGTCCTTCAATGAGATATTCAAAAGGCTGATGTCATTTAACCCCCAACACACATCTATTCACTCGCCTCCGAATTCAGATGCATCCCTGTCTGAACTGGACTGGTGTCCTACCTAACACTCAGCTGTACTTTCAACAGATCTGCATCAGATCTACCGTCACCATGGCCACCCACGGGCATTTCTGGAATGATGCCCGTGTCTATTAAAGCCTCAGCTCATCTGCTGCTGAAATATTCTTCCTTGTCCTGGTTAATACTAGACTTGACTTCCAATGATCCCCTGGTATCACCCTCTGTAAACTGACACCTACTCTCACTCAAATGACAACGTCCCCATACTCACTGACAAAGTACAAGAGTAGGCCATTCTGCCCTTCATCTCCACTGCTATCCAAGTCCAGTCATGCCCTGCATTTCATAGATAGAACATAGAACATTACAGCGCAGTACAGGCCCTTCAGCCTTCAATGTTGCGCCGCCCTGTCATACTAATCTGAAGCCCATCCCACCTACACTATTCCATGTACATCCATATGCCTATCCAATGACGATTTAAATGCACTTAAACTTGGCGAATCTACTACCGATGCAGGCAAAGCATTCCATATCCTTACTACTCTCTGAGTAAAGAAACTACCTCTGACAACTGTCTTTTACCTATCTCCCCTCACTTTAAAGTTATGTCCCCTCATGTTTGCTGTCTCCATACTTGGAAAAAGGCTCTCCCTGTCCACCCTAACTAACCCTCTGATTATCTTGTATGTCTCTATTAAGTCACCTCTCAACCTCCTTCTCTCTAACGAGAACAGCCTCAAGGCCCTCAGCCTTTTCTCGTAAGACATTCCCTCCATACCAGGCAACATCCTAGTAAATCTCCTCTGCACCCTTTCCAAAGCTTCCACATCCTTCTTATAATGCGGTGACCAGAACTGTACACAATACTCCAAGTGTGGCCGTACCAGAGTTTTGTACAGCTGCAGCATAACCTCCTGGTTCTGGAACTCAATCCCTCTATTAATAAAGGCCAAAACACTGTATGCCTTCTTAACAACTCTGTCAATCTGGGTGGCAACTTTCTGGGATCTGTGTGCATGGACACTGAGATTTCTCTGCTCATCTGCACTCCCAAGAATCCTACCATTAGCCCAGTACTTTGCATTCCAATTACTCCAGCCAAAGTGTATCACCTCACACTTGTTCACATTTAACTCCATTTGCCACCTCTCAGCCCAGCTCTGCATCGTTTCTATGTTGTTGTCAGCATGTTCTGGACTTTCTGTACAGTCACTCTTCCCTATCCCTGGCCCAGCTCAGCACTCCTCCACCTTTGATTTCTTGGACACTTCCACATACTCACTGCCCCCACTGTCTGGGCCAGCCTGGGTAAGGATGGCAGAATTCCTGTCCGAAAGGACATCTGCGAACGAAATGGGTTTTTATTGATGGAAGTCTCTGATCAAGATCCAATATTTTTAAAATTAGCTTATTTAATCAGGAAATGAATTGAAATTTCACCAGCCACATTGGTGGGATTTGAACCCAGGGCCCCCTTGGTTTACTAGTCAGATGACACGACCGCAACATCACCACATCGCCAAAAATAGTATGCTTGAGGTTGAAGTGACCAAGACCAGCAGAAACAAAGTCTCTTCAGGAGTCCTGTGATATGCCCAACAAAGCAAAGAATACATTTGGCAAAAACATCCTACAAATTGGAGAGTAAAAGAGTCCTGAAGGAGAAATAATGAGCAGCAAGAGAAAAGATAAATAAACACATTTATGCTAAAATTGTTTTTGCCAGGCTAGCAAATTCCGACAGCACATATGAATTGTAAATTATTATCAGACCTTTCCGTTCAAAGTAATTCAAGAATTCATCTCACTCTGACTGCAACAGTTATTAAGAGCCTGCAGGTGTTCCATCATAATGTTAAAAAGCATCCACATGATACAAATCATCAAAGACTACATTCATTCATCGATGCCAAGTTGTATTTATGTTTTCTTCCAGAGAATTCATTGACAGCTTTATGAGTTTGAGATGGCTGAAACACGGAATATCTTTTTCCCCAAATTTCTTCCACCATCAAGACTGAAGTGTCCTGTTGGGAGGAGGGACAGGAAGAACCACGTCATATAAATTGCTCTACCTGTCAGTGGAAGGACCTCCAATGGTGTCAGCCTGGGCCCTCAGATATAGAGTCATAGAGCACGGAAACAGACCCTTCGGGTCCAACACATCCATGCCGACCAGATGTCCTAATCGAATCTAGTCCCATTTGCCAGCACTTGGCCCACATTCCTCTAAACCCTTCTAATTCACATATCCATCCAGATGCCTTTTAAATGTTGCAATTGTACCAGCCTCCACCCTTCCTCTGGGAGCTCATTCCATACCCTCTGCGTAAAAAAGGCTGTCCCTTAGGTCCCTTTTATATCTTTCCCCTCTCACCTTAAACATATGCCCTCTAGTTCTGGATTCCCCTAATCCAGGGAAAAGACCTTGTCTATTTACCCTATTCATGCCCCTCATAATTTTGTAAACCTCTATAAGGTCACCCCTCAGCCTCCGATGCTCCAGGGAAACAGCCTCAGCCTATTAGCCCCTCCCTCTAGCTGGAACCCTCCAACCCTTGCAACATCCTTGTAAATCTTTTCTGAACCCTTTCAAGTTTCACAACCTCATTTCTATAGGAGGGAGACCAGAACTGCACAAAAGTGGCCTTATTAATGTCCTGTACAGCTGCAATATGACCTCCCAATTCCTATACTCAATACTCTGATCATTAAAGGAAAACATACTAAACACCTTTTTCACTATCCTGCCGACCTGAGAATCCACTTTCAAGGAGCTATGAATCTGCACCCCAAGGTCTCTTTGTTCAGCAACACTCCCGAGGACCTTACCATTAAGTGTATAAGTCCTGCTCTGATTTATCTTTCCAAAATGCAGCATTAGATTCAGTCAGAGTAGGAAATTTTGACAAACAACTATTCGAGATGGAATCAGTAGTCACATGAAAAAATGTGGGCTAGCTCAGAAGAATCAGCAAGCAATGGTTAAGGATAAATCATGCTTAATTAACATGCTGGAGTTTTTACGAAGAGGTAACAGAAAATATTAACAAGGGCAATACTGGTAATAGCAGAAAATGCTGGAGAAACTCAGCAAGTCTGTGCAGAGATGCTGGTTTATGAAATCTGATTGGCCTGGGCAGGTAGCGCCAAAGGGTCTGATTCTGTGCTGGATGACCCTATGGTGCTATCAGACCTGCTGAGTTTCTCCAGCATTTATTTAAGGTTTCAAACGTCTGCAGTATTTTGCTTTCATTCCGTTGATGTGTAACATGGGTATCAAAAAACACATTCAAGGCAATGTGACACATCAGACTTGTGGGAAAGGTTTTGGGCATGGAATAAAAGGACAACACCCATCAACAAACCAGGGTATATCCTGTCCCACTGGCAGGATGAACCGAGCAGAAGTGGTGGATCAAGGCATACCATTTGGAGGGAGTTAGTCTGGGAGTCCTCCACATTGACTCCAAGCTCCATGAAGTCTCATGACATCAAGTCATTAGTGAGTACTCCCTCTTGGCTGATGGATCAGACCACCACACAGAGGGTAGTAAGGGAAAAGAATGTTCTCTGGCTAGGGAACTTCAATGTCAATCAGCAAGAGTGACTTCGCAGCACCATTCCTGACCAGGATGGTTGAGTCCCAAAGTTCCTAACTGCGAGATTGGGAGGAGAGAAGGTGGTGAAGGAACCAACAAAAACCAAAGAAACACAGAGAATTTTGGAGAAACTCAGCAGATCTGGCTGCATCTGGGGAGAAGGAACGTTTTACGTCCACTTCTGAATAACGTTTTTAGTGTTCTGACATACCTGCTGAGTTTCTCCAGCATTCTCGACATTTGCTTCCAAAGTTCAGCAGTATTTTGCTTTTGTAAGAGGGAGAAACATACTTGAACTAATCCTCACCAATATGCCTGCTGCAGATGCTTCTGTCCATGACTGTGTCATTGGGAATGACCACCGCATAGTCGCCATGGAGACAAAGTTCCCCCTCCACATTGAGGATACCTTCCATTGTATTTTGTGGTACTACCACCATGCTAAAAGGCTTCAAATAGATCTAGCAACTCAAGTCTGGGCTTCCGTGAAGCACTCTGGGCCATCAGCAACAACAGGAATTGATTCACAAACAATCTGCAACCTCATGGTCCAGCACATCCTACCATTACCATCAAACCAATGATGAGTACAGACCTAAAAACGAGGTGTTGACCTGATGAAGTTGCAATACAGGATGACTTGTGTGCCAAACAGGATAAGCAGCAAGTGATAGACAGGGCTAACATAAAATCAATGGGAATCAGAGAGAAAACCATCTGCTGGTTGGAGTCATACCGAGAAAATGGTTGTGGTTGTTGAAGATCAGTCATCAGCTCCAGGACATCTCTACAGGAGTTCCTTTGGATAGTGTTCCATACCCAACCATCTTCAGCTGCTTCATAATTGCGCTTCCCTCTATCATAAGGTCAGAATGAGAGTATTTGCTATTGATTGCACAATGTTCAGCACCATTCATAACTCCTCAGATATTGAAACAGTCCATACCTACATACATTAAGATATATCTAGGTTTGGGCTAGCACTGGGCAAGTAACATTCACATCACCCAAGTGCTAGGCAATCAACACCTCCAATAGGAGAGAAGCTAATCAGCACCCTTTCACATTCAA
This sequence comes from Chiloscyllium plagiosum, assembly GCF_037043375.1. NCBI lineage: Eukaryota > Metazoa > Chordata > Chondrichthyes > Orectolobiformes > Hemiscylliidae > Chiloscyllium > Chiloscyllium plagiosum. Next base: position 155,146,387 of record NW_028270139.1, on the reverse strand, counting down.
TTGTATGACCATCACTGAATGATAAACTATCATCCTTGTAATCATCAAAATTCAAATGGAATCGCCAGATAACACAGTGGTCAGCGGTCACACAACAGCAGGTCAGAGGCCAGGAATCCAGCAGTGAATAACTCACCATCTGACTCCCTCAAGCCTGTCCACCATCTACAAGGCACAAGTCAGGAGTGTGATGGAATACTCCCCACTTGCTGGTATGAGCACAATTCAAATTACACTGAAGGAGCTTGACTCCATCCAGCACCTCATCTGTAAACATCCATTCCCTCCACCACCACTGCTCAGTGGCAACAGTGTGTACTATCTACAAGATACATTGCAGAAATTCACCAGGATTCCTTTAGCAGCACTTTTCGAACCCACAACTGCGACCATCTAGAAGTACAAGGGCAGTAGAGATATAAGAACACCAGCAGCTACAAGTTCTCTTCCAAAACACTCACCATCCTCACTTGGAAATGTATTGCTGATCCTCAGTGTGGCATCATTATGTACCTCCTTCCCCAAAAGAACTGTGGATGCACCTGCATCAAATGGGTCATGGTTTCCAAGGGCAACAAGGAGGGACAATAAATGCTGGGCCAGCCAGCCACAACCAGATCCAATTAATCAGAGAAAAAGATGTCAGAGTCGACAGTTTTAAACTATTTTGGGGTCTGAAATGCACTGCCTTTAAGTGAGGTGGAAGAAGATTCCACAGAGGCATTCTACAGGACACTGGTTGCTTACTACAGTAGAAACAATGTGCATTAAGCAAAAAGCTCAGAGAACCAGTGCAGACATGTTGGGGTAAATAGCCTGCTGACCATAACATTTCAGCTATCCAATGAGAAGATTAAAGGTGAATACCCCACTCCCGAGTTCACAATGTAGAATGATACTTGGCCTCCAGTACTGACAGACAGGGTCGCACTGTAATTGTTCCATGTACATCAAATAATGGACATGAAAAGATCTCCGCAACATTATCTACAAGATGAGCACGAACATTGTCTCCTCCTTGTATTCCTCATTCACCTTTAATACAAATTATCTGGTCATTTCCACATTGCTTATTGTGGAGTCAAGCTGTGTACAAATTGACTGATGAATTTCCTATTCCAAAAGTACTTTACTGGATGTAAAATGCTTTGGGACATGAAAGTTGATCCAGAAATGCAAGTCTTTCTCTCCTTCAGTGCCTTGTAAAAAGCTCTCTCATTACTGATCTGTCTCTCTCTCTCTCCAATTTCTCACTCTCTGTCTTCCTGCTGTCACTTGTTTTTCTATATTTCTCTCTTACTTTTTGTCTCCATATCTCTGTGTCTTTCACTTGTACCTCTTTTGCTTTGTCCCTTTCGCTCTTTATCTCGTACTTGTGCTGCCCCAACGCTTATCCATCAACTTGGAATTTCAAGTCTGCCAACACTGGGGGACAATTAAGTGTGAGATTTATGCTTTAGGATCGAGATTGTATTGTAGAACTGTGCTTACTTATCAGAATGAGTTACATTGGGATGAACCTGCACTTGCAAAGCACGCTGACTGAGACCTGATGAGAAATGGATGCTATTTTTGCATCAGGTGCCTGAATCAAGTACCTCATTTCATTCATGGCCAGTTATTTCCAAATCTGTCTTTCATGTTATTTATGATCATTGGAGATAGGGAGGAGGTCATGTGGCAGAGAGAAGCAATGTAACTAAATGGTTTAATATTGGTAGTTAGCAGTAGGCCTCGTAATGCAGTTTCCAGGGCAACAGCATCTCAAGGTCTCTGTGCAGTTTACTGCGATCGTTGAAATATTAAAAGCTGATAAGGGTAGGGGCTTCAAAGAGGCTTTGACCATTTGTCACTTGAATTGACAAACAGAGATGAATTGTCTGCTCTCTAACTCCCGGCATTGTGCACACTTACAGCTGGCCTGCAAGGCATCACAGCGGAGGAGGTCAAAATTAATCTCCTCTTCCCTCTGAAACGTCTGACATTTCTACAGAGTCACTCTGTAAAAAGAGAAACCCTCTCTCCCTACAGCTATTCATGCTGACCCACGCTTCAGAAGCTCCAGTCGCTTTTACTGAGCTCAACCTCATACTGTCATGGGATGAACAAGGTCCAGTGTTTGACTTGAAGTTGCACCTCTGAGTAAGAACCATTCGTTTTGTGAAGAACACTCACTTATGGCAGGATCGAAACGAAAATATTTTCATCCAAACAGTTCACCTATATATGTATTTTTAATTAACCTATTCAGAGATATTTTGACACATGTCTCGAGCAGATTTCCGGGCGCAGATGCAGCGACACTATCACTGTGCTACCAAAACCCTAGGGTTACCTTTTATCTTTACCGTATCCACTCTAATTAGAGACATATTTGTTGCCCTATATGTTAGTTGGAGAAATAAATGACTGAATTCAAGTGACGAAGGGAGAAAGACCTCAGCAATTATTCACTACAAATCACGTCTTACAGAGCACGTGTTGATGACCAGATACTAGCAAATGGGTAGCTCTCGAAATCCCAGTGGTCACAACAGATATTCTTTGTGGTGTGTAAAATATAAAAGCCTTGCAAGTTTTATTTGTGTCTGAAGTCACACGAGTACATGTCGTAGAGCACCCAGGCATTTCTTCAAATGCTGGAGCTGTGCACTGCCATAGTCAAGCAGCATTGGGAGTACTGTCGACCATTCAAGTAGCTACGATGTAAGGCAGGCCAAATAAAAGGGAAAGATTAAGTTTCACCAGACCATAGGGCTGCTTTCTCATTTGAGAGGGATGTCTGCTGGTAGTTTAACCTGAGGGTCACCATAATTCAGGTGAGGGGGAGAGGTTGAGAAGGGGTCAGAGGGTCATATAGCACGGAAACAGACCCGTCTGTCCAACCAGTCCATTCCAAACAAAATCCCAAACGAGTCTCACGTCCTTCATGGTAACCTCTGCCGATGATGGAATTGAACCCATGCTGTTGGCCCCACTCTGTATCACAAACCAGGCATCCAGCAGTGAGCAGTACTGCCAGAGTGAAGAGCTCTTTCACATCGATCTAGGAGGTTTTATACTTTATCTTTATTCTTTCATGGAGGATGAGTGTCACTGTTAAGGCAGGCCCTTATTGGCCATCCCGAATTTCCCTAAACAGAGTGGCTTGCTAGGCTGTTTCAGAAGACGGTTAAAAGTAAAACGCATCGTTGTGTGTCACAGGTAGACCAGACCAGATGAGGATGGCAGTATGTTTTTCCCTAATGGGAAAACAGATGGATTTTATGATATTTGATATCTTAATGTTGATTGTTACTGAGACTGGCTTTCAGTTCCAGATTGTTAAGTCCTCTGGTTGCTGTGATTCCCTTGCACCATCAGAATCCGGTCACTGCCCTTAATTAGATTAGATTTCACCCTTTTTCCTCTAACTAAGGCACCCTATACTGTGGGCAATTAGCATGGCCAATTCACCTAACCTGCACATCTTTGGATTGTGGGAGGAAACCGGAGCACCTGGAGGAAACCCATGCAGACATGGGGAGAATGTGCAAACTCCACACCAGACAGTCGCCTGAGGTTGGAATCAAACCTGGGACGCTGGTGCTGTGAGGCAGCAGTGCTAACCACTGAGCCACAAATTGGAGATGTTCATGCTCTCCTTCAGGTTCTCTTGTCCATGATTAATGTAATGAAGTCAGAGGCTGAGCAGCCCTGGTGGAGCATAGGATATTGCTCAGCATTTGCTGTTTGACAGTACAGTTCACAACAGCTTCCACTATTTTGCTGATGATGGAAAGCAGACTGTTGGGGTGGGGTCATTGATCGATTTGGATTTGCGCCAGTCTTTGCAAATAGGGCAGACCTAGATCGTTTTCCACATTTTCAGCTGGTTGGCAGTGTTGTAGCTGTTTTAGAACAGCTTTGGCTATGGATGTAACTAGTTCTGGAGCACAGGTTTCAATACTATTTACCGGAATGTTGTCAGGGCCCTAAGCCTTTGCAATGTCAAGTGCTTTTAAGTGGAGTGAATCGAAACAGCTAAAAATTGGTATCTGTGGTATGGGGACTGCTGGAGGAGGGCAAGACGGATCATCCACTTGGAACATTTGGCTGAAGGTTATTGCAAAAGCCTCACATTGATCTGATGAGCTGGGCTCCCTATCATTGAGGATGGGCATGTTTATGGAGTTGGAGAATGTGAGGACTGCAGATGCTGGAGATCAGAGGTGAGAGTGGGGTGCTGGAAAAATAGGTCAGGCAGTATCCGAGGAGCAGGAGAATCGACAATTCTGGCAAGAACCCTTCATCAGGAGCCTTTCATTTACGGAGCCTCCCTGTTCCAATTAACTGTTTGTCCATGACCATTCACTGTTGGTTCATTGTGGCTGGTTGGAAGGGGTGGGGAAAATGATCTCCACTGTCAATCCAATTAGAGGAGGTGGGAATATGTTGGAGAGGTGGTTGAACAGGGATTCCCTCCCTTTTACCCCCTGCAGCCTTCAGCCGTTTAATCCCAGGATATCAGATGTTCAGCTGTGCTCTGAGGATCATCACTCTAGACATTTGCATTGCTGCCTCAATCAGTAAAGTAACTGTGAAGTTACCCGTCTTCTATATTTCCTTCACCTTACTGGAGAAACAACTTTGACACTAAAAGCAGCATTATACAACACTGAAAAATCCCAACAAGTATGTAAAATATCAACATTGAACTCCTGGTGATTTACATCAATGCCTTGTTCTTCACTTAAAGAACCCATTTTTCTTCAGGTTGTCAAGTTGCATCCTCTTTACTTTCAACAGATAATCTGGGCCACCATCGTGAGCACAAGACACTGAACAGCAAGGCTGTCCTGGTATGAGGCTAGTGCCGCACAGTGGCTGCCAACAGATTTTGAAATCTCAAATTATTGATCTCCCATGAAAACAGATGGTAAACAGATGATTCATTGGCAGCATCAGCTGCTGTTCACCAGGCTTGATGTGAACATGTGAGTATCTCAAGAGCATTGGACTGAGATGAACCAAGGTTCCTTAACCTTGAGGGCATGTTTTGAAGATTTGTAAATTTAAGCTCCTCACCTTAAGAAAAACATGAGTACATTCATGGGAACTCGTGGAAGAGTAATGAATTGAAGAATGTATACTTATTAAACAAATCACCTCACTTCTTGCCTTCTTTTGCTAATGACTAAATTTATGATCAATAGTCACTGACTCATTGATTAGTGGAAATAGCGTTTTATCCCAGTTTAGTTTATGAAGACCATTTAGAGTTTGGACAACACCTCAGATTGAATTGTGTGCTCCCTCTTCTAGAGAGAATACTTAGTTATAGATATTTTTAGTCAGCCTGTTTAGGTGTGTTATACTTGTGTAGATGGGATGTGAGCCTGGGCCTTCTAACTCTGATGGAGGGACACTACCACAAGACCTATATACTAACTTGTGGCGGAATCTTAATGAGGTACCACATGTCTTACTTGTCAGCTGGAGAAACATCAATACAGCCATGCTGTTGCTTTGCAAGAAGACCAACCCAACCATTATCCAATCAGGTAGATACCAATCTAGATTAGACTAGATTCCCTACAGTGTGGAAACAGGCCCTTCGGCCCAACAAGTCCATAACAACCCTCTGAAGAGCAACCCACCCAGACACATCTCCCTCTGACTAATGCATTTAACACTATAGATAATTTAGCATGGCCAAGCCACCTGAACTGCTCATCTTTGGATTGTGGGAGGAAACTGGAGCACCCGGAGAAAACCCACACAGACACAGGGAGAATGCGCAAACTTCACACACCCGATCGCCCAAGACTGGAATTAGCCCGGGTCTCTGGCGCTGATAGGCTGCAGTCCTAACCACTGAGCCACCGTGCTACTGGCAGGACTTGCCCAGAATCAAAACCCAGGGTGGAGATCCCACCAACAGAGAGCTGCTGGCCAGGGCATGGCTGCTTTTGTGCCCAGCATTGCAAATGGGGGGAATGCTTCGATAGTGAAACCTGCCATAATTTTGCTACCCTGTTTCCATAACAATATTGGACCGGAGTACAGGAAAGGGAAGTCATGGTTACTTCAAATGGACGCATCCATTCATGCAAAGAGGAATCTTACACTTACTTAGATATCATGTTCCCAAAATGCCCAGAGATCACAACAGAACAGGTTAGCCATCTCCTGTTGTTCTCTGTTCTTGCTAACCCAGCATCACCGTAAGTGCCATAACGATGTGTAATAATCATAGAATGCTTACAGTATGGAAACAGGCCAATTGGCACAACAAGTCCACGCTGATCCCCTGGAGAGTAACCCACCCAGACCCTTTTCCTATCCTATTACTCTACATTTACCTTGACTAATGCAACTAACCCACACATCCCTGAACATTATGGGCAATTTAGCTTGGCCAATCCACCTAAGCTGCACATCTTTGGATTGTGGGAGGAAACCAGAGCACCTGGAGGAAACTCACACAGACACAGGCAGAATGTGCAAGCTCATTAGCAACACAGTGTCTCAATGGTTGGCACTGCTGCCTCACAGCGTCAGGGGCGCAGGTTCAATTCCAGCCTCGGGTGCCTGCCTGTGTGGAGTTTGCACATTCTCCCCGTGTCTGCGTGGGTTTCCTCCGGGTGCTCCAGTTTCCTCCCACAGTCCAAAGGTGTGCAGGTTAGCCATGCTAAGTTCCCATAGCGTCCAGGGATGTGCAGGCTAGGTCGATTAGCCATGAAAAATGCAAGGTTACAGTGGTAGGGTAGGGGGTTCAGTCTGCGTGGGAAGACCTTCAGAAGGTTGATGTCAATTCAAAGAACGTACAGAAACCTTAATTAAAACAACTTGTATTGAGTCAAGCCACTTCACCCTAACGCGGAACACAGTCGGAATAAACACATCCTCATCTCAGCAACTAAGAGAAAGGTAAGCATTTGCATTGCACTGCTTGCATCCTTACAATGTCAACAAGTGCTTCAGAACTAATGAAGTGTCTCTTCTGAAATTCAGTCACCTTTGCAATGGAAGAAACTTAATGGCCTACCTCTGCTGGGATCACGAGACACTGTACACAGGTTCAGTTAGCTTATGAATGCATGATTCAAATGTGGAGGCTGATATGAAGTAGGCGGTAGCAGGTTTGCTCACAATTAAGAAAATATGAAACAAAAATCGATAGCATAATCACTGCTTTTGAGAACAGGAATTTCTTTTTTGAAATTCTAAGCAAGCTGGCCTTGCAGCTCTGTGTAATGCCAACAGTTTATTCATTAATGATATCATCCCAAGGGCAACAAAGGATGGGCAATAAATGCTGGGCTTACCAGTGCCGCCCACATCCCTGGAAATGAACTAAATGCAAATGTGTCAGTTCTTTCATTATTAAATGACGTGATGCGAATTATTTGAATGCAGAGAGAGCCAAAGGTGAGGATTAGCTGAAGTCAAAGCAGGCACAAGGGGCAAACGACTTATCATCACCCCATAACAAATTGCGTTCATACGTCAATAAGTGAATTAAAATATACCAAAGCACTTCAGAGGAGCATCATCAAACAATGCTTGACACTGAGCCTCATATTAAGTAAGGTGAGCAAAATACTGGTCAAGGAAGCCACTTGCACAAAGCAGCTTAGAGTCATAGAGATTTACAGCACAGAAACAGACCCTTTGGTGCAACTTCTGGATTAGTGGTGCTGGAAGAGAACAGCAGTTCAGGCAGCATCCAAGGAGCTTTGAAATCGATGTTTCGGGCAAATGCCCTTCATCAGGAATAAAGTGCTTTTGCCCGAAACATCGATTTCAAAGCTCCTTGGATGCTGCCTGAACTGCTGTGCTCTTCCAGCACCACTAATCCAGAATCTGGTTTCCAGCATCTGCAGTCATTGTTTTTACCCCTTTGGTCCAACTCCTCCATGCCGACCAGATATCCTGAATTAATCTAGTCCCATTTGCCAGCTTTCTGCCCATATCCCTCCAAACCCTTCCTATTCAAATAACCATCCAAATGCCTTTTAAATGTTGTAATTGTACCAGCTTCCACCAATTCATCAGGCAGCTTATTCCATACACGTACCACTCTCTGCATGAAAATGTTGCCCCTTAGGTCTCTTTTATATCTTTCCCATCTCACCCTAAACCTATGCCCTCTAGTTTTGGTCTCCCCTAGGCTGGAGAATTAGACCTTGTCTATTCACCCTATCCATACCCCTCATGATTTTATAAACCTCTATAAGGTCGCTCCTCAGCCTGCAATGCTCCAGGGAAGATAGCGCCAGCCTGTTCAGCCTCTTCCTGTAGCTCAAACCCAACAACCCTGGCAACATCCTTGTTAAGCTTTTCTGAACCCTTTCAAGTTAAACAACACCTTTCCAACAGTAGGGAGACCAGAAATGAATGCAGTATTCCAAAAGTGGCCTAACCAATGTTGTGTACAGCTACAACATGACCTCCCAACTCCTATGCTCAATACTCTGACCAATAAAAGCAAGCATACCAGACACCTTCTAAAGGAGAGGTGGGAGGTACGGAAAGGGAATTCCTCAACTTAGGGCCCAGGCAGTTGAAGACATTGCCATTATGGTACAGTGATCAAAATCATGGAGAGAATAGTGCATTTGAGGCTGAAATTGGAGGAGGGCAAAGGTTGTAGCACTATTAGAAGTCAGACATCGGGAGGTGTGAGAGTCTGGAGGGATGTCAAAACAAGGAAGAAAATTTTCTAATCAAGGCATGCGATTGTGGCAGTCACTCTCACTTCACCTTTTGAGTTCAACATTTTATGTCCATCTTCGAACCATTACTGTCACGAGATCAGGCACCATCTGGGCAGAATAGCAAAGCAGGAAGGAGCACATGACAACAAGTTGCTTATTGGCCTTGCAAATCCTGCGTCCTTAATTATTTATCCAATTCCCTTTTGAAAGTTGTTATTGGATAAGCCTCCAGCTGGCCTTCAGTCAAGTATACGCCAGATTGTACCTACTTACTCAGGAGGTGCCTTGATGTTTGACGATACATTGCAAAAATGACTCTGTTTATCCAGGAGTTGTTGGAAAGGGTGGATGAGAGGAACAATGTCTTACACAACTGTGAGGTCATGAGAAAGTAAGAGATAGTGTAGGAGATGTTACAAGAAATTGCAAATGGAGAGAATAAGCTCATGTGGGACTGACTGGTACAGGTAACAGTATTGAGTGAGGAGTGTTACAAAGAGATCAGGCAGCATTCGAGGAGCAGGAAAATCTGACCTGCTGTGCTTTTCCAGCATCACTCTAATCTAGACTCTGGTTTCCAGCATCTGCAGTGCTTGTTTTTACCTAGTGTTACAAGGAGGACAAGTGAGTGAAAGAATTTTCAATCATTTGTCTTGATAAGCATGGAATCGCATGCCTGCATCAAGGGGAGGTAATGGCCCAGTGGTATTATCATTGGATTATTAATCCAGAGATGCAGGTGATTTTTTTTGGATTCGGATTCAGGTGCTGCCACGGCAGATGGTGGAATTTGGAATTAAGAGTCCAATGAACCCAAATCCATTGTCGATTGTTGGGAAATCCATATGGTTCACTAACGGTCTTGAGGGAAGGAAACTACAATCTTTACCTGCTCTGGCCTACCTATGACTCCAGACCCACATCAATGTGGTTGACTCTTAACTGGCTTCTGGGCAATTAGGGATGGGCAATTAGCAATGCCCTCATCCCATGTATTAAAAAAACCATAAAGTTTCGTGACATGGTAACAAAGAGATAGACAACTGACAAAGTAGAGTTAGACATGAAATGCATCTTTTTTTAAATATAAAGTTCTATTCTTCCCTATAACACAAGAGTTACCAACAAACTTTCAGGAATGTATGCACGATTACTTAAGCAATGCTGTAGTTAGTAAACTGCAGAGCAAGACAATGCAGAAGTTTTTTACTTACCAAAAAGAAATCACTGCTCTCAAGAGGTTTCAGCATTAAGCTGGGTACAGCTGAACTTATTATGTCTGAATTGACGCTAAGAGCTTGCTGTTGATGGTAAATGAGACATTATCAGTTCCAGATGGGGCTGTCCCAGATGCAGCACACTGGAGGTGGTTTCTTCACTGGGATGTATTGATGCTAGGACCTGAAATAATCAGACTATTCTCCAGGCACAGAATCTCCCCCAATGGGAATGTGCACCCGAAAATGTTCCCACAGCACAGTGACATCTACATAAAGAGGAGCACTACCCATCCTCTTGTGCTGTATTACATTTGCTGCATGTTTACAGACCCACTGTGCATCTCTGCTCAATTACAGACCCTGGCCACTACAGATTACATCTGCAGCACAGAAATAGGCCATTCAGCCCAAGTGGTCCACGCTGCTGCAAATAAACCTTATTACATCCCTTTTTATTTAACCCTTGGCTTCATGCTGAGCAGTGGGTAAACATTAAGCACGATGATGTGAAAGTCAAGATTTTCCAGGCGGGTTGATCTCGTCATAGTTGATTTCACAGCCAGTACCTTCCACCCTCACTGCCAGGGCAAGGAGGCAGAACCTAACTGCACAATTAGCCAGAATGGAAACCAACCCTTCACGTTGACAATATTCTGGATCTCAAGTGAGCCATCAAGCCAACAGAGCTGACCAGTTTGTTCATGCTTAACACCATAAGAAACGGGAGTAGGAATAGGCCATTCGGCCCGTTGAGCATCTTGTGCCATTCAATAGGATGATGGTTCCTATGACTTTTCTCATGTTCATTTTCCAGCTCTTGCCCCATAGCCATTAATTCCCTAATGACCAAGAATCTATCTATCCCAGTCTTAAATATGTACAAGGATTTTGTACCCATGGCCCTCTGTGTCATGCAATTTGCCCTCTTTCATAATATAATAACCAAGCGCACATACAGGTTTAACAAGACTTCTCTACTTTCCAATTCCACCCCATATGAAATGAACCCCTGGTGTATTGTCTTCATTTTACTGAATTTTACTGTTGGTCTCTGTCTTTTACCTGTATCTTTAAATGTCTTTGCTTATTTCATAATAGTTTGCATGCTTTAGATCTATGTATGTTCAGTAAATTTACATATCATTGGCATTAACTTATCGTTTTGCGCTTGAACAATATTAAATCAGGCCTCCAGAATCTCACTAATATTTAGCCCAGGCAATTATTAAGCACTTCAAGAGAGAAGGGTAGAATGTATAAGAGGTGAATGTCGGAAACAAGCCCAGTGCATTCAGCCCTCAAATTCTTCCAACACGTTAGGGTTAGGGTTAGCTAACCCCTCCAATGAGCAATACCACCCATCACTGCTTCTCTGCCAACTCCCTCCATTCCTCCACTGCCATCCTTGGAGGAGTCGAACTATCTTCAGGTTAGGATTAAGGTTAGGGAAGATTTAAGAGACCAACCCCAGCACACAATCCACCCCTTACCAAAGTCTCCATCATGCCTCTGAACCATTGCAGGTTGTACCACTTTGCTTCCAGTCTTAGCATTCTAACCTGATATTCTGACCTTAGGTCCCATTCATTCCCAAGGCCCCTTGACTTCCACCTTCACCATGCTTAGTGTTTATTGACTTAGATTAGATTAAATTAGATTATTTACAGTGTGAAAACAGGCCCTTCGGCCCAACAGGTCCACACCGCCCCGCTGAAGCGCAACCCACCCATACCCCTACCCCTACCCCTACATTTACCCCTTACCTAACACTAAGGGCAATTTAGCATGGCCAATTCACCTGACCTGCACACCTTTTGGATTGTGGGAAGAAACCGGAGCACCCGGAGGAAACCCACGCAGACACGGGGAGAACGTGCAAACTCCACACAGTCAGTCGCCTGAGGTGGGAATTGAACCCGGGTCTCTGGCGCTGTGAGGCAACAGTGCTAACCACTGTGCCACCGTGCCACACACGGTATTTTATCTGCTGATGAAATACTTACTTAATGACTTGTTATCTTCAGACTCATTTACAACAATGCTTTTTTGTTTGGTTTCACATTCCCTCTATTCCATGAACTTCATCTCATTTAAATCTCAATTGTCCATATTCCATTCAACTTCATGTCCCATCATTATTTGCCTCATTGATCTCCCCTTAATAGCCCTTAGAGTCGTAGAGTCCTGAAGTATGGAGACAGGCCCTTTGGCCCAAACTAGTCCATGCCGACCAAAATGTCCGCCCATGCTAACCCCATTTCCTTGCACTTGGCCCATTTCCTTCTAAGCCTTTCCTATCCATGTATTTGTCCAAATGCCTTTTAAATGTTGGTAATGTACCCACCTCAACCACTTTCGCTGGCAACTAATTCCCTACACATACCACTCTCTGTGTAAAAAAGTTGCCCCTCAAGTTCCCTTTTATTCTTTCCTCTCTAACCTTAAACTGACGCCCTCTCATCCTTGATTGCCCAACCCTGGGAAAAAGACTGAGTGCATTACTGAGTGCATTCAACCTATCCATACCTTTCATGATCATAGATACCACGATAAGGTTCCTTGTTGGCTCCTGATTTCCCCAACATTTCCAGGCTAAAATTCTCACGTATGAATTCCTTCATGGCCTTGCCTGAACTGTGTTAAACCAGCTAAAAATGTCAATTTTTCCTTCTCCAACTTTGCTTTTAAAGCCATCCATGCTTCTTTGAGAGAGGTTCTGGTCATTATACCTTTGGCCTCCAAATTCGGAGATGTGGAGAGGTACCCACAGTGCCTCTGCTCAGGAATTCTCACTGAACCACAAGGCAATTGGGCAATGGCCAAACCACTGACAGGCTTTCCCTTCAATCAAGGCCCTTGAGCAGAGGTATCACCAAAGAGAGCTGCTAGCCAGTCAGGTATTACCATGAAGGACTCTCCTTCTCAACCTCTCCCTTCATCTCTGAGACATAATGAGCCTCAGGTTAAACCCCCACCAGCTCTCTCTCTCTCTCCCTCTCTCTTTGTGTGTGTGTGTGTGTGTGTGTGTGAGTGTGTGTATGTTTGTGACAGAGAGAGAGAGTGTGTGTGTTTGTGTGAGCATGTATGTGAGAGAAAGAGACTGTGTGTGTGTCTGTGTGTGTGAGAGAGAGAGTGTGTGTGTTTGTGTGAATGTGTGTGTGTGAGAGAGAGAGTATGTGTGTGTGTGAATGCATTGTGTGTATGTACAAATGCAAGTATGTGCAAATGCACGTGTGTGTTTGTGTATGTGTGTGCGTGTATGTGTGTGTGTTTGTGTATGTGTGTGCGTGTATGTGTGTGTGTATGCATGTGTATGTGTGTGCGTGTATGTGTGTGTGTATGTGTGTGTGTGTATGTGTGTGTATGTATGTGTGTGTCAGTGTCTGTGTGTGTGTGTATGTGTGCGTGTGTGTGTTTGTGTATATGTGTCTGTATGTGTGTGTGTGTTTGCATGTCGATGTGGTGAGAAGAATGTTTGTAGAATCACACTTCAAAAGGGTTCAGGACTTGAACGAGAAGAGAAGATAATCTAGGGACAAATAGGATCCTGGAGCACTCAGTTCTCACCGTCAGGTCAACTGATTTGTTGTCTGCAAGGGCAAAGGGGTATTAGTTTTGGCCTGTAGCCATTACAGACAGCAATGAAGTGAACTATTTCAGAAAGAAAAGCGGTTTGCATTGTTGCTTTTCTATCAGCCTAAAGTGAAAATACCTCAACGAAATGACTCACGTATTATATAATGAAGTTACTCATTCCCCTAAGGAATTCCTTTACACATTCCTATTCAAAAATGTTGGCTTTTAAAACATCTATGTCATGCTTTTGCTGAATCCTTTGAGGAAACCTCTTTATATTCCTTTCATGGAATGTCAGGAAGAGAATCTGCTGCCAGTGTGGGAACATCCTGTTTTATGAGCAAATATCCACTTTTTAGTTCAATCTCTGTTTCATGAGCATCTTGTTCTTGACCTGTCAGTTCCCTTTAACATTTATTTGCCGAGGGAATCTGTGCAAGAGGTTAACGCTTTCGCTTGACCAGCATCTCCGGTACTCCCAGGGCAGGTAATGTACCAATGAGATGCAGATCACAAATTTCTCCATGATTCAATCTCTCTACCGTGGAGTGTAAAGCATTAATTGGATATAGTATACAGTATATCATCGGTGACGGAAGAGACCACATGACAATAGATTCTACAGAGAGTTGGCTCTGCATTAAGTCTCACGCTGATCCTTATCCTGTAAACGAGCGAATGTTCAATAAAAGGTAAATTTACCAATAGCCTATTGATCTTTTTTGATCCTGATCAGGGACACCATTTCCTGCTGCAGTAATAACTACTGCTTGTGGACAGTGCACTAGTCAGTCATTTCCACCACTATCCAATCCTTAAAATACAACAGATCTGTCCTGATCTTTATTGGAAAGATAGAGAGCTATAGCACAGAAAAAGACCCCTCAACCCATTACGTCCGTGCTGATCAAAAGTAGCCATCTAAACGGTGCAAAGATGTGTAGCTTAGGTGGATTGGCCATGCTAAATTGCCCAGTGATGTGCTGATGAGGAGGATTAGCCCTAGGAAATGCAGGGTTACAGGGATAGGATAGGAGAGTGTGTATGGGTGGGATGCTCTTCAGAGGGTCGGTGTGGACTCTTTGGGTAGAATGGCCTGCTTTCCACACTAGAGGGATTCTATGACCTATTTTCATCCCATTTTCCAGCATTTTGTTCATAGCCTTGTATGCCTTGGTATTCTCCATTGAGGCCTCCTCCAACATTCTTTTGCAGCCAACTCTACCACCAAAGCAAAAATAGAAATTGCTGGAAAAGCTCAGCGGGTGTGGCAGCATCTATGAAGAGAATCAAGCGTTACAATTTGAGGTTGAGGGACCTTTCCTCAGAAGTGACACCGAAGCACTCTTTTCCTCCTTCTATCTGCCTCTAACTTCATATTAACTACAGCGACATGCTATCCATGTTGAGAGTGTGGTGCTGGAAAAGCACAGCAGGTCAGGCAGCATCCAAGGAGCAGGAAAATCAACGTTTGGGTATAAGCTCAATGAAGGGCTTTCTTGATGAAGGGCTTATGCCCAAAACGTCAATTCTCCTGCTCCTCAGATGCTGCCTGACTTGCTGTGCTTTTCCAGCACCACACTCTCAACTCTAATCTCCAGTATCTGTAGTCCTCAATTTCTCCTATGTGCTATCCATTCCAACTACTCCCAGTGGAAATCCAGGTCTTGCCTGAGTGTGATTGGGAAATTAATACACATTAATGGCAAACTTTCCACGATAGAGCTGTGTTTGATGGGTATGGTCGTAAAATAGGACCAGACTATATTTCAAATTCCACTCTCACACATTACACAAGTGAGTCAAATAAAATCTTATTTTCTTTGCCTTGCACCTGAAAGCAAGAGGACATTGGATAATTATTGGGAAAACCTACTGAATTTGGCAAAGTACTCTAGTAAGTTAGCAAATGAATGAGATTGTATTTATATAATGCCTTTCCCATTCTCAAGATGTCCCAGAGCACTTTACAGAGATAGAAAGGATGGATGGAAAGGAAGGATGGAAGGAGAAAGGAAAGCAAAAAACAGAACAGAGGCTGGTTGGGATCGGCCAATGCATCAAAACTAATTGACATATTTAGGGGAAGAGTTGGGAAGAGAGATTGATGGATTGTCAAGGATAGAATACACTCTCTGCCTAAGACAATGGTTTAGAGGCACACGGTTTGAACAGTGAGCGTGTCCCTGAGGTAAATCTATCTTGGTATTTTCATACTGAAGCATTTTAATCATCCATGAGGCCATGATAGGATTTTGCACATCTTGAGTAGTGCTGACGACATGAACAAGGCTTGTTTAATGGAACTGTTTGATTTGCATTCAGATGGTAAGTGAAGAGTTTCTCAACAAGGTCTCTTCATATGATTTGAATTTAATTCTCATTAGTAGAACTTTCAGTAAAAAAAATTCTTCACATACACAATGTATTTTTCAACCAGTATTTATGCCATACAGCATGACTTACAAGATATTGTGTCGGGACCTAATTTATAATCGCTGCTTTTGAATGCAGATCTTATTCAGTAAGTCACCCAGTAATATATAAATACGTCAACAAGATAGGCAGGAGGGAAGGTCTACTTTCTCTAAACGTGAAAGACAAGACTGAACCTCCAAGTGATTTTAAGTTCCTTGAAGCACATTCAATTACTCTACACATGCAACCTCTAGGCAAGGCTCTGCGACACGAACACACAATCCAAAACTTTTCCTCTCAAATTTAACAAGTGATCCATTCCTTGTCAGAATGTAATTCTCTCTGTTGAAAAAGGCACCTTCAGGTTGTTTCTTTTTATCCTTTTCATGTTCAGCGTTTAGCAGAACTGACTACATAATAATCCTACTGCAAAAACATTGTGCTGATGCATATAAATCAGTACTTAAAACATACAGTGTGTTAATGGGAAATTTGAATCCTGGGAAATCAACTTAGAGCCAAGCCTCCCTCAATTATCCGAGGCATCAGGCTGAGGCTGTTTCCTCCCTAAGGAAGGTGGTGCAGGCTCGAAGGGCAGAATGGCCTACTCATGCACCTATTGTCTACTGTACGTCCTTATAGTGGGAGAATGGGGTTAAGAAACTTATATGCCATGAATGAATGGTGAAGCAAGATCCAATGGCCTAATTTCTGCTTCTAAGTCTTATGGTCTTATGGAATCTGACCAACCTCTTCCCCTACACCACTTCTAGTGAGTGCCCAAGTCGAGTTGCCATCCCTTGGCTCATGCTCAGCAAAAACTCTGTGCCCTCTTCCTGCTTGCTCAATTACAGAAGTGTTCCAGCTCAGAAGGAGACCATTTGGCCCATTGTGCCTGTACCTGCTCATGAACTGTGCATCATTACCCAGCGCCAATCTCCTGCTTTCTTCCCCATGCCATTGCACCTTATTTTTATCCAAATAACCACCCCATGCCCTCTTGAATGTCACAATTGAACCTGCCTCCTCCACATTTCCAGGCAGTGTCTTCTATACCCGAACGACTCGCTGACTGTAAAAAGATTAACCTCACTTCCTTCATTTGAAGATTATTTGAAATCTATGCCCTCTTTGCCAATTGCTTTTGACAGCTTCTCCCTATCCACTCCATCCGTCCCACTCATGATATTAAAAATCTCTATCGGATCGCCTCTCGGCCAAGTGCTCTCCAGGGAGAACAGTCACAATTTCTTCAATCTACTCTCACTTCTGAAGGCCCTCACCTCTGTAGCCATCCTTGTAAACCACTTCTGCCCTCTCTCCAATTGTGTTTCCTATAATGTGGCACTCAGAACTATAACAATACTTGCTGAGGTTGAACAAGTGTCTCGTAAAAGTTCAACATTACCTCCTTGCTCTTGTACTGTACGCCCGTACTATAAAGCTGAGGATAAAGAATACTTACTGCTTTCCCCACCTGTCATGCCATATCTATTCACATATATACCCATGTCACTGTGCTTCGACACCCAAATCTACTCCTTATTTCATATTGTCTATCATGTGCATCCTGTCAAAATGTACCACCTCACACTCTCTGTATTGAACCTCAGCTGCCACCTATCTGCTCACTCCAGCAATCTGTATTAGCCATTTGGAAGTTGTACACTATCCCCCTCGTAGCTTAGAATTCTTTGAAGATTTGTGTCTTCTGCAAACTTTGCAATTGCCCGACCTCTCCGCTTGTACACCAAGATCTAGATCATTAATACATATCTGGAAAAGCAAGAGTCCCAATTCTGACCCCTGGGTAACTGCAATATGTACCATTCCTCCAGCCCGCAAGTGACCATTAGTCTCTGTTTCCAATCACTCAGTTAATATATATATTCACATGGCCACTGACCATTTTATTCTATGACGTATCACTCTCTTCACCAGTCTGTTGTGCAGCACTGTATCAAATGCCTTCTGAAAGTCTGTGTACATAACATCAATGGGTTGGCATTCATTGAGCCTGTTACTTCTCCAAATACTACAAGGTATAGAGTCACAGAGATGTACAGCACGGAAACAGACCCTTCGATCCAACTCATCCATGCCGACCAGATATCCTAAATTCATCTAGTCCTATTTGCCAGCATTTGACCCATATCCCCCAAACCCATGCTATTCATATACCCACCCAGATGCCTTTTAAATGTTGTTATTGTATCAGCCTCCACCACTTCCTCTGGCAGCTCATTCTATACCTGCACCACCCTCTGTGTTAAAAGCTGCCCCTTAGGTCCCTTGTAAATCTTTCCCATCTCACCTTTAACCTATGCCCCCTAGTTTTGGATTCCACTACCCCAGGGAAAAGACCTTGTCTATTTATCCTATCCATGCCCCTCATGATTTTAAAAATCTCCATAAAGTCGTCTCTCAGCCTCCGACACTCCAGGGAAAATAGACCCAGCCTATTCTGCCTCTCCCCATAGCTTGGACCCTTAGGTAAACACAATTTCCCCTTTAAAAATCCATGACTCTTCCTAAACAAATCCCCTTTCTTTTCCGGAACTATGAATTGGATCCCATTTGATTGTCTCCAGAAGTTTCATAACCCTGAATTTAAATCAATTGGTCTGTATTTGCTGGGCTTATCCCACCAACCTTTCTTAGAACAAGTCCGTAATCTGGATCTTCCTTCCTTGGCTTGTTCCTAATCTGACTCTGACACCCCCCCACCCCCACCTCCTGCTATATTTACAGGAACTAATCTGCACTCAGTAACAAATAGCAATGGGAGAATGAGCAGGTAATCTGTTCCAGTCATGTTGGCTGAAGGATAAATCGAATCAGAACAATCATGAGCAAGCCTGGTCTTCCTCCTAATGGTACTGTGGGATCTTATACACCCTCCTGAGGGAGCCGAGAGGAGTTTAGATCAATGTCACATCAGAAACACACGCAGCATCTCTCGCAGTTCAACAAGTTTCTCGGAATTGTACTGGGATTGGGAATCTAGAATTGACTTAAAGCTTCTGGGGGAGAAAGTGAGGACTGCAGATGCTGTGCTGGAGAGTCAGAGTTGACAGCGTGGCTCTGGAAAAGCACAGCTGGTCAGGCAGCATCCAAAGAGCAGGAAAATCGACGTTTCGGGCATAAGCTTCTGGAGTCAAACTTGCAGCTTGCAGGGAAAGAGCCAGGATATCCGTGTCCTGGTTGACTCCTGCTAGGATTTTGTTTCCAGCACTGTTTCATTTTTTGTTTCTTGTAAATGTGTAGCAGGACTGGAATAGTACTCCCCGACGTGGGTCTATTGCTCTGAGGGGTAGGTTTCAAATCCCATCAGATTTTTTTTCGCACAGAGGGTTTTGAGTTATAGACTTAGAGTCTGACAGCATGGAAACCAACCTTTTGGTCCAATTAATTCATGCCAACCGTGTTCCCAAAGTAAACCAGTCCCACTTGCCCGCATTTGGACCAGATCCCTTTCCTATTCATGTACTTATCCAAACGTCATTCAAACATTGTAGCTGTACCCAAATCCACCACCTCCTCTGGCAACTCATTTCACACATGAATCACACTCTGTGTGAAAATGTTGTTAAAACTTCCTCCTTGGAATTCCCTTCCTCAAAAGGCCGCAAATGCAGAATCTCAAAATATCTTTTAAGATCGTGGTAGACAAATTCTGGAGATGGAAGGTTCTCGGGGATGTGCAGGAATGTAGAGTTGAGGTTAAATCAGATCAGCTATGATCTTACTGAATGGCAGAGCCCGTACCCTTATGTTGTTCATTTCTTCAGCTTGAACCAAAACCTCCTGTCACCTATTACTGGTGAGTTGGTCTCTATGATTTAAATCCATGACATTCTAACTCAAGGCTCCACACCCCACCTGGCTCCTCAGCTCCAAGCTGCTACTGAACTCTATTCCCTTACCTTTCTCACAGGAATGTCAGAATGTAGAAGCGATCGGAAGAATAAAAGAACAATGTTCGTCGAATTCATGCTCCGCCTTTCTGAAAGTTAAATTGATAAAGGAGGTGTTGAACCTATCTTTCTGATGGGATACTCTCATTTTGATCAAGTCCAGGCTCAAGATGGCTGCGAAGTAGCAGTGCTGCATTTGAGCTCCTGAACTTGCTCATTTCCATCCACCTTTCTTTCCCTTTTATTCTTTTTGAGTTTGAGTTTTCTTTTTTTTTTCCTCCTTTTTATTTAAAGTCTTCAGCGAGGCATTGGTGATGGGCCTTGCCTGAGCATGTTCCAGGATCCAGCAAGGGAACTGGTGATCACTTGGCTGCGAGCAGACCCTGGCAGAGCATGTTCCGGGATCCGGTGAGGGATCCAGCAATCGGAGGCTATGAATGGGCCCTGGTTGAGCATGTTCCAGGATCCAGCATAGGATCCGGTGATCAGAGGCTGTAAGCAGGCCCTGACTGAGCGTGTTTCACGATCCGGTGAGGGATCTGGAAATTGGACGTGTGAGCAGGCCCTGACTGAGCACGTTCTGGGATCCAGTGATCAGAGGCTGTGAGTGTGCCCTGCCGAGCATGTTCTGGGATCCAGTGAGGGATCCAGTGAACGGAGGCTGCAAGCAGGGCCTGTTCGAGCATGATTCAGGATCTGGTGAGGAATCCAGCAATTGGAGGTTATGAATGGGCCCTGATTTAGCATGTTCCAGGATCCGGCAAAAGATCCGGTGATCAGAGGCTGCGAGCGTGCCCTGCCCCATCATGTTCCGGGATCCGGTTGCAGCACGGTAGATATAGAAACAGAGGTGATGGCGGTGGCGGCAGCAGGAGGAAATTGGAGGCGGTAGAGTGAGCAGCAGCAAGCACACATCTCCACCCGAAACTCCAAGCTGTGGTTAGGCCTGAGCCTGCATGGAGTTTAGACTGAAATGAGACTTTACTATCTGGACATTTCTCATTCTTTTTGGCTTTGTTTCCTTTAATTTTTTTTTAAATTCCAGTTTTGTAATCAAATGTGTAACCAAGATGGCACCAGTTACATCAATGGAGGTGAGTTGACACCAAAGAGTGGGCAACTTTTGTTCCCATGGCAACAGGGTGAAGGGGACTTGTGCCTGTACACCAGGCCCATGGCAGAGCACTTAACAAGAGGGACTGTAAAGTCAGACACTCTCTTTATTCCTTCATTGTTCTGCCTTTATATTCTTTGTTTTGCTTTAATTGCCTGTGTTTTAAGATGGCGTCTGAGAGTGGCGACACGATACGACACTTTTCACTGTATTTTGTAACAAGATACACGTGACAATAAATAAGTATCAAACTAAGCTTCTGGTGGCCTGCCTTAATATCTTCTCACATGGCTCAGTGTTAAGTTTTGTTTAATAACCACTTCAGTGCAGCATCCTGAGACTTTTCCAACATTAAAGATGTTGTGTAAAAGCAAGCCGATGTGACTGTTGGATGAAAAGATGGGACACAGTGGGACAAGCAGTCAAAGGAAAAACGGCTCTATAAACAACAGTGCTTTGATTGTACTGCAGCATTGAATGTTACGGCCAGCTGTCTGTTGCTCCCCGTGTTATAGATTTTCATAAGCTGCAGAGTCACTTATCATTACAGGGAGTCTGTTTACATCCAATTGAACAGAAACCACTGGCTGTCACATAATGTTTGACTTTTAATCTATTTCATTCTCAGAATTCTGAAGGACTTCTGGCACAGAAATCCTGCCAAGAAAGACCAAATGACTTGGAGTCTGGGGCGGGGAATTTCTTTCCATTATGGTAATTTGCTCTTTTGATTTTGCCCAATTTATGCTCTGGATTAAGTGACTCCCATCATCTGTGATGGCAAGGAGAGTTAGCTTTTTCAGGTCAAGTATCAAGCAAAGAAGGGCAATGACTCTCAAACCTAACCCTGCCTCATCACACCCTTTAAATATATGTAAACCATGACTGACACAATAAGGAATAATTGATATTTACATGGCACCTTTCTCACCCTGAGGACACCCTGAACTCATACAGTCATGGAGATGTATGGAAAACACACACTTCAGTCCAACTTGTCCATACTGACCAGATATTTTATATTAATCTAGCCCCATTTGCCATATCCCTCTAAACCTCTCTTTTCATATATCCACTCTTTTAAATATTGGAATTGGACCAGCCTCCACCACCTCCTCTGGCAGTTTATTCCACACACACTCTGTGTGAAGAAAGTAGCCCCTTAGGTCCCTTTTAAATCTTTTCCCTCTCACCATAAACCCATGCCCTCTAGTTTTGGACTCTGCCATCCGGGGGAAAGGACCTTAGCTATTCACCTTCTCCATGCCCGTGATGGTTTTATAAACATAGTGACCTAAAGCCTGAGTTTTCTCCACTTTCTCCATGGCTTTGAATTTCTTTCCCCACTTCTCGAGCATCCTTTTCAAATGTTATGACTGAGTCGAGCTTCACCAATCCTTCAGAGAGGTCATTCCAGATTTTAATGCATAGACACATTTCTCATCATCCTGGTCCTATTGCCAATGACCTTAAGTACAAATACCAGGTAAAGAGCAGCCCCAAAACAAATCAAATAATCCTCCTTCAGTGGTTCAATCACATTAATGACTTTATCTTTTATCAATGGGAAAAGCTTAAATAATGTTGCTACATGAGCAGAGTCTGAGTTTAATCATTTGGAAAGGGTGTCCCCACTGATCCCACCTACCACATCTTCAGTTAAGCTTCTCTGCTAGAAGAAGAGAAACTTTTTCTACTGTGTAGGGACATTCTCTGATCCAAACACAATAATAAAGTCCTTTATCCTTGCAACCATTTTAGTTAATGTTCTTCCCTGAGGACTTCTCAACCTTCCTAAACTTTGGTGACCACAATTGGACAAAGGGCACAACCGGAGGCTAACCAGAGACTGTCAAAGGCTTAAACTAACTTCCCTCTTCATGTTCTCTACATCTGTTTCTAAAGCCAATGCTTTATAAATAAATCGAAAAGTGTGGTGCTGGAAAAGTACCCATTTTTAGACTCTGATCGCCAGCATCTGCAGTCCTCACTTTCTCCTCCTTTACAACAAATTCTTACACCTTCTTCAATAATGTATATTGTCAAATATTCACTTGCAAGCATTGCGAGATTTCCTTGGCAGACTATTTCTGTACCAAGACTGTTTTGTTTTCTAACCTGGTGAAATAAGACTGATCAATATTAACCTCTTACATTTCAGACGTATTTTAGCATTCCCTCTAAGTGTACGGCGATTTACAAAAGGATTAGCAAACAGAGGGAAGAGGCTTGTTCTCGGAATAAGAAATATTTTGGGGAAAAAGAAATCAATAGTCTATTACACTCAAAAGCTAACTTGCTGTCTAAAGGTTTTCAAACGCTGAGTGAGATTTAAAGCTGCTGGAATAAGTCTCAAGAGAAAATCATTTAACAGAAATAAGCTTGAGTGATCTTGTCACGGACGTTTAGTGGACCCAGCATACCATTTTAACAGTTGGCAAGCTGCGAGGTGATTTGTTAACAATTGGTATTGGCATGCAAGTTAGTGTGAGCCATCATCAAGGAAAAAAAAAACAAATAATGAGGATCATGATCACTTTGTTGTTAATGGGATCTTGCTGTGCAGACAGTGGCTGCTACCTTTATGACATTGCAACAGTACTTCATTGGCAGTAAAGCACTTCGGGTTACCATGAGGTAATTAAAGGTATTGTAGAAAGTGAGTCCATTTAGCTTCATACAACTGCTTTAAAATAATAAGATGCAAAAGCAAAAGTAGGCAGCACAGTGGCTCAGTGGTTAGCACTGCTGCCTCAGAGTGCCAGGGGCCTGGGTTCAATTCCGCATTCTCCCTGTATCTGTGCGGGTTTTCTCTTTTCCTCCCTCAGTAGAAACATGTGCAGGTTAGGTGGATTGGCCATGCTAAATTGCCTCATAATGTCCAGGGATGAGTAGATTATGTGTGTTAGCTATGGGAAATGCAGGGTTACAGGGATAGGGTAGGCGGAGGTGCTCTTCAGAGGGTTGGTGTGGACTCATTGGATCAAAAGGCCTGTTTCCACATTGTAGGGATCCTGTTCTATTCGAGTCCATTTGGTACACTGATTCTGCTCAGCCATTCAATTAGCTAATCTGATAATCCTCAACTCCACATTCCTGGTTTGCTTCACTGGTTGAAAACCTATATATCTCATCCTTGAATATATTTAGTGACCCAGTCTTGGCAGCAATCTGTGGTAAAGAACTCCACAGATTCACAACCCTTTGAGAGAAGAAATTCCTTTACATCTCTGTCTTCAACGAGTGACCCCACCATCTAAAATTATGCGCCCAGTCCTAGATTCCCCCACATGGAGAACCAAACTCTGAGCGTCTCAAGAAGTTTCATTTGTCTCACATCTCATTCTTCAAAACTCCGATGAGTTCAAGCTCAGACTACTCAACCTCACCCCATAAGAAAAAGACTCTCCATATCCAACATTCAACAGAGCAAGCCTTCTCTGGGCTGCCTCCAATCTCAGTATGGCTTTCCTTCCTTAGATAAGGTGACCAAAACTATTCCTGCTGTGATTTGACTAATAGAGACAAACAGATGTACAGCATGGAAACAGATCCTTCGATCTAACTCATCCATGATGACCCGATATCCTAACCTAATCTAGTCCCACTTGCTAGCACCCATAGATAGAGTACCTTGTATAGTTTTAGCAAAACCATCATATTTTTATATAGAACAAAGAACTGTGATGCTGAAGACCTGAAAGAAAACCGCAAACACCTTGGAGAAACTCAGCTGATGAAGACGGGTCACTGGATTCGATATATGAACGCTGTTTTCTCTTCACGGATGTGCCAGACGTGCTCAATTTCTCTAGCACCTTTTGCTTTTATTTCACGCTATTTTCATACCCAGTTACCTTTGAAATCAAGGCTAAGATTCAATTTGTCTTCCCCATCACCCATTGAACTTGAATGTGAGCATTTTGTGATTCATGCCTCAAATCCCTACAGGCTGCAGATTTCTGCAGTCTTTCTCCACTTAAATAATATTCAGCTCTTCTATTCTGCATTTTCTAACTTCACATTTCAGCAGCCAAGATTTTGCCCATTCACCTAATCTGCCTAGAATCCTCTGAGAAACTGTGTCATCCTCACTCCTTGGCCTTCCCAACCATTTTTGTGTCTTTCTGATTGCACATTATTTCCCATCATTAATAAACTCGCAAATAGTCGTGGCCCCAGGGCTGATCTCTGTCACATACTACTACTTATTCCAAATGCTCCCTTTATCCCATCTGTCATGGAATAAATTAGCTATAAGGAAAGATTGTTTTTCTCGAGAGCATCGGAGGCTGGGGGGGGGGCGAGCTGATCAAGGCATATCAAATTATGAGAGGCTTGGATATGGTGGATAATCAGAGTTGCTTCCCAGGGTGGAAATGTCAAATGTTTAGGGGCTTAAGGTGAAAGGGTGGAAATTTAAAGATGTATGGGGCAGGTTTTTTTTTCATAGTGGATAGTAGGTATCTGGAATGCACTGCTGAAGAAGCAGATATGAAAGCAACATTTAAGAGGCATTTAGCAGGTGCATGAACAGGCAGAGAATAGAGGGATATGTGGCTGATTCTTAACAGCCCTCTGGGCAATTAGGGATGGACAATAAACACGAGCCTACTCAGCAATACCCACATCCCGTGAATGAATTAGAAAAGTACCCTTCTTTAAGTTTAGCACAGCGGTTTCTGACCCAACTTGCTCACTCTTAAACTGAATGCTAAATTCTGTCATATCACGACCACTGTTCTGAGATCATTTATCAAACTTGCCTCATTACACACGAAACACTGCTGGTGAAAGAGGTACCTACACGGCAAGCCATGTGATTTAGTCATAGTCATAGAGATGTACAGCATGGAAACAGACCATTCGGTCCAACTTGTCCACGCCGACCAGATATCCCAACCCGATCTAGTCCCACCTGCCAGCACCCGGCCCATATCCTCCAAACCCTTCCTATTCATATAGCCATCCAAATGCCTCTTAAATGGTGCAATTGTACCAGCCTCCACCACTTCCTCTGGCAGCTCATTCCATAAAAAATGTCACAAAGGGTTAATTATCAAACGTCGCTATCAGTCCGACATGGTACCATAATGATAGTGTTTAAAATTAATTGTTATGGAACTACTCAGAAATGAATAGTGAAGATGTGAAGAAATAGCAGCTCAGGGTTCAGTAAGTTAGCATTACAAGGGGCACTACATTTCAGAAGTGCTGTCTTTCAGAGGTAACGCTAAAAGAAAATGTTCTTGCCTGTCCTCTGTGGTGGATGCAACAGAGCACACGGCACTGTTTTGAAAGAGTTGGAGGAGGTCTCCCCCTCCCTGTGTCCTAGTCAATATTTATCCCTCAGCTGACTTTGCTAAAATTAGTTATTATCACATTGCTGTTGGTGTAGGTGCTTGCTGTGCTCAAACACAAATACTTTAATGACTTTGGAACACCCAGAGTGTGTGGCGCCTGCTACACCAGTCCAAATTATTTTCTGACTCTCTCTCGATCACAAAATATTTCTGTAAGAATGTGCACTTCCCCTCCGTTGATCATCCACTGGATTAAAACATGATTGGTCTAGATTTGGTTCCTAACCTATGCTGAGTTAGTTGTTCAATGAATGAGGGAATGAATTAATTACTTAGCTTTATTGTCACATGCACTCAAATGCGTACAGTGAAAAGTTTATAAGTCAGCGCTTATCGTGCCACCATAGGTACAAAGTACCTCATAGAACATAGAACAATACAGCGCAGAACAGGCCCTTCGGCCCTCAATGTTGCACTGACCTGTGAACTATTCTCAGTACAGCTTCTTCAGTTACAGATTAATAACAATTTAACAATGTCACCAACACACCTTAGATACAGAGTATCTAGATACAATCCTTAGTTACGCAATAGAAAAATGAAGAAAAAAAGTTACATTGCAGTTATATACACAGTATAACCACGGGTCAGAAAAACAAACAGCAAAGTAAAAAAGACAAACATCACAGTGTCTCTCTCTCTCTCAGGGGTCTCCACAGCAGACCAGTTGGGTGGCCTCTGACTCACTTTGGGCAGAGTTGGGTCATTGATCACTCAACTTTGGTAAGAGAGGGGTAAAGCTGCCAGCCTCTCTCCAGTCATTCTCTATTGGATATTAAGGAATGAGAAGAACAGACCCCATTGGTCACCGCTGATTGCTAAGATTCATTCATCAGTTGAGGTGGAAGAAGTGCTAGTGCTTTAACGTCTATGCCAGTCAGTCTGTAGGGAGAATAACATTTCACTTCTCTCTATTCTAAACTCTGGACTTCAGCAGAGCCCAGGTATGATCTCCCACACATAAAATAACTGCCTTTAGCATTGCTTTTCAACAGAAGGCTGCAAGACAATTATCAGCGTTTTGTCAAACTGTAATAAAGTACGCATTCTGAAAGCTTTTTCATTCTGTGTCTCTTTTGTTGTGAAATGCTGAGTCATCCATTGAGACACGGCAGGGTCCTTCCTCTGCCTTCCCCCGTGCGCAGCTCTGCACTCTAATTACTGCTCTCATCGTGTCAGCGTTTCAATGCTGCGAACGGTAGGATACCTCCTCTGAACAATGAGTGTATCGCAGCATGTGGAGAGAGGTCACAAGGGGTGAACAGGGAGCTCATTTCATTCAGCACCTCAATTAAACCGCTGCATTAAAGAATGGCTGCAGCACAGAAACGGGCCATTCGGCCTGACCTATGGAGGCTGGCTCACGGTAAGAGCTACTCAGACAGTCCAATCCTCTTGTCTTTTCTCTGTGGTCTATTTTATTGCTTTGTTATGATGATTAGTTTGCTAAACACTCTTCAGCACTGTATGCTGGGCCCTAACTACACGTTGCATAATTGTTATTTTCCTTAACTCCCCTGCACTGGCTGCTTTGTCACTCACCATATATCAGTGTCCTAGATTCATAACACATCCATCAAAACAGTGTTTGGTGTCCCCAGCACAGAACAGGCATGCAGTGCATGCAGGCTACAATCTCAAATTCTTCTTAATCTTTGAAAGTCCTCTGAGTTTAGATGAATGAGAGGAGATCTAGTTGAGGTATAGAAGACACTGAAGGGGATGGACAAAGTAGATGTAGAGAGGAAATTATAGGAATTATATTATTAAGCTGGAGAGAGCTCAGAAGAGATTTACCAGGATGTTGCTGGGATTGGAGGATTTGAGTTATAAGGACAGGCTGTATTGGCTGGGATCTTTTCACTGGAGCATAGGAGGTTGAGAGTTGACCTTTTAGAGGTTTATAAAATTATGAGGGGCATGGAGAAGGTAAACTGTAGGTGTTTTTTCTCTCGGGTGGGGGATTTCAAGACAAGGGGGCACATTTTTAAGGTGAGAGGAGAGAGATTTAAAAAAGACACGAGGGGTAGATATTTTACACGGAGGTTGGTGCGCGTGTGGAATGAACTTCCTGAGGAAGTGGTAGATGACGGCACAGTTGAAACATTTAAAAGACATTTGGATAAGTACATGAATAGGAAAGGTTTGTAGGGATATGGGTCAGGAGCAGGCAGGTGGGACTAGTTTGGGATTATCTTTGACATGGACTGGTTGGATCGAAGGGTCTGTTTCTGTGCTGAATGACATCTATGAGGACATTTCCCCGTGTACAGCAATCTAGAAGGCGAGGTCATTGCTTTAGGATAAGGGGTCGCAGATTTAAAACAGGGAATGAGGAGAAATCACTTCTTGAAAAGGGCCACGTATCTATGGAATTCACTGCCCTAGATTGTGGTGGATGCTGGGATATTGAGTAAGTTTAAGGAAAAGACCGATTTTTAATGAGCAATGGGTTGAAGGGTTATGTGCAGCAGGTAGAAAAGTGAAGTTAATCCAAGATGAGGTCAGCCATGATCGAATGAAATAGCAGAGCAGGATCGAGGGGTTGATGAGCCAATTCCTGCTTTTTGCTCCTTTGCTCAATTGACATGAGTGCACGAAAATCACTCCTTCACCTGGAAGAAGGGATTGGCGTCCTGAATGATAAGCATTGAAGTTTAATGACAGGTATAATGTCCCCTGCATTTGTGTGGCAAGGGACTCCACAAAGGGAATGGGGTATTGGGAGTGATTGAGGAGTGAACTGGGGTATGATAAAGGAAACAGAAAGGGATGGGTCCCTTTTAAATGCTGAAAGGCAGGAGGAAGGTGTCTTCCACTGCGTTGAAGGTGGTGGAAATAGCAGAAATTGAGGCATTGAGGATATAGGCTGGAGAGGGGAAAGTGAGGACAAGTGGAAGCCAGTGAGTGAATGGGGAAGAGTGAGGTGCAAGAAATATGACGGATACTATCAAAGGTACTGTTAACGACAGTTCACACTTCTCTGTGTTGCTGGTGTGGAGGTGCTGGTGTTGGATGGGATTGAAAAAGTCAGATGTCTCATGACACCAGGGTATGGTCCAACAGGTTTATTTGAAATCACAAGCTTTCGGAGGAGCAACCAATTTTGTATGACTTCTGTGTGACCTCTGACCTTAGCTTCAGTTGGCAACATGAGCAGAAGAACACATGAATTCAGGAGCAGCACCTGACCATTCAGTTCCACTCTGCCTGACAAACCATTAACATTGGGCAGGTTGGGACATCCAGTGGATGTGAAAGATGCTGTGGAAATACAGGACTTTTCTCTCTTGCATTTTTGACCCTGCTATTGGTATATCTACTATACACTTCGGCATCACCTCCCTCCTGAATACTGATATGTATAGCGCTAGTTCTATCATCGTGTTCAATAGTAGCCATGATCCTTCTAATGATGTGGCTTGGAATAAAACGCGGTATTCTAACAAGGCCGAAGCTCTCTCCATTGGGAGTGGGCTGCTAGGCACAAATGCCAGTGTACCAAATTCATAGTCTGCAAATTTTCTTGTCCGTTTGGAAAACTGAGAAGTTGTTCAGTCTGATATGCTGAACCCACACAGTTGGATGATGTAAAATCATGCATGTTACCTATTTGTTGACATGAAAATTCTGATAGAGTAGGGACAGAGTAGATAGGGAGAAGCTGTTCCTGCTCAGAAAAGGAACATGAACAAAAGGGCCTAGCTGGTTCTTACTCCCTTCTCATCATCTCCTTCCTAAGCTAAATGCCAATTTATCCTCCACTGGGGAGTGGCTTGAGAGTTCTATATGTCTATGAATATCGTTCCAGACACAGCAACATGAACATAACAAATAAATTCATCAATTTTTGACCCCTCATTGAGAGGTGTATAGCATATTTCCCCATTATCAGCTCTGCCTACTTGTCTACTGTCACTGCCTACCATTCCTGATGAAGGGCTTTTGCTCAAAACGTAGATTCTCCTGCTCCTCAGATGCTGCCTGACCTGCTGTGCTTTTCCAGCACCACATTCTTGACTCTAATCTCCATCATCTGCAGTCCTCACTTTCGCCTACCATTATCAACCTGTCTAGTCATGGAACAATCCCGTATAATCATCGGTTAATGAAGCTCTGGGCTTCCAGACCACCTTTAAATTCTGAAACCTTGAAAGTTCCTTCAACTGCATGTGTGTAAGATGTGCCGGACTCCAGCCCTTAATTTCTTTACTGATGGGGTTGCTTCTAAGATGTGTTTGCACATCAACCTCCATTCCCTAGATCCGTGGGCACCTAATACAGATAGGAGGGGACAAGGCTTAGGACCCCTTGGTGGTTCTGCTCCTGTGCTTAGCTCAGGTGATCATCAGCAGGGTCAGGTGGGGGGGGGGGAGTCATTACACTGAACTCCCTGCCTCTGTTCTGGTGTTATGTCCACACCAGGGGTGTCAAAGAACAGGGCAGTACACAAACAGGCCTCTTGGCTCAGCAAGCCTGTGCTAACATAATGCCTTTTTAAATTCAGAAGCTTTTGCATCTCTGCAGTCCATATCCCTCTATTCCCTGCCTATTGTTCACCAAGATGTCTCTCAACGGTGCTAGTGCATCTGCTTCCTCCACCTCCCCTGGCAGCATGTTCCAGGTACCTACCACCCTCTGTGTAAAAAAACTAGACTCTCACATCTCCTTTGAACTTTCTCCTTTTGACCTTCAATTTAGGTCCTCTCATAATTGACATTCCTACGCTGGGAGAAAGACTCCAACTGTCCACACTATTCATGCCTCTCATCATTTTGCAAACTTCAAACAGCCTTCAACTTTCAAGTGAAAGCACCAAGTTTGTCCAATCTGTTTTCACAGCTAATACCCTCCAAACGAGGCAACAATTCAGTAAACATTTTCTTACCTCCTCCAAAGACTCCTTCTGTGGTGATCAGAACTGTGCACAATATTCCAAATGTGGCCTCGCCAAAGTTGCAACATAATTTGCTAATTTGTATAAGCCGAGCCCTGACTGATGAAGACAAGCATGCCATATACCTCTTGACTTACTTTATCTACTTCTGTTGCCCAGTTCAGGGAACTGTGGACCTATATGCCAGTTCCTCTGTGGAGCCAGCAACATGGTGGCTCAATGGTTAGCACTGCTGCCTCACAGCACCAAGAACCTGGTTTTGATTCCAGCCTCGGACGGCTGTCTGTGTGGAGCTTGCACAGTCTCCATGTGTCTGTGTGGATTTCCTCCGGATGCTCCGGTTTCTCTCCCACAATCCAAAGATGTGCAGGTTAGGTGAGTTGGCCATTCTAAATTACCCACAGGATTCAGGGATGTATCGGTTAGGAGCATTAGTCAGGGGTAAATGTAGGGGAATGGGTCTGGGTGGATTATTCTTCAGAGGGTTGATGTTGAGTTGTTGGGCTAAAGGGCCTGTTTCCACACTGTAGGGATTGTATGAAAACATCTAGTTCCCTCTTTCTGTTCATGTTTTGAAGGGTTCTGCCATTTACTGTGCATTTCCCTCTTGCATTAGAACTTCTAAAATGCATCAGCTTTCATTTGTCTGAATTAAACTCTCTCTGCCATTTCTCTGCCAAGATCTTTAGGGGTAGGTAATGCCTGGTGGTATTATCACTGGATTGTTAAGGGGTGGCATGATGGCTCAGTGGTTAGCACTGCTGCCTCACAGCGCCAGGGGCCTGGGTTCAATTCCCGCCTCGGGCAACTGTCTGTGTGGAGTTTGCACATTCTCCCCGTGTCTGCCGTCCACCACTATTCTATGACTAAGCCAGTTCTCTGTTTATCTTACCAGCTCACCACGGATCCCATCTGGATTTCACCTTCTGCACCTGTCTAAAGTCCATGTAGACAACATCCACCAGCCTACCCTCATCAATCATCTTTCTCACTTGCTCAGAAAACTCAAATCAAGTTTGTGAGATGCGGCCCTTCCTGCACAAAGCTAATCACTAATAAGTCCATATTTTTCCAAATGTATCCTTGGAGAAGCCATCCATTGGTATGGTACAGACCTGTTGTGACTGGTGGGCACCACAGTGGCTGGAGTGGAGAACTCCAAGATCAAATTTTAATTTAAATTTTGTTTGAGCAGCTGAACAGGAAGCACGTAAAATTAACTTACCTCCTGCATGAAAGGGGAAATATTCTGCATTTAAGGAATAAGATGATAGAGAAATTATATGCCTACACAATGAGATATAATAATGTAGGAGCGGATTGGAGCATAAAGGCACTGTGACTCAATGGTTAGCACTGCTGCCTCACAGGGCCAGGCACCCAGGTTTAATTCCACGCTCAGAAGACTGTCTGTGTGGAGTTTGCACATTCTCCCCATGTCTACGTGGGTTCCCTCCCACAGTCACAAAAGATGTGCAGATTGGGTGGATTGACGATGGCTAAATTACCCATAGTGTCTTGGAATATGCAAGCTAGGTGGTTTAGCAATGGAAAATGCAGGGTTACAGATTTTGGGAGCTCGGTGGGATGCTCTTTGGAGGGTCGGTATGGACCCTTTGGGCTGAACAGCCCTCTTCCACACTGCAGGCATTCTATCATGAAGTGATTGGGCTGACTTGCCTATCTCCACACTACAGGCATTCGATGATTGACAAGCATGAAACAATTGGGCTGAATGGCCTGTTTCCACACTGCAGGTATTCTATGATGATTAGCATGAAGTGATTGGGCTGAATGGCCTACATCCACACTGCAGGCTTTCTATGATTGACTAGCATGAAATGATTGGGCTGAATGGTCTATCTCCACACTGCAGCCATTCTATGATTGACTAGCATGAAGTGATTGGGCTGAATGGCCAGCTTCTTTGTTGCCAACTCTGTGCACATCTGCGGATATTTGAAAGCCCCCTGGCTATCTTTAATTAAGAATTGCGCTGACATACAGTCGTGTTGACCTGCATCACTGAGTAGCGTTCAGTAAATCATTTTCTCACAGCCTGTGTGACATGCAAACAAAGCAGCATTTTATGAGGAGGAAGTTAGAGAGAGAGAGAGAGAGAGAGAGACAGCTGTTTGTCCCCTTCTGCTCCTCGCAAGGCTGTTCGCTGGAGGTCAGCTGTGCTATGCTGCTTTCTGAATGACAAATTCTGTCAATAGATAAGCAACAGCACTGCCACAAGACTCCGACCACTTAAGCTTATTCAGTGATCCACTTTGCCTTTGCTGTGCCTGCTCAGTCCAGCTGGGTCAAGAGACCTGTGATACTGGGCCCTCAAACTCCCAGGGCTTTCACTCAATTGCATTGCAGAAGGAGTCCTGCACCATAGTTTATCACTCATGTACAAATGACAAAAAAGGACTCGCACTTTCATTAAAATAAAATAACTCCACAGAGGCTGGTATCCAATCACTGAGTCACCCTTTAGTTACACGTGCACAGTATGTGGAATCTGACCAGTTAGCTCCGAGCCAGTCCCGAGAGTGAGGAGACTCCTGTTTATATCTAGATTAGAGTGGTGCTGGAAAAGCACAGCAGGTCAGGCAGCATCCGAGGATTCCTGATGAAGGGCTTTTGCCCGAAAGGTTGATTTTCCTATTCCTCGAATGCTGCCTAACCTGCTGTGCTTTTCCAGCATCACTCTAATCTAGACTCTGGTTTCCAGCATCTGCAGTCCTTGCTTTTACTTTATCCTGTTTATTTCTGTCAGGCAGGACTCCCTAATTAGCTGCAGTTTACCAACCCCAATCAGGGAACTGTTACTCAATGAAATCCACCCGGCCCAACTTGTACCAATCGCCACAAAATGCAAAGAACTGCTGACCTGAAACAAAAAGCAAAACTGCTGGTGAATCTCAGCAGGTCTGGCAGCATCTGTGAACAGAAATCAGAGTTAACGTTTCAGGTCCAGTGACCCTTCACCAGAATTGACAGTTGTTCAGAAAAAGTGGTATTTATGCTGAGGACAAAGCTGGGGTCTGGGGGGGTGAGGGGGAAAAAAATGAGGCAGAAGTGAGTACTGCAGATGCTGGAGATGAGAGTCAAGATTAGAGTGGTGCTGGAAAAGCATAGCAGGTCAGGCAGCATCTGAGGAGCAGGAGAATCGACGTTTCGGGCAAAAGCCCTTCATCAGGAATGAGGAAAGAAATTTAGCAGATTGGTGGTGATGGGAAAGAGAGAGAGAGAGAGAGATGAATGGGGTAAATCACTGAGGAGATTATGGATGGCAGGCAGGACTGAGAACAAGCTGAATGAGTGATAATTAGTTGAGGGTAGCAGAGGGTAGTTAATCTAGGCTGACAGCAACCCATGTAATGCGATAAAAGGCCTGATAATAGGCTGCAAATTTATTGGGGTTGGACTGGGTGTGAAGATGGCTGAAAAACATGGAACCTCATCTTTAGCATAACTATGACATTTTCCAGTGCTATCAACTCTGATGATGAGTCACTGGACTTGAAACACTAACTGCTTTCTTCCCACAAGCTTTTTAAAAAGAATTATTCACAGGTTGAGGACTTCGCTGGCTAGGCAGCATTTATTGTCCATCCCTAATTACCCAGAGGGCAGTTCAGAGTGAACCATATTGCTGTGAGTCTGGAGTCATATGTAAGCCAGACCAGGTAAGGATGGCAGATTCCTTCCCTGACGGACATTACTGAACCAGGCTTTCCAACAATGGATTCATGGTCATCATTAGACTCTGAATTTCAAATTTTACTGATTCACTTTCAACCATCTGTTGCGGGGGGGATTCGAACCCAGGTCCCCAGAACATTACCTGGGTCTCTGCATTAACAGTCTAGTAATAAAACCGCTAGGCTATTGCCTCACCAGATACTGCCAGACCAGCTGAGTTTTGCTAGCAATTTCTGTTTTTGTTCTTGCATTTTTCTTCCTTTTTAAAAAAAAACACACATTCAGGGCATATAGGTTTTGCTGCCTGTGGCTAACTGCCCTCTAAGAGGGTGGGAGTGAGCTGCCTCCTTTAACTGTTGACCTTCACAACCTTAGTGCATCCCAAAGCACTGCACAGCCAATGCAAATCTATCACTGTTGCAACATGGGATAAGGTAAAAGATGTCACGGTATTTCCAGACCATAGCACTAATCCTTGGTAATAGAGAGAGAGGTGACAGGCTTACGCCCGAAATATTGAATCTCCTGCTCCTCAGATGTTGCCTGGCCTTCTGTGCTTTTCCATCATCACATTTTTCGACTCTGACTCTGCAGCCTTCACTTTCTCATAGAGAGAGAGAAGACTGGTAATGGTGTGAGCTGAGGGTCACCACACCTCAGGTTGAGAAGGAGAGTCTGTCATGGTAACCTCGGCCAATGCAGGAATTGAACCCACACTGTTGGCATCACTGTGCATTGCACAGCAGTTGTCCCAATTAACTGAGTCAACAACACAGGATGGCAGCAGAGTAAACAGGTCATCTGTTGTACTGAAGAGCCACAATGCACCACACTGCCTCCTTCTCTGCTGTATCATTTTCTGATTCAATGGTTGTCTGATGGCAAGACAGTGAGGGACAACTCTCCCTATTGTACTTTACCCTGGACTGTTTTACCCACTTGGGAGCAGCCTTTGTTAAAACTCAAGCAAAAGATATTTCAACATTCCAGTCTCGCAGCCAGTTCCAGTAGTTTTACAGCAACCATTTCTCTTTGTGGTTTGTTGTAATCAAAAGCCACAAGCTAATTTATTTAAGCAGGAGGCGTTTGGAGCCCAAGCATACGTCTAAAAACTCAATACACTGGATGCCAGGTTTCCACACATGGACAAAGGAAATTACTCTCCTTGCTTTGACTGCCAAAATTCAACCAAACATACAATATTCCTGCTTTCTGATCAGCAGTAGTTATTGAGTTCTGAGGAGAGGGAATGGATTGCTTTGTAATAGGAAACTTACAAGTCAATATTTAGGCATTTCATAAGCTGGAGTGCTCTTTTCGGGTACATCAGTGTGCACATTTCTTCAAAGAATGAAGAACAAACAAAGAACTGTCCAGCAGATGAACAGGCCCTTTGGCCCACCAAACCTGTGCTGCCACAAAACATCATTTTAAACTAAAAGCCTTTTGCCTTTCCATGATCGGTATCACTCTATTCCCAGCCGATTGATTTACAGTTGGTTCTGTGACAAAGTGGTAGTTCCATTTTCGTGCAATCCCATGTTATAAAATAATTGCGTTATCGCAGCACCATTTAATCTAATGGGGCTGGAATCATGTTATAGCCGATCCACACTTTAAAACTTCAAGCTTTAGGAGCAGAGTCCTCAATTAGTCAATCATGTAATAGCAAATTCATGCTCACGAAATGTGCATTATAGCAGAACGACCTGCGTCTGTCAAGATGTCCCTCAAGCGATGCTTCTACCACTTTCTCTGGCAGCACATTCCAGGCATTCACCACTCTCTGTGTAAAAAACTCACATCCTCTATAAACTTGCCTCCCTTTTACCATAAACTTATGTCCCCTAGTAATTGATATTTCTACCCTGGGAAAAAAAGACTCTGACTATCAAGCCTCCCATAATTTTATGAACTTCAATCAGATCATCCCTCAGCCTCTGACATTCAAGTGAAAACAAACCAAGTTTGTTAAATCTTTCCTCATAGCTACTGACCTCCAAAGCAGGTGACATTCTGGTAAACTGTTTCTATATTGATTGATTGATTAATCAATTGATTTATTGTGTGTACCAAAGTACAGTGAAAAGCTTTGTTAACGAGCAGTACAGGCAGATCATAGTAAGCAAGCATGTACAGATCAGAGGTTGTAAAAAGACTTGGACAGGGCATACAGATTACATTGCACAGGGCACGCGCTTGGCGAGATTAACGTTAGCGAGGTCAGCATTATCTGAGGCTAGAGAGTCCATTCATCAGCCCAATGACAGCCGGGAAGAAGCTGTTCCTGAAGCTGCTGTTGCGTGCATTCAATCTTTTGTATTTACTGCCTGATGGAAGAGATTGTAGAAGATCACTACTGGGGTGGAAGGAGTCTTTGATGATGTTAACAGCCTTTCCATGCCATCAAGCTGTAAATGGATGGGAGGTTGGCTTGGTCTGGGCTGTGCACACCACCTTCTGTAGTTGCCATACTAGGCTATTACACACCTGGAGAGATTGCTTTCAATGGGGCAAGTTGGTGAGGGTCCTTATGGACATACCAAATTTCTTGACCGCCTGAGGAAGAAGAGGCATTGTTGTGACTTCTTGACTGTTACATTTATGCAGGTGGTCCAGGATAGGTTGTTGGTTACCGTCACGCCGAGGAACTTGACACTCTCCACCCTCTCACCCTCAGCTCTGTTGAAGCAGATGGGGGTGTGTTCACCTCCTTTCTTCCTGAAGTCAATGATCAGTTCCTTAATTTTGCCGACGTTGAGACAGAGGTTGTTCTCATTGCGCCTCGTCATCAAGCCCTCTATCTCCTTTCTGCATTTTGCAAGATATCCTAGGAGAAAGTGAGGACTGTAGATGCTGGAGATCAAAGTTAAGAGCGTGGTGCTGGAAAAGCACAGCCGGTCAGGCAGCATCTGAGGAGCAGAAGAATCAACGTTTCGGGCATAAGCCCTTCATCAGGAATGAGGCTGTGAGCCGGAAGGGTGGAAAGATAAATGGGAGGGGGGTGGGGCTGGGGGGAAGGTAGCTGAGAGTGCAATAGGTGGATGGAGGTGGGGTAAAGGTGATAGGTCAGAGAGGAGGGTGGGGTGGATAGGTGGGAAGGAGGATGGACAGGTAGGACAGTTCTTGAGGGCGTTGCTAAGTTGGAAGGATCTGGGATAAGGTGGGGGGAGGGGAAATGAGGAAACTGGTGAAATCCATATTGATCCCATGTGATTGGAGGATCCCATGTGGTTATTAGATATCCATCCTACTATGGTGGTGTCATCTGTGACCTTGGAGATGGCATTCATTCAGAATTTCGCTACACAGTTGTTGGTGCACGGGGAGTACAGTTGGGGGCTGAGGGCACAATCTTGGGAGGCTCCAGTGTTGAGTGTTATTGTGGAGGTGATGCAGTTACCTATCTTCATTGATTATAGTCTGTGGGTCAGAAAGCTGAGGATCCAGTACTCTTTCCAAAGCCTCCACATGCTTCTGATAGTGTGGTGACTAGAACTATGTGCAATATTCCAAATGTGGCCTAACTAAAGTTCTGTACAGCTGCAACATGACATGCCAATTTTTATACTCTGTGCCCCGATTGATGAAGACAAACATGTCATATGCCTTTTTGACCACCTTATTCACTTGTGTTGACACTTTCAGGGAACTGTGGAGGTGACATCTAGATTCCTCTGTATGCTAACACTACTAAGGGTTCTGCCATTTACAGTACACTTCCCTCCTGCATTAGACCTTCCAAAGTGCATCACCTTACATTTGCCCAGATTAACTTTCATTTCATCCCATCTCATTCCATACACAAATCTCCAGCTTATCTATGTCATGCTGTATCCTCAGACAACCCTCATCACTATCCGTAACTCCTCCAATCTTTGTGTTGTTCGCAAATTTACAAATCTTCCTTCACAATGTGAACACTGTATAAATTAAGCCCACACTCAGTGGGGTTTTCAGAGGCACATGCACATCAACTGATGAGAAATTTAACTGACCCAGGAAAATAGGACTCCCGGATTGGAATTTGAATAAAACAGGGAATGGGACAAAAACTGCACAACAGCGTGAACACTGCTAAGATTCGAACATCATCCTTAGAGTCGAGATATAGTGTGAAAAGACTGTTTTTATTCTCTCTCCACAAATGCTACCAAACCTGCTGAACATTCCAGAACTTTCTGTTCCCGTGTTTGTAGTGGCTTATGTCCTTTCCAGTCTGGGTCAGAACCTGCTGTAAAAACAAAGCCTTTTTTTGTGGACCATCTTTGCTACCACTGCAGGCCGTTGGGAATGAGAGGATTCAGGCTTTGCGTGAACGGGGTCCTCCAACTCTCCACTGCTGAAATCTTCTGAAGATGTTTTGGTTGTTTCTTTGAAACCACTAGTAAGCCAGTTAAGTTTTAAATTTACAGTGCGACTGAGGCACGAGAATCTCTAACATAAATATACAGGTCACAATATAAGTATGTACATGTCAGAGCGTGCTCACTTACTGAAAAATACCAACTACCTTTGAGGTACTAAACTTCAATTATGATAAAGCTACTATCCGAAAACAGGCCAATCAGAGACATGCAGAGACTTCTGGGAAGCCTGGTTTTCATCCAAAAAAAGGCCATCAGCAAACACATAGAGTTAGACCCAGCCACAGAGAAGGCCCAAATGTAACACTCACCCCGGACCCACACAAAACCCAAGCAGGACAGAACAATAGCACTTCATGGAAGTCACACTGAAGATGTTACCCAGCACAGTAATGAAACATCTGCACAATAACCCAACAGGTCAGCGAGCTGACCAAAGACCTCATCCACAACCCGAGCTACAGATCTTCACAAAAACCTTAAAGACCTACGACCTTCATCAAGCGCCAAGTGACTGAGTTGTAGAAGCCTAAACAGAGGTGGTTTCCCAACATCGTCCCTTGCTTTGAATCATTCTTCGTAACATTAGTGACAGACCAATAGGCAAACTCATTCAAGGTCTACGTGTTGCAGGCACCATACTCAATTCAAGTCTCACTGATATAGGAGGGCACACAAGGCCAAGTGTTGAACCACCTTTCAGGTACTTTCCCTGTTATATTTTGAAGTCTGTTGCTAAATGCTTGCAAACGAAAGGACCGTACACGCTTAATGAAGGATGCTCATGTCCCAAGTACAGGGACGTCAAAATAAAACCAAAGTAAATTATTACTTTGCTCTTTTTTTCAATGACATCAGATGTACAACTGCATCAACGAAGCTCTGTTTGATTGCTGGTCTCACATCTCAAGTGATTCTGTCCCGATTTCTAAAACAGGAAATGAAACTGTGCAGCAATCACAGCATCAATGTGAGCCAACCACTTCACCAAACAAGCAAAACGTATATTCTCAAACACCTTGGATTCTGCAAAACATCCAGGAAGCCAAAGTTCAATAAAGCAGGAAGTACTTACAATGAGGCTGTGATCCCTTCCGAGCATGATAACCACTTGGTTGACAGTCCGAAGCAGCTTGTCCATGATGTCCTGAATATCATGACCAGTGTTTCCCTGAAAGAGACAGTATTGGATTGAGTTAAAGTCACATAAAGGGTGCTAACTCACCACAATTGTCCTGGAGTCACCAGCAATCTCCCAGACATGTCTACAAGCAAGTAAGGAGAAAGCTCCTTGGGGATATAAGAAGAATTGTGAGTTCATCTCCTATTTCACTTTGAATGTGTTTGCTTAGGAGCTACTTAAAGGCTTGGTAATGGAGAAAATAATAGGCTTTTAACGAATGAGAGTCATAAAATTCCAACAGCATGGAAGCAGGCCATTCAGCTTGTACCACTCCTCATGTACGCTAACCCTAGCACGTCCCACTTCTAATCCACCCAGCCGCCACACCCTCGGCACTACAGGGCAATTTACCATGGCCAATCTCTACCTTTGGATTTATGGGAGGAAACCCACGCAGACACATAGGGGAAAACCCAATGGTGGAACTGAAGCTGGGTCCCTGGTGCTGAGAGGCAGCAATGCTAACCACTTCACCACCGTGGCAACCACAACATTGGAATGTGTTGAAGCCATGCGAAGAGTGCCAACTCAGCAAGACAGTCCTGGAGTTGAGTCTCCGTTGATCATTCAGAGTCAGTTGGCATCGGAATGTAGTATACCAGAGGGAGACATGTCGGATGGTCGCTGACACAAAGATGACCCTTGATTCTGGCCAACCTCAGATATCAAACATGAGGTGGAATGTTGTCACATTAGGAGCAGGAGACATTCACTTAACCTGCCTACTCCAGCATTCGATTAGATTATGGCGAACCTTTCCCCTTCATTCCTGATGAAGAGCTTATACTCGAAACATTGGCTCTCCTGCTCGTCGAATGTTGCCTGACTGGCTGTGCTCTCCAGCACCACACTTTTTGACTCTGATCTCCAGCATCTGCAGTCCTCACTTGCGCCTTACACCCAAATTCACCATCTTGTCTTTTCCCGTCAGAGCAAGAGTGGGTAAATGGAAGTCCTGATCACTTGTATGGTGGAGCAGCTTTGAGGACTGCCCTGTTCCTTTCTTCTTCCTTGCTTCTCACACCAACATAGACACTCATCATCCCAGAAGTGTCATAGGACTTCTGAACACAAAGTAAATGACCTCATTTTGATGAAGCACAGTAAACATTAACAAGTTTCAACACAACAGGAATTTATGTAAACTTTAGCCAGTCCTCAAGCTGCTAAGTTAACTTGACTGTTACCATCCAGATTTCCCACTCAAAAGAAAACTGATTTTGAAAAACTGACAGGAATGACTTGGAGATGAGAGTGATTAAAGAGAGAATGGGAGGGAAGACTGAGGATTGCAATTTTGTTTCATTCTCAAGGGGCTGATGACTCTATATAAATAATCAAGGACAGACCTTTCTTCTCCTTCACAACCTCTTTCAAATAAATCAATACAGTTTTGCCTTCTGATAAACTGAAGTCAAGTTTATTTGTCGTCATACAGGCATGAAAAGCGAGCAGAAGAGGGAATTGCTTTAAATGTAGCTGTGGTGGCTCATTGGAACAAGTGTGTCAAAAAGCAGTGGAATGGTGGTTCAGTACTTCAGTGGTTAGCACTGCTGTCAAACAGTGCCAGGGACCCAGGTTCGATTCTAGCCTTGCGTAACTGTCTCTATGGAGTCTGCACATTCTCCCTGTGTCTGTGTGGGTTTCCTCCAGGTGCTCCGGTTTTCTCCTACAATCCAAAGATGTGCAGTTTAGGTGAATTGGCCATATTAAATTGCCCATCGTGCCCAGGGATATGTATATTAGGTCCAATACTCAAGGGTAAATGTAGAGTAATGGAACGAGTTACTCTTCAGAGGGTCGGTGTGGACTTGTTGGGCCAAAGGGCCTGTTTCCACACTGTAGGGATTCTATAGGAATTGCAGGGGAACAAAGGAAAAAGCTTGTTTGTCTCCTGGTACATTTTTGGTCACAATGGTGGGGCAAGAAAGCATTCTGGGGGTGGAAAGTTGTGCTCCAAGACTCTGACAATTACTCTTTGATGGTTAAGGAATTTTTTTTATTGCTTGTCACTGTTTGCTCTCAAGAAAGTAGTGTCAATCTATGTCCTTCAATGCTCCAGTCCCTGGACTGACACATGAAATAGGAACAGGAGACGAAGTCCATTTTGCCCATCAAGATCACTCTACTATTCAGCACGATCATGGCTGATCCTGAACTTTATCTCCACTTTCCTGCCCATTGAGACTATCCCACGGTTCCCCAAGAGGCCAGAAGTCTGTTGATCATAGCCTCAAATAGGGTTAGCCATCCACAAACTTCTGAGCTTGCAATTTCCATCAGTTTGCAACTCTTTGAGTGAAGTAATTATTCCACATTTCAGTCTGAACTAATCTATCCCCTACCCTGAGATTGTACCTCCTTCATCTAGATTTCCCAGTAAGGGAAACTATTGTCTATCCTGTGAAGTCCTGGACCTCCCAGACAGTTAAGGTCATTGGGAGATGCTACTGAATACTCAGTGATTTACTTGGTCAGTTTATTTACTTGATCAAGGATGCAGGCTTTGCTGGCTAGGTTGGCATTTATAGCTCATCCCAAATTGCTTTTGGGGATATGGTGGGCAGCCACCTTGGAGAGTAGGTACACTGCCAATGGTTTCCTGGAAGGGGATTGCAAGACGTTGACCTAGAGACAGTGAAGTAACGGCAATAGATTTCCAAGTCCGGATGCTGAGTGCCTTACAGGGGAATTCGAAGGTGGCAGTGTTCCCTCGATGGAAGAAGTCACAGATTTACAAGATACTGTCAAAGGAGCCCTGGTGAGTTGCTGCAGTACATTGTGTAGATGCTGCTTCTGTGTGATGGCGGTGCAAGGACTGAATGTTGAAGGTGATGGATGCGGTGCTAATCTAGTCAGCGACATTGTCCTGAATGTGTCAGCCCTCTGGAATATTGCTGGTGCACCCGGAAGAAACACACAGACATGGGGAGAATGTGCAAACTCCACACAGACAGGGTGGAGGGTGGAATCGAACACTGCTGTGAGGCAGCAGTGCTGACCACTGAGCCACTGGGACTGCTTGAAGTGGTTAACTAGATCAGATCTTCCTTTCAAACTCAGTACAACATCATAGTCACAGCCTCCAAAAACCCAAGGGTATAATAGGCATTAAAATGAACTTATATTTGGCACTTTATCACCTCAGTCTCTCTATCATTATAGAATGATCTCTCCAATTATTTCAGTTGGTACTTGGAATAGGATGAGCCTTGATTCCAGCTGAGAAGTAGCCAACTGCTTATCAAGCAAGGGCTAACTGTCTTTACATATCAGTCTGCAGATGAGTTCAGGGATACCCAGCAAATGAAGTTTATCTAATTGCAGATTTACAAAATATATTTACCTGCTGATATAACCTGAAACCCTGCTGTTTGCTCATTTGCTTAGCATGTAAATCATTCTGCAGTACTCGGCCCCTGAGGCTCTGAGGCAGATCGCTAATGAAATACATGTGCCTCACTACAAATTACATTGATCCTGTTGAATTTGTGCATTCTGTCAAACACACAAACTACATGGAAACAGAGACAAGGATTATTTTACAAATGATAAACATGTGCAGACAGAAGAATACATGTAGATGCACAAAAATGTTGAGGAGGTGGAGGAGTCTAAGCTTGGTCTTATTCATATTGATCTCTTGGTCGCTCCCCTCTGCGGAAATGCTTAAAAGTTTGGCTCTGCTTCATTTGCATTCCCTGATAACAATATCATAAATCACTTTAAATCTATGCCCTCTGATTCCCTGATCTTTTTATGAGTGGGAACGACTTAGAGTCATCGGGTTGTAGAGCTGTACATTCGGAAACAGACCCTTCCGTCCAACTCGTCCATGCCAACCAGATATCCCAACCCAATCGAGTCCCACCTGCAAGCACCTGGCCCATATCCCTCCAAACCCTTCCTATTCATATACCCATCTTGATACCTTTTAAATGTTGCAGTTGTACTATTCCATACACTTACCACCCTCTGAGTGAAAAAGTTGCCTTTTAGGTCTCTTTTATATCTCTCCCCTCTCACCATAAACCTATGCCCTCTAGTTCTGGACTCCCCCACCTCAGGGAAGAGACTTTGTCCATTTATCCTATCCATGCCCCTCATGATTTTATAAACCTCTATAAGGTCACCCCTCAGCCTCCGATGCTCCAGGGAAAACAGCCCTAGCCTATTCAACCTCTCCTTATAGCTCAAATCCTCGAATCCTGGCAACATCCTTCTAAATCTTTTCTGAACCTTTTCGAGGTTCACAACATCTTTCCGATAGGAAGGAGACCAGAATTGTATGCAATATTCCATCAGTGGCCTAACTTCTGTCCTGTACAGCCGCAACATGACCTCCCAACTCCTGTACTCC
This sequence comes from Chiloscyllium plagiosum, assembly GCF_037043375.1. Lineage (NCBI taxonomy): Eukaryota > Metazoa > Chordata > Chondrichthyes > Orectolobiformes > Hemiscylliidae > Chiloscyllium > Chiloscyllium plagiosum. The sequence goes on along the minus strand of NW_028270139.1, from coordinate 155,101,571 downwards.
ACACTCCATGCCACCCAGATATTTTAAATAATTCTAGTCTCATTTGCCAGCATTTGGCCCATATGCCTCAAAACCCTTCCTAGTCATATACCCACCCAAATGCCTATTAAATGTTGTACAGTAATTGTACCAGCTCCTCTGGCAGCTCATTCCATTCACGCACCACCTTCTGAGTGAAAAGGTTGCCCTTTAGGTCCCTTTCAAATCTTTCCGCTCTCAGCTTAAACCTATGCCCTCTAGCTTTGGACTCCCCTACTCTGGGGAAAAGACCTTTTCGATTTACCCTGTCCATGCCCGTTATGATTTTATAAACTTCTGTAAGGTCACCCCTCAGCCTCTGAAGCTCCAGGGAAAACAGCCCCAGCCTGTTTAGCCTCTCCCTGTAGCTCAAACCCTCCAACCTCGGCAACATCCTTGTAAATCTTTCCTGAACCCTTTCAGGTTTTACAATATCTTTCCTACACTAGGGAGACCAGAACTGCATATAGTATTCCAACAGTGGCCTAACCAATATCCTGTATAGCCGCAACATGACTTCCCAACTTCTATATTCAATGCACTGACAAATAAAGGAAAGCATACTAAACACCTTTGCTCACTATCTATTCGATCCAGCCCTCTCACAACAGATCTCATCAGAGCCATAATTTCTTCAAGAGAACAGTCCCAGCCTCTTCAATCTATCTTCATAACTGAACATCCCTGCAACTGTTCTTGCAAATGTGCACTCTCTGCAATTCATTCACACCTTTCTATCATATGGCACCCACAGCTGTACACAATACTCCAGCTGGTGTCTAACACGTGGCTTTTACAAGTTCAACACTGTCTCCTTGCTCTTGTACTCTATGCCCCTATTAATAAAGCCAAGAACACTGTATGTCTGCTGAACTGTTCTCTGCATCTGTCCTGCCACTTTCAATGATACATATAAAACCAAGTTCCTCTGCACCCTCTGTAGTATTTGTATTGTCTTCCTTTGTTCCCCTACAATTCCTATAGAATCCCTACAGTGTGGAAACAGGCCCTTTGGCCCTCTGCTATTTTGTATTGTCTTTCAATGTTTTTCTGACGAAAGTGACAGCGATGATGGGCCGAAGGGCCTCTTCTATACTGTATAATCCTATGAAAGTGCATCACCTCACACTTCTGTGCACTGAACCTCAGCTGCCATCTATCTGCCCACTCCACTAACTTGTCAACAGTCCAACACACCACCCCCTCCCCTTCACAGTTTACAATCCTTCCAAATGTTTTGTGTCATCTGCAAACTTGAAAATTGTCCCCTGCAAACCAAGATCCATATCATTGATAAAATATAATAAATATAAAAACAGAAATTGCTGGAGAAACTTAGCAGATCTGGCAACATCTGTGGGGAGAGAAACCGAGTTTGAAGTCCTGCATGACTTTTTTTTGGAGCGTGGGAGATTACTGCCCGTGAGGTAAGAAAACCTGAAAAATCTATCTGGATCCTAACTCCTTGTTCTATTTTGTCAACAAGCTACATTCCTCCATTTTGAAATGTTTATGAATAACCCCGACTTCTTCAGTTTTTCCTCCCAATATTAATTTCTTGAATCTGGAATCTAGCACAAAATGAGACCTTAGAGCGAGGATTCAAGGTCACTGGAAAGACTGGGATTTGGAGCTGGGCCCAAATCTTGCGCACTAACTAATTTCTGCTGGTATGAACAATATGGAGTGCAGAGCTGCTTTGAGGAATTGTAGCACAGGAGAGCTGAGGAAAGAACTCAGGCTTTTGCATGGCTGCCAACCTCCAAGTTCTCCTTCAAGTTGCACAGCAACTTGCGAGTGTACAGGCCAGAGGTGGGGAACCTTTTCATGTTGAAAGGCTGCATTATGTTAGTTGTAATCTAATAAGGCCGCATCCAAGAAACCTCAATTATACATTCTTCAAAATTCATATTTTTTTTAATTGTGGCAGTCAGTCTGTGAAGATTATTTCGTTGAAGTTTCTTTTACTCTCTGGTATTTTAAATACATTCATTTTAAGATTAAAATAAAAATAATAAAGGACAAAAAAAACATATTAATAAAAAATAAAAGATTTGTTCAGCAAAATTTGGATTCAATCAAAAGGCCACACACAATGACCTCGAAGGCCGCAGGTTCCCCACCCCTGGTATTGGCCATTCCCTTATCATCACTGGTTCAAACTCCTACTGAATATGTTCAAGGTACTACTTCACCACACAGAGAGCATTAGAGAAGTCAGTCCACCACAGTTCGTAAAAGATAACCAGACACTCACAATAAAATGCCAATCTTGTCATCAAAAATGGATTACAGAAAAGGACAGTCTTCGTGAACAATGGTAAATTAAAACTGTCTTGAAAAAACAAATCACAGCTCATGAGTAATCTCAGAGGACTAATTAGGTGTAGAACACCTTGTGGTGTATGAAGAGGGCAGCTTTGTCGAGGGGAATAATGCATACATTTGGATTTTTAGCCTCTTTAAAATCCAGCCAAAGACCAACACAAAAGGCTCGCTGGACTTTCATCTTTCTGCTACATGGAACAGCCTCAGAAAAATGAAGTTTTGCTGATCCACCCCCCCTCATCTGTGAGTCGAGATTCTATTTGCAAATGTGAAGCAAATATAGGAGTTAAATTAGCTCTTTGAAGTCAATCATATGATCTCTGGCTGTTCAGTCTAACTATGATGTCTACCCTCCACCCCATGAACAAATACTTCTTTCTACTCAATCATTCATCTACATTATTCCCTCGATTGCATTTTGTGGTTGTGATGTTCATCAACTTACTGGTCTTTGCGTAAAGAACTTTCCTATTTGTTTTTTTTTAGCGACTGATCACAACTCTGGTATATGTGTGCTAGTTGAAGTAATTGCACTACCGAATTGAGGCAGCCACGTGTTCCTGCCTAGTTTTGAGTGCCCATTTTCTATGAAGGTCAAAGTTGAAGAACTATCCACTAATCACCCCTGCATTACAGGTAAAAATGTTCTCTCTGAATCCTAGAAGAAAAAAGCTAACAAGTTGATAAAAAATGGATTCTTTCAATTTAAAAACTGCCAGACAAGCCACGTTAAAACAAAACTGGACAAGAGGATTTTAACAAACCTGCAAAAGCCAACAATCCTGAAATTAATGTTTTACTTTTTGAAACATCCAGAGAGATTGATTTTTTTATCTTTTGACTTTTATCTGTTTTGAAACCAATTCTTACTCCTCATCTGTGTGCAAATGTGTTGCTTTGTCATTTATTTTTGTGTTTGGTATCTAACAAAGTCACTTGTTTGTTCAATCAATAAAGTCTGATTAAACTGGCTCCTCTTAAAATTTAAAATTATTTTTTTTCTGGGAGAAGGCAACCACAACAGAATGATCCTTTTCAAATTAGCCTTGCTACATTAGTTAAGAGGGTGGATGAATAAGGAAGGGGTGCCAGATCATCCATTTTGGGTATTCGTCTGCAACGGTAACAACTTGTGAACCTTGCCTAGGATCTGATCATTATACCTGGATGTTTTGTGCCTTATTAACTACTCTTCAAAATTATATGTTATAGTCTGACAGCTCAGAAACAGACCCTTCGGACCTACCAGTCTGCACCAAACATAATCCCAAACTAAACTAGCCCCACCTGCCTGCTCCTGGCCCATATCCCTCCAAACCTTTCCTGTTCATGTATCTATCCAAACGTCTTTTAAAAGTTGTAATTGCAACTGTATCCACCACTTCCTCAGGAAGTTCATTCCACACATGAACCACCCTCTCTATGTAAAAAAAAGTCATGCCTTTTTTTACACCTCTCGCCTCTCACCTTAAAAAACATGCCCCTTCATCTTGAAACTCCCCATCTTCACCATCAACTCTATCGACATAGTCTCGATAGACTTCTATCAGTCCCCCCCTCAACCTCCTACGCTCCACTGAGAAAGGTCCCACCCCATCCTGCGTTTCTTTCTAACTCAAAACTTCCATGCCCAGCAATGTCCTGGTAAAACTCTTCCAAACCCTGCCCAGTTTAATAATATCCTTCTTATAACTGGGTAACCAATGTCATATCGATATAACTTCATGGTACCCTGTCCTGTACTCTTTTAGTACTTTATCCTTTATATTATCTATTGTTCTTATACTATGACAAAATGCAGCATTCCCTCTTCTCTGCTTCAAGATTTCATTTTCCGCTTGCCTGCCTTTTCCAGCAGACGAATTAAAATAATGAGGTGGATTTTAAACCACCACCACACACACACCTCACCCCATCATCCCCCCACAACTGCCAAGAACCACGATTAGCTGTCCAGAGGAAAGGTCTACTGGTCGGGACCTTGCAGCAGAATTACATCTCAATAACGGGAAGAAATCGGATTCCCCTCCCAATACCACCTGCCAGTCCCCCACCTCCAATAGACCTGGAGGATTCAGCCCTAGGTTTCTGATTACTGAATCCAAACCGTTTGCAGAAACCACAACCACACCACTTCCCACCTTTTGCCAGTTTCAGTAACGACCTCTAATGCTGATCCTCCATTGTCGGTTTTGTGGTATTATAACTGGACTGCTAATCCAGAGAACCAGGTAATGTTCTGGGGACCTGGACTCAATTCCTGTCATGGCAAATGGTGGAATTCGGAATTTAATAAAAAAGGATCTGGAATTACAAGTCTAATCTATTATCGATTGTCAGGAAAATCCCATCTGCTTCACCAATGTCCTTTAGGGATGGAAAGTGCCATCCTTCCCTGATCTATACCATGAATGCGTTAAAAAAAACATTAGTTTGACCTACATTTATCCATTATGACTGTAGTCATGATTCTGTTATGATGTAGTTTATTGAAAGCCATTTGAAAACATATATTTGTGATGATATTATCTAGTATATCAACTATATTATCCTTGTGCATGTTTTCTGGAAAATTGTGTGCAATGTTTGTCTCCTTACCATTATTGTTGCTGTAGAGAGAGTGTAACAAAGGTTTACTCGACAGATTTCTGGAATGGCAGGATTGACACACGAGGAGAGATTGAGTCAGGGTGGGGTGGGGGGGTTGGGTAGAGTCTCATAGAAACTTGCAATGTTTCTAACAGGGCCAGAAATTTAGATGCAGAATGGATCTGATAGTGGGGAGAATCTGGAACCAGGGATCAAAGCTTAAGGAGAAGGGGCAAACCTTTTGGGATTGAAATGAGGAGAAATTTCTTGACGCAGGGAGTGGTGAGTCTGTGGAATTCGCGACGACGGAAAGGTTGAGGTCAAAATACTATGCGTTTTCAAGAAGGAGGTAGATTCAGCCCTTGTGGCTAAAGGGATTAAGGGATATGGGGGAGGAAAGGATGAAGCATTGAGCCATGATGATCATACAAAGCAGGCTTACCCCTCCTGCTATCTTCTGTGTTTTCATGTTTCTATATTCTTCAACTAGTTATGAAATCAGAATAGCTGCAGCATAGAAAGATGCCATTCAGCCCACAAAGCCCATATTGGTTGCGTGCAAGTTTGCTGATGACACACCATAGTAGGATGGATACCTAACAATGATGAGTCAAAACACAGAAAGGAGATAGAGGGCTTGGTGACGTGGTGCAATGAGAACAACGTCGGCAAAACTAAAGAACTGATCACTGACTTCAGAAAGAAAGGAGGAGAATACACCCCCATCTACGTCAACAGAGCTGAAGTTGAGAAGGTGGAGAACGTCAAGTTCCTCAGAGTGACAATAATGATAACCTGTCCTGAACTTCCCACATAGATGTGATGGTCAAGAAGGCACAACAATGCCTCTCCTTCGTCGAGCGGCTCAGGAAATTCAGCATGTCCATAAGGACCCTCACCAATCCCTACAGATGCACCATTCAGAGCGTACTGACCAGGTACGGCAAGTGCTCTGCCCGTAAGAAACTGCAGAAGCTGGTGTGAACAGCCCAGACCATCACAGAAGCCAATCTTCTATCCATAGACTCCATTCACATGGCTTGCAGCTGCTGAAAGGCATGCCAATATCCTGATGAAGGACTGATGCCTGAAACATCGATCCTCCTGCTCCTCAGATGCTGCCTGACCAGCTGTGCTTTTCCAGCATCACACTCTTGACTCTGATCTCCAGCATCTGCAGTCCTCACTTTCTCCTAACATCAAAGACCTATCACACCCCAGTAATGATCTCCTTCGACCTTTTCCATCAGGCAAAAGATACAAAAGCCTGAACACATGCACCAACAGCTTCAGGAACAGCTTCTTCCCGGCTGTTATTAGACTAATGAATTGACTCTCTAGCCTCAAGTAATGCTGACCTTGATGGTGTTGATCCTCCCTAGTGCATGCCCTGTGCAACCTAACTTGTATGCCTCTAATTCTTTTTGATCTGTTCATCCTTGCTTACGAATATCTACCTGTACTGCTTGTAAACAAAGCTTTTCACTATACTTCGGTACATGTGATGATAAATCAATCAATCAATCAAAAGCAAACTTAACTACTCCCACTCTCCCATCCTCACCAGCCGGCAGCATGGTGGCTCAGTGGTTAGCACTGCTGCCTCACATCATGGACTAGGGTGCCTGTATTCTCAGTGCACACTGTTTGTAAGGGCTCAGGCTAAAAATCTACACAGAGAGATTTTAAGTCATCAAGCTGGACTGGGCTTCAACCCAGAGAAGAAAAACCAGTGACTCACTCACTGTGCCATCCGAAATCACTCAATGCAGCATAATCTTGAGTGGAAAGGACAAATTATAAAGAAAACTAATGCCAAACAAATATTAAATCGCCTATTGAAATAATCGGTGGAGCTTCAGTACTTCCATCAACTGGTTGACATGGCAACTGCTGTTTATTTGATAACTGTGCTGGTATCAGGTGCATCCAGACAAGCCAAGCAGTACACATGACGATGAACATCCTACCTGGATGCATCACAGCTTGGTATAGCAACTGCCCTACCAAGACCGCAAGAAATTACAGAGAGTTGTGAACACAGCCCAGTCCATCACAAAAAACAACCTTCCATCCATTGACTCCATCTACACTTCCTGCTGCTTTGGAGTGCAGCCAATATAATCAAAGATCCCCTCCCCCCCACCAACCCAGTTATACTGTCTTCCACCCTCTTCCATCCAGACATGCACAAACAGGTTTGAGAACAGCTTTGTTCCCGCTGTTATCAACCTATGAATGGACCTCTCATATATTAGAGTTAACCTATCTCTGCGCCGTTGCAATAGCTAAAGCACTATATTCTGCATTCCGATCTGTTACCCTGAGGTATGATTTGTCTGGTTAGCACGTTAAACAATACTTTCACTGTATCATGCTACATGTACCTTCCCCGGTAATATTGTTGCTAATTCTTACGTGGGAAGAATGGTCATGTGGGTATGATGCCACCAGAATGCCTACTTCTGTGGGCCACTTGAAGTACTCTCAGGAGAGGAGGAGTCTAATTTAAGATGAGGTGATGGCCTAGTGGTATTGTCACTAGATTATTAATCCAGAGGATATAGAGTCATACAGCATGGAAATAGACACTTCGGTCCAACAAGTCCATGCCAACTAATCCTAAATTAAATCGTCCCATCTTCCTGTTCCTGGCCTAAATCCCTCCAAACAAGTCTTATTCATGTACTTATCTAAATGTCTTTTAAAAGTTGTAAATGTACCCACATCCACCACTTCCTCTGGAAGTTCATTCCACACACAAACCACTCCCTGTGTGAAAAAAAAGGCCCCTCATGTCTTTTTTAAATCTTTCTCCTCTCGCCTTAAAATATGCCCCCTAGTCTTGAAATCCTCACTGAAGGGAAAAGACACCTGCCATTCACTCTATCTATAGCCCTCATGATTTTATAAACCTCTCAAAGGTCACCTCCCAACCTTCTACATCTATTGAAAGAATTCCCAGCCTATGCAGCTGCTCCTTATAACTCAAACCCTTTCATTCCACTCTAGTAAATCTCTTCTGAATCCTCTCCGGCTTTAATAATATCCTTCTCATAACAGGGAGACCAGAACTGGGCATGTAGACCCAAATAATGTCTTGGGGACCCAAGTTCAAATCCCACCATGGCAGAATTTGAATTCAATAAATATCTGGGATTAAGAGTGACCAACCTTGGAATTATTGGAAAAACCCTCAGGTCCATTAAAGCCTTTTAAGGAAGGAAATCTTCTGTCCTTACCTGGTCTGGCCTACATGTGACTCCAGACCCACAGTAATGTGGTTGACTCTCAATTGAGCAATTAAGGGATGGCTCGCGAAATCCGCATCTAATGATCACATGTTTTTAAAAAATTGGGAATAGGAAACAGATTAAAGCTCGAATATTCAGTGTTTATGCTGAAAAGTACAATTTCTTTCATCAAGGGCCAAAGGGCTTGTATTGTGCTGCACCGGTGTGTATTTTTTGTTCTCAAAAATAGTAGCGGGAATTTGGATTTTGGCTTCTCTGAAAGATGTGGCAGCAAGTTGGGTGTGGGGTCAATTGAAACTCAGAGGCAGATAGATTTTTATTAGGTGAGGACATTAAGTGTAATGGAATCAAGATGGATAGATGGATCGTGATCTAATGCAATGCAGAGCAGGCATTAGATCCACCGTTGTTCCGTTGTGTCATGCAACATTAACAGTATTCGACTGGTATGAGGTAACAGCAATACTGTGACATAAGTTCTCCTGTGGCATTGAGCCAAATGAGTCTGTACTCATTCATCAAATGCAGCTCTGCTGAAAGATTAGTGATATAGTTTATTTCCTTTATCATTTGATTTTATTTTGCTAAGTTTTTATGCTCTTCACAATGATGGATGTTAGTTCTGGAGAATCGGATATGTCTGGATCGACCACAAGTTATATTTGCACAAAATGAATGGGGACTATAAGGTGCTGCTGTGTGCATAGCCAATTCAGCCCCATGACTGCACAGAGAAGATGTGTTCCATCTTTTCTTCATTCATTGATAGGAAATCCCCAGGACCTGATCAGGTGTACCTGAGAACTCTGTGGGAAGCTAGTGAAGTGATTGCTGGGCCTCTTGCTGAGATATTTGTATCATCGATAGTCACAGGTGAGGTGCCGGAAGACTGGAGGTTGGCAAACATGGTGCCACTGTTTTTGAAGGGTGGTAAAGACAAGCCAGGGAACTATAGACCAGTGAGCCTGACCTCGGTGGTGGGCAAGTTGTTGGAGGGAATCCTGAGGGACAGGATGTACATGTATTTGGAAAGGCAAGAACTGATTCGGGATAGTCAACATGGCTTTGTGCATGGGAAATCATGTCTCACAAACTTGATTGAGTTTTTTGAAGAAGTAACAAAGAAGATTGATGAGGGCAGAGCAGTAGATGTGATCTATATGGACTTCAGTAAGGCGTTCAACAAGGTTCCTCATGGGAGACTGATTAGCAAGGTTAGATCTCATGGAATACAGAGAGAACTAGCCATTTGGATACAGAACTGGCTCAAAGATAGAAGACAGAGGGTGGAGGTGGAGGGTTGTTTTTCTGACTGGAGGCCTGGGACCAGTGGATTGCAACAAGGATTGGTGCCAGGCCCTCTACTTTATGTCATTTACACAAATGAATTGGATGCGAGCATAAGAGGTACAGTTAGTAAGTTTGCAGATAACACCAAAATTGGAGGTGTAGTGGACAGCGAAGAAGGTTACCTCAGTTTACAACAGGATCTGGACCAGATGGGCCAATGGGCTGAGAAGTGGCAGATGGAGTTTAATTCAGATAAATGCGAGGTGCTGCATTTTGGGAAAGCAAATCTTAGCAGGAATAATACACTTAATGGTAAGGTCCTAGGGAGTGTTGCTGAACAAGAGACCTTGGAGTGCAGGTTCATAACTCCTTGAAAGTGGAGTCGCAGGTAGATAGGATAGTGAAGAAGGCGTTTGGCATGCTTTTCTTTATTGGTCAGAGTATTGAGTACAGGAGTTGGGAGGTCATGTTGCGGCTGTACAGGACATTGGTTAGGCCACTGTTGGAATATTGCGTGCAATTCTGGTCTCCTTCCTATCGGAAAGATGTTGTGAAACTTGAAAGGGTTCAGAAAAGATTTACAAGGATGTTGCCAGAGTTGGAAGATCTGAGCTACAGGGAGAGCTGAACAGGCTGGGGCTGTTTTCCCTGGAGCGTCGGAGGCTGAGGGGTGACCTTATAGAGGTTTACAAAATTATGAGGGGCATGGATAGGATAAATAGACAAAGTCTTTTCCCTGGGGTCCGGGAGTCCAGAACTAGAGGGCATAGGTTTAGAGTGAGAGGGGAAAGAGATAAAAGAGACCTAAGGGGCAACATTTTCACGCAGAGGATGGTACATGTATGGAATGAGCTGCCAGAGGATGTGGTGGAGGCTGGTACAATTGCAACATTTAAGAGGCATTTGGATGGGTATATGAATAGGAAGGGTTTGGAGGGATATGGGCCGGGTGCTGGCAGGTGTGACGAGATTGGGTTGGGATAGCTGGTTGGCATGGACGGATTGGGCCGAAGGGTCTGTTTCCATGCTATACATCTCTATGACTCTATGACTCTATGTGGGCATTTACTGCCCATTGCTAATTGCCATGAGAGAGGTAGTGATGATCTCCTAAGAATAAAGAACCCAAAGACACTTTTGTTATAACTCAGTGATAAGCTCATTACAAAGGCAGAGTGATACAGACTGATACAGAGCCAACCCCAAGCAAAAGCTACAGCAGGAATTCAGGCAGAACAGTATTACCAAGAAGGGAATGTGAGGAATGACTCTGCATTATTGGTCATCAAAGCTCATTTGGACCAAGACAATAACCAGGGAGACAAGTAGAACCATCAACTGCAATCAGTCGACTGCACCTCATACCACCGAGACACAGTGGAAGGAGGAGAAAGTGAGGACTGCAGATGCTGGAGAGTCAGAGTCAATAAGGATGGTACTGGAAAAGCACAGCAGGTCAGGCAGCATCCGAGCAGCAGGAGAATCGATGTTTCAGGCACAAGCCCTTCATCAGGAAGCTTGGCACAATGGTCACTTCATAGTAATCTTAACAATACAACCAAAAGACACACAGCATTCATCCAGAATTCTCATCATGTTATCTTATTTCTTCATGTTTCTACTTTTTTTGTTTTGTGTCCTATGAATTTGATCTTAAGTCTCTGTACCTAGGTACATTTGTACCAAAGATAGCAGTGTAATGCAGTGCCTGTAAACATTTCACTATGCTCAAATGAGCAAATGTGACAATAAAGCTAATCTAATTCAATTCAATTCTTCTGGAAGAAATGATAAACACACAGATGAAATTAAACAGACTACTGTAGTCAATTCAGGAGAATGTTCCGATGAATTCTTCTATGATATCCTCAGACAAACAAACAAATTTCAAGAAATTCTCCAAAGGTTCCCTACAACTCTGCAGCATCTGAAATGCCCAGAAAAGTTCCCTGTCTAGTGACCAATGTCTATTGTCTCAAGAGCTCATCAGCTCCTTTTTCAATCAAAGAACAGACGCTCACCAGCTGATTCAGCAGATTGATGTCGAAAAGTGTGGAACTGGAAAAGCACAGCCAATCAGAGAGCATCTGAGGAGCAAAAGCAGCTAGGCGAAAGTGAGGACTGCAGATGCTAGAGATTAGAGTCGAGAGTGTGGCGCTGGAAAAGCACAGCAGGTCAGGCAGCATCCGAGGAGCAGGAGAATCGACTTTTCAGGCAAAGCCCCTTCGTCAGGAAGACTCATCAGGGCTTATATTCAATATTGTCATGGATGATCCTCTGTTTCAATCTCATATTCCTCTGTTCTCTCTACATCCCTTGATACTTTTAATATCTAAATATTTGTTAAGCTCTTTTGGCTACATTCCATCACTTACCTCACCCAGTCGATCACCTTTTAGAAGTCCAAACATAACACAACTACCTGCTCCCCGCTGCTTGAGACTTCCTCTAAAAACTAATTAATTAGTCAGACTCCCTTTCGTGAAGCCATGCAGACTCTGATTGATTAGAATCATAGACTTTTACAGTACAGAAAGAGACCATTTGACCCACCATGTAAGTGGATTTTCCAGCAGGATACAGATAAGCTGCAGAGCTGGGCAGAAAGGTGGCAAATGGAGTTCAATGTAGGTAAGTGTGAGGTGATTCACTTTGCTAAGAGTAACAAGAAGATGGGGTACTGGGCTAATGGTCGGATACTTGGTAGTGTGGATGAGCAGAGGGATCTTGGTGTCCATGTACACAGATCTCTGAAAGTTGCCACCCAGGTAAATAGTGCTGTGAAGAAGGCATATGGCGTACTGGCTTTTATTGGTAGAAGAATTGAGTTCCGGAGTCCTGAGGTCATGTTGCAGTTGTATGAGGCTCTGGTGCGGCCGCATCTGGAGTATTGAGTGGGAGCAGCGGCCGAGTTGAGGTGAACCCGGCAGACTACAGCTAAGGTAAGAGTTTTTTTCAAAATTACTTACCTGTAGCGGGCATCGGTGTTTTGTTTTCTCTCTCCTTCACAGAAAGAGCGGGAGCAGCAGAGGAAGTGACGGCAAGCAGAGGGGCAGCCGGGAAGGAGAACTGTGAGTATAAATACTCACTGTTTCACCACCAACGGTCATTTGAGTGGGAGCAGCGGCCGAGTTGAGGTGAACCCGGCAGACTACAGCTAAGGTAAGAGTTTTTTTCAAAATTACTTACCTGTAGCGGGCATCGGTGTTTTGTTTTCTCTCTCCTTCACAGAAAGAGCGGGAGCAGCAGAGGAAGTGACGGCAAGCAGAGGGGCAGCCGGGAAGGAGAACTGTGAGTATAAATACTCACTGTTTCACCACCAACGGTCATTTGAGTGGAGCAGCGGCCGAGTTGAGGTGAACCCGGCAGACTACAGCTAAGGTAAGAGTTTTTTTCAAAATTACTTACCTGTAGCGGGCATCGGTGTTTTGTTTTCTCTCTCCTTCACAGAAAGAGCGGGAGCAGCAGAGGAAGTGACGGCAAGCAGAGGGGCAGCCGAGACCCGGAAGCAGTTAGTGTAAGCTTAGCTGGGTTAGTTTTTTCCCCCTTTAAAAGCGTGAAGGAGAGGAACCCGAGGCACTACACGGGTAGTGCCTCCCACCCGCCCTCCTCCTCTAACCTAATAATAACATCTGTTGTGGCAAGCAGGTAAGTGCTGAATTTTACTTGTATTATTTAGACACAGTTTTTTGTTTAAACAGTTAGCTTTAGAGGGATGGCAGTGAAGGCAGTGCAATGTTCCTCCTGCAACATGTATGAGGTGAGGGATGCCATCGACGTCCCTGCCGATTACACTTGCAGGAAGTGCACCCATCTCCAGCTCCTCCAAGACCGTGTTAGGGAACTGGAGCTGGAGTTGGATGAACTTCGGATCATTCGGGAGGCAGAGGGGGTCATAGATCAGAGTTATAGGGAAGTAGTAACTCCAAAGATGGCAGATAGATGGGTTACAGTGAGGGGGACTGGGAGGAAGCAGCCAGTGCAGGGACCTCCTGCGGCCATTCCCCTCAAGAACAAGTATACCGTTTTGGATACTTGTGGGGGGGATGACTTACCAGGGGTAAGTAACGGGGCTCAGGTCTCTGGCACGGAGCCTGTCCCCGTTACTCAGAAGGGAAGGGTGAAGAAGAGCAGAGCAGTAGTAATTGGGGACTCGATAGTTCGTGGCACAGATAGGCGGTTTTGTGGGAACGAGAGAGACTCACGTTTGGTATGTTGCCTCCCAGGTGCAAGGGTACGTGATGTCTCTGATCGTGTTTTCCGGGTCCTGGAGGGGGAGGGGGAGCAACCCGAAGTCGTGGTCCACATTGGCACCAACGACATAGGTAGGAGGAGTGCTGAGGATGTTAGACAGGCTTTCAGGGAGCTAGGTTGGAAGCTTGGAGTTAGAACAAACAGAGTTGTTGTCTCTGGTTTGTTACCCGTGCCACGTGATAGAGATTCGAGGAATAGGGAGAGAGAACAATTAAATGCGTGGCTTCAGGGATGGTGCAGGAGGGAGGGGTTCCAGTTTTTGGATAACTGGGGTTCTTTCTGGGGACGGTGGGACCTCTATAAACAGGATGGTCTACACCTGAACCTGAGGGGAACCAGTATCCTTGGGGGGAGGTTTGCTAGTGCTCTTGGGGGGGGTTTAAACTAACTCGGCAGGGGCATGGGAACCCAGATTGTAGCTTCAGGGTGCAGGGCCTGGAGTGTAGGGAGGTGAGGAACATGGCATCAATTTCCAAGGAGGGTGCCTGTAAACAGGGAAGTGGCTTGAGGTGTGTATACTTCAATGCAAGAAGTATACGAAATAAGGTAGGTGAACTTGCAGCGTTGGTTGGTACCTGGGACTTCGATGTTGTGGCTATTACGGAGACATGGCTAGAACAGGGACAGGATTGGCTGTTGCAGGTTCCGGGATTTAAATGTTTTAGTAGGGTCAGAGGTGGGGGTAAAAGAGGGGGAGGTGTGGCATTGCTTGTCAAAGATAGTATTACAGCGGTGGAAAGGACGATGGATGAGGATTTGCCATCTGAGGTAGTTTGGGCTGAGGTTAGGAATAGGAAAGGTGAGGTCACCCTGTTAGGAGTCTTTTACAGGCCTCCTAATAGTCCTAGAATCATTGAAGAAAGGATTGGGAAGGTGATTCAGGAGATGAGTGACAGTAATAGGGTGGTTGTTATGGGGGACTTTAACTTTCCTGATATTGATTGGGAAAGCTATAGCTCAAGTTCGTTAGATGGGTCAGTGTTTGTTCAATGTGTGCAGGAGAGTTTCCTGACACAATATGTAGACAGGCCAACAAGAGGTGAGGCCATACTGGATTTGGTTCTGGGTAACGAACCAGGCCAGGTGTTAGAATTAGAGGTAGGTGAGCACTTTGGGGATAGTGACCATAATTCGGTGATTTTTACACTCGTGATGGAGAGGGATAAGTGTGTACTACAGGGCAAGAATTATAGCTGGGGTAAGGGAAATTATGATGCGGTGAGGCATGACTTAGGATGTGTGGCTTGGAAAAGTAGACTCCAAGGCAAGAGTGTAAATGATATGTGGAACTTGTTCAAGGGGCAACTATTGAGTGTCCTTGATATTTATGTACCTGTCAGGCAGGAAGGAAAGGGTCGTGCGAGGGAGCCGTGGTTTAATAAGGAATTGGAATCCCTTGTTAAATGGAAGAGGGCGGCCTATCTCAAGATGAGACGTGAAGGTTCAATTGGGGCGATTGAGTGTTATAGGGTAGCCAGGAAGGACCTGAAGAGAGAGCTAAAAGCAGCAAGGAGGGGACATGAAAGGTCCTTAGTAGATAGGATTAGGGAAAACCCTAAGGCTTTCTATAGGTATGTTAGGAATAAAAGAATGACTAGGGTAGGAATAGGTCCAGTCAAGGATAGTAGGGGGAAGTTGCGTGTGGAGGCGGAAGAGATTGGGGAGACACTGAATGAATACTTTTCTTCAGTATTCACTCAGGAACAGGGCATTGTTGTCGATGAGAATACTGAGGCACAAATAAGTAGAATGGATGGCTTTGAGGTATGTAGAGAAGAGGTGTTGGAAATCCTGGAAAAGGTGAAAATAGATAAGTCCCCTGGGCCTGATGGCATTTATCCTAGGATTCTCTGGGAAGCAAGGGAGGAGATTGCAGAGCCATTGGCCTTGATTTTTATGTCCTCTTTGTCTACAGGAGTAGTCCCAGAAGACTGGAGGATAGCAAATGTGGTTCCCTTGTTCAAAAAGGGGAGTAGGGATAGCCCTAGTAACTATAGGCCGGTGAGTCTCACTTCTGTTGTGGGCAAAGTCTTAGAGAGAATTGTAAGGGATAGGATTTATGCACATCTAGATAGGAATAATGTGATCAAGGATAGTCAGCATGGTTTTGTGAAGGGCAAGTCGTGCCTCACAAACCTTATTGAATTCTTTGAAAAGGTGACGAAGGAGGTTGATGAGGGGAAAGCGGTAGATGTGGTATATATGGATTTTAGTAAGGCGTTTGATAAGGTTCCCCATGGTAGGCTACTGCAGAAAATACGGAGATATGGCATTGAGGGTGAGTTGGAGGTTTGGATTAGGAATTGGCTGGATGGAAGAAGACAGAGGGTAGTAGTTGATGGCAAAGTTTCTTCATGGAGTGCCGTCACTAGCGGTGTTCCGCAAGGATCTGTTTTGGGACCATTGCTGTTTGTCATTTTTATAAATGACCTGGAAGAGGGGTTAGAAGGTTGGGTGAGCAAGTTTGCGGATGATACGAAAGTCGGAGGAGTTGTTGACAGTGAGGAAGGATGTAGCAGGTTACAGCAGGATATAGAGAAGCTGCAGAGCTGGGCAGAAAGGTGGCAGATGGAATTCAATGTAGCTAAGTGCGAGGTGATTCACTTTGGGAAGAATAACAAAAAGATGGGGTACTGGGCTAATGGTCGGATACTTGGTAGTGTGGATGAGCAGAGGGATCTTGGTGTCCATGTACACAGATCTCTGAAAGTTGCCACCCAGGTAAATAGTGCGGTGAGGAAGGCATATGGTGTACTGGCTTTTATTGGTAGAGGAATTGAGTTCCGGAGTCCTGAGGTCATGATGCAGTTGTATAAGACTCTGGTACGGCCGCATCTGGAATATTGTGTGCAGTTTTGGTCGCCATACTATAGGAAGGATGTGGAGGCATTGGAACGGGTGCAGAGGAGGTTTACCAGGATGTTGCCTGGTATGGAAGGAAAATCGTATGAGGAAAGACTGAGGCACTTGGGGCTGTTTTCACTAGAGAAAAGAAGGTTTAGGGGTGACTTGATTGAGGTGTACAAGATGATTAGGGGGTTAGATAGGGTCGACAGTATGAACCTTTTCCCGCGTATTGAGTCGGGTATTACAAGGGGGCATAGCTTTAAATTAAGGGGGGGTAGATATAGGACTGATGTTAGGGGTAGGTTCTTCACTCAGCGAGTCGTTAGTTCATGGAATGCCCTGCCAGTAACAGTGGTGGACTCTCCCTCTTTATGGGCATTTAAGAGGGCATTGGATAGGTATATGGAGGATAGTGGGTTAGTGTAGTTTAGGTGGGCTTGGATCGGCGCAACATCGAGGGCCCAAGGGCCTGTACTGCGCTGTAATGTTCTATGTTCTATGTTCTATGTTCTATTGTGTGCAGTTTTGGTCGCCATACTATAGGAAGGATGTGGAGGCACTGGAACGGGTGCAGAGGAGGTTTACCAGGATGTTGCCTGGTATGGTAGGAAGATCGTATGAGGAAAGGCTGAGGCACTTGGGGCTGTTTTCATTGGAGAAAAGAAAGTTTAGGGGTGACTTGATAGAGGTGTACAAGATGATTAGGCGTTTAGATAGGATTGACCATGAGAACCTTTTTCCATGTATGGAGTCAGCTATTATGAGGGGGCATAGCTTTAAATTAAGGGGTGGTAGGTATAGGACAGATGTTAGGGGTAGATTCTTTACTCAGCGAGTCGTGAGTTCATGGAATGCCCTGCCAGTAGCAGTGGTGGACTCTCCCTCTTTATGGGCATTTAAACGGGCATTGGATAGGCATATGGCAGATAGTGGGCTAGTGTAGGTTAGGTGGGCTTGGATCGGCGCAACATCGAGGGCCGAAGGGCCTGTACTGTGCTGTATTTTTCTATGTTCTATGTTCTATGTTCTAAATCTACCACTATTGCTTCCTTAATAATTCATTTCAATACTTTTCCAAGAAAGGCCACGTTTGGAATATTGCATGTACCACACTATCAGAAGGACGTGAATTCATCGGAGAGGGTGTGGAAAAGGTTTACCAGGGTGTTGCGTGTCTGGAGGGGTTTAGTCATGAGGAGAGGTTGGATAAACTCAGATTGTTCTCACTGGAAAGACAGAGGTACACCTGGTAGAGGTCTACAATATTATGAGCGGCACAGAGAGAGGTGGACAGTTCAGAGTCTTTTTTCCATGGTGGTAGGTCAACTACAATAGGTTCAAGGTGAGAGGGGAAAGTTTAGGAGAGAAGTTTAGGGCAGTTGGCATGGTATACATGGACTTCAGTAAAGCCTTTGATAAGGCTCCACGTGGTAGGCTTTTGGAGAAAATGCAGAGACATGGAATTGAGGGTGATTCAGTAGTTTGGATTAGAAACTGGCTTTCTGGAAGAAGGCAGCGTGTGATGGTTGATGGAAAATATTCAGCCTGGAGTCTGGTTACTAGTGGTGTGCCACAAGGATCTGTTTTGGGACCACTGCTGTTTGTCATTTTTATAAATGATTTAGACACAGGCATAGGTGGATGGATTAGTAAATTTGCATATGACACTAAAGTCAGTGGAGTAGTGGACAGTTTGGAAGAATGTTACAGGTTGCAGGGGAACTAGGATAAACTGCAGAATTGGGCTGAGATGTGGCAAATGGAGTTCAATGCAGCTAAGTGTGAGGTGGTGCACTTTGGGAAGAATAACAGGAAGGCAGGGTACTGGGTCAATGGAAAGATTTGTGGTAGTGTGGATGTGCAGAGGGATGTTGGAGTCCATGGACATAGATCCCTGAAAGTTGCCACCCAGTTGGATAGTGCTGTCAAGGAGGCATATGGTGTGTTAGGTTTCATTCATAGAGGGATTGAGTTCCAGAGCCGCAATATCATGCCGCAACTATACAAAACACTAGTGCGGTCACACTGATGGGCGGCACGGTGGCACAGTGGTTAGCACTGCTGCCTCGCAGCGCCAGAGACCCGGGTTCGATTCCCGCCTCAGGCGACTGACTGTGTGGAGTTTGCACATTCTCCCCGTGTCTGCGTGGGTTTCCTCCGGGTGCTCCGGTTTCCTCCCACACTCCAAAGATGTGCAAGTCAGGTGAATTGGCCATGCTAAATTGCCCGTAGTGTTAGGTAAAGGGGTAAATGTAGGGGTATGGGTGGGTTACGCTTCGGCGGGTCGGTGTGGACTTGTTGGGCCGAAGGGCCTGTTTCCACACTGTAAGTAATCTAAAAAAAAAACTTGGAATATTATGTACAGTTCTGGTCCCCATATTTCAGGAAGGATGTGGAAGCATTGGAAAAGGTGCAGAGGAGATTTACCAGGATGTTGCCTGGTCTGGAGGGAAGGTCTTATGAGGAAAGGCTGAGGGACATGGGTCTGTTCTCATTGGAAAGAAGGCAGCTAAGGGGGGATTTGATAGAGACATACAGGATGATCAGAGGATTAGGTAGGGTAGACAGTGAAAGCCTTTTTCCTAGGATGATAATGTCAGTGTGTCCAAGGGGGGCATAACTACAAATTCAGGGGTGATAGATTTAAGACAGACATCAGAGGCAGGCTCTTTACACAGAGAGTGGTAAGGACGTGGAATGCCCTGCCTGCCAATGTAGTCAACTCAGCCACATTAGGGAGATTTAACCAATCCTTAGATAAGCACATGGATGATGATGGGATAGTGTCGTGGGACGAGCTGAGAATAGTTCACAGGTCGGCGCAAAATCGAGGGTCGAAGGGCCTATTCTGTGCTGTATTGTTCTAAAAAAAAGTGCCAGGGTAATTTTTCACTCAGACAGAGGTGGGTGCCTGGAACTCCCAGCCTATGGAGGTGGTGGAAGCAGGAATGTTAGCTTCAGGCATATCTTAATAGACACATGAAAGAGGGAAACAGAGGGATAGAAACCATGTATGGCAATAAATAGCAGATCTAAATAAGGGCTAGGAAACGGCGCAGACTTGGTGGACCAAGCGGCCTGTTCCAATGCTGCATTGAACTGTACTATAATCGCCTGTGTTTTGCCTTCCCCCACTTTTGAATTAGGGTATCACATTGGCAGTTTTCCAGCCTTCTGATCTTTCCCCATAATCCAATGATTTCTTTGCAAAATTACACTGAAATAGAAATTAGGCAAATGATCAAAATTTTGGCTTTTGATTGAGACATCATTATCAGCCACGATTTGGAGAGAACCACCTCCGACCCCACACCTAATCTTATTCAAATAAATGTTACAGGGTTGCCAATATCCATCCTGATAGGGCAGATAGTGCCTCAGTATAATGTCTCACTTAAGAGGTCTTGAACTTATCACAGAGGAGTTACAGTGTGATTGAAATAACTGCACAGGGGCCGGTCTCCCATCACCGAGCCACCCTTTATTTACATGTGCACTGTCCACGGGCTCTGACCAGCCAGCGCAGAGCCGGTCCCCAGGCTGAGGAGACCTTCTGAATCTGCTGTTTATATCTGTCAGCCAGGACTCCCTAATTGGCCCAGTCAAGGATCTCACAGTCAATGAGATCCACCTGGTTCCAATCAGTACATTGTGATCTACTGAGATCTGGTTGACGACTGGCCTATGATAGATGCAAGTTTGTTTCTTTGTTTTTGTATTTTTCCATCATTCTACAAAATCTTCAAATTCTATTCAACTTTAATTTTGCTTAAGCCCTCTCTCTTCTCCACATACTATATAATGTGCTCTCTCGCAACGGTGCAGACTTACAATTAAACCACTATTCTCTGATTGCCTTACTGAGCACTGTAGGTCCCCAGTTATTCTCTTCCATTTGAAAACATATTCCCCCTGAAATTAAGCAGCGACATTAAACTGCGAATGATATTCATTGATCTAAGAGCTGCAAGCCAGCACTATAATAATCATTGTTGTCCAGGTCCTTGCCAACACTCAGGTGGAACTTTGCAGACTAAGTACTATCATTACAAGGTACTAAATGTAATAAACATTCATTTCTGCTCGTCCTATTTGAATAAGGAAACAGACACATCAGTTCTGCCTCCCTGTACACTTTGTTACTCTACTCGAGGCCACTTCATCAAAGGACAGTTAAAGCTCTCCTGTTGATCCCTCAATATTTTGTACGTGCAATAACCATCCCCATTCCAGCACTGGGCGGTGGTTAGATCTGATAAGCCAAGCAATCTGGTTGAGGGTTTGCAGCTCACCTGTGACAGTTCAAAGTGATGTCGGGTGAGTGCAAACTTTCCTTCATTCTTTGATGGGCTGATTCCCCATCCCTCATTTCCTGGGCTTGCCAGGCTGTTTCGATTAAAAACTCTGGAATTAGGAATCTAATGATGACTAGGAATCAATTGTCAATCGTCAGGAAAAATCCATTCAACTCACTAACTTCCTTTAGGGAAGGAAACTGCCATCCCTACCTGGTCTGGCCTACAAGTCACTCCAGATCCCACAGCAATGTGGTCGACATGGAGCTGCACTCTGGGAGATTAGCGATGGCGATCTGGGAAATGCATGAATAAAATAGAGATACACGGCTCCGTAGGGACCTGGACTTATATGAGCACCATTTCAAATAGGCCAGCACTGCTCAATGCTTTTCAGGTGCAGTTTGACCACATCAGGGACTGCAGCAGACTTGAAAAGAAATGAGCAAACTGCAGAGAGGGTGCAGTAAGCCAGAAATCACGTTAAGGTGGGCAAGAGGAGAGAGGTCTCTTCCTAGGACGATTACTAGCCACGTCCTGAGGAGGCAATGGGAGCAGAGAGATGCCAGCAAACTAATCCTGAGGTCCAGGGTGGAATGCTGAAAGAGAGGGTCAACATGTAAGGTCAAAGTCAATGACCCTTCCAGCAACCCATTGCCCCATTCACTCCACACTCTACAAGCGCTTATTATCAATCTCCGTCTGACACAACTCACCCTTTACAATCACCTCAAACTCACTCAGCGAACACTGTCAAAAGCTCACATGTCATAGCTTACTCACACCATTGGTTACTCAGCTGTGGCAGCACAAAAGGCAAACACACTGCACCATACTCAGTAAAGTGCATCTCCCTCACTGTTCCATGATAGGATCTTCCTTAATACATGGCAGGGGGCAAGCATGGGCACATGTGCTGACCACAATGGAGCAGCTAATTCTGGGACTAACTGCAGGGGCCAGCATTGAGGATGTGGTCAGTGGTTTGGCTGGAACCAGTTACAAGATGCATTGCAATGAATTAACAAAACCTCTATGTTGTATTGTATGTGGATCCTGTCTTTAAGACAGTTTTCCAATGAAGGACCCCGTGTGCTGTGTCTATCCAATGTTGTGATTCTGCCTGCCAGTAATTGCAACTCACACGTGTCAAAATCAGAGGGATTGAATTTCAGAGCAGGGAGGTTCTGGTCTTCTTACTTGAGGAAGGATATACTGGCTTTGGGAGGCAGTGCAGAAGAGGTTCACCAGGTTGATTCTGGGGATGAGGAGGTTACCCAATGAGGAGAGGTTGAGTCGCCTGGGACTGGACTCACGAGGATTTAGAAGAATGAGAGGAGATCTTCCAGAAACATATAAAATTATGAAAGGGTTAGATAAGATAGAGGCAGGCAAGTTGTTTCCGCTGGTGGGTGAGACTAGGACTAGGGAACATGGCCTCAAGTTTAGGGGGGGTAGACTGAGGACAGAGATGAGGAGGAACTACTTTTCCCAGAGAGGAGTGAATCAATGCAATTCTCTGCCTGCGGAAGCAGTCGAGATAACTTCATTAAATATATTCATAGAACATAGAACATAGAAAAATACAGCGCAGTACAGGCCCTTTGGCCCTCGATGTTGCACCGATCCAAGCCCACCTAACCTACACTAGCCCACTATCCGCCATATGCCTATCCAATGCCCGTTTAAATGCCCATAAAGAGGGAGAGTCCACCACTGCTACTGGCAGGGCATTCTATGAACTCACGACTCGCTGAGTAAAGAATCTACCCCTAACGTCTGTCCTATACCTATCACCCCTTAATTTAAAGCTATGCCCCCTCGTAATAGCTGACTCCATACGTGGAAAAAGGTTCTCATGGTCAACTCTATCTAAACCCCTAATCATCTTGTACACCTCTATCAAGTCACCCCTAAACCTTCTTTTCTCCAATGAAAACAGCCCCATGTGCCTCAGCCTTTCCTCATACGATCTTCCTACCATACCAGGCAACATCCTGGTAAACCTCCTCTGCACCCGTTCCAGTGCCTCCACATCCTTCCTATAGTATGGCGATCAAAACTGCACACAATACTCCAGATGCGGCCGCACCAGAGTCTTATACAACTGCAACATGACCTCAGGACTCCGGAACTCAATTCTTCTACCAATAAAAGCCAGTACGCCATATGCCTTCTTCACCGCACTATTTACCTGGGTGGCAACTTTCAAAGGTCTGTGTACATGGACACCAAAATCCCTCTGCTCATCCACACTACCAAGTATCCAACCATTAGCCCAGTACCCCATCTTTTTGTTACTCTTACCAAAATGAATCACCTCACACTTACCGACATTGAACTCAATTTGCCACCTTTCTGCCCAGCTCTGCAGCTTATCTATATCCCGCTGTAACCTGACACATCCTTCCTCACTGTCAACAACTCCACCGACTTTCGTATCATCCAGAAACTTGCTCACCCAACCTTCTAGCCCCTCCTCCAGGTCATTTATAAAAATGACAAACAGCAACGGTCCCAAAACAGATCCTTGCGGAACACCGCTAGTAACTGCACTCCAAGGTGACCCTTTACCATCAACTACTACCCTCTGTCTTCTTCCAGCCAGCCAAATCCTAAACCAAACCTCCAACTCACCCTCAATGCCATACCTCCATATTTTTTGCAGTAGCCTACCATGGGGAACCTAAATCAAGATACAGTTGGATGGGGTTTCGCATAGTGGGAGAATTAAGAGTTATGGGTATAATGCAGGTTGGAAGAGATGAGATAATGGATAAACCAGCCATGTTCTTAATAAATGGTGGAGTGGGCTCGACAGGCCAAATGTTTCCTGTTTCTATTACTATGAAATTATGAAACTCTCGACCTGGACCATTTAGAGCAACTCAAGCAACAGTTGCCTGGGAACACCATACAGAGGCAATTCTCCACATGTTTGGGTAAATGCCAGGCCTGCAGCTGCATTAGAGGTTGATGGCTCAAACTTGAGGCACATGTCTAGTTCTGGAGTATGTTCAAGCCTAAGATAGACAGATTTTTGAGGGAATCAAGGTAAAAGGAAGAGAAGTGGAATTGAGGATTATCAGACTAGCTGTGATATCATTGAATGGCAATGGGTGGAATGGTCTACTTCTGCTGCTAAGTCTTATATTTTTATGGTTCTGTTGTGGTTTGATGCAACTGGGGACTTACTGGATAGTTTCAGAGGATAGTTAAGAGTCAAACACTTTGGGATTGGAGTCAACTGCAGGCTCCACCAGTTCAGGTGGGCAGATTTCTCAAAGGACATTAACGATCCAGGTGTTTCATGGTCAATGTTACTTCGTAGTGCCAGATTTTTGAATTCATTGCAAATTCCCTTAACTGCCATGGTAGGATTTGAACTTATGCTCCACAGTATTAGCCTGAGCTTTGGACCAACAAAAAAGACGACCGTACCATTCGTATGAATCCACCCGTGGAGAAGCCACATCTCCATGACCACTGCTCCCTCTGAGGCTGCAACACAAAAGGGACTGTATTCCCAGTGATTGGGAGTGAATGGTGTGTTCAGAGGTCTGACAGGAGGAGCCAATAACTTCCCCCAACTTAGCACCACTCTCTGCTGTCTAGCCATTTTTCTGAACTCCTCCAAACAAACCCGGAGGGGGGCAGTCACAACTAACTGTAAAACTAGCCTGAAAGTTGAATAGTGTTCTTTATCACTGTTGTTTGCAACACAGCAACAGGAATAGGCCACTCAGTCCATCAAGCCATCTACACAACTTAGTTCAACTAAAGCTGATCAAGCACTTCAATGCCTTTTGCCCACATTAACACCATCATTTTTCCAACACTGGTAATCAGTCAATCCCTAAACACACCCAATGACAAAGCTGCTTATGCCCCCTGTGATGGAAAATTGTGTGTGTATGTGTGCGCGCGCCATTGAACATAGAACATAGAACATTACAGCGCAGTACAGGCCCTTCGGCCCTCGATGTTGCGCCGACCTGTCATACCAATCTGAAGCCCATCTAACCGACACTATTCCATGTACGTCCATATGCTTGTCCAATGACGACTAGGTTCATGAGGACAATGCCGTTGAAAATGGCCATTCTTGATGGCGAATTCTCACCATGATGACAAACTGCTGACTCTGTGCACTTCTGCTCCACACAGAGGTGTGTGTGGACCTACTGTCCTTTTCAAGATGGTGCTTGGCACAGGCTGCATTACGAGTAATAAGAGTGCCATTTCTTCAACTAGACATTCGTGTATCTATCGCTAACAGATCTGTGGACGTGCATGTTGCAGCCCTGCTTTTTTTAACAGAATCACAGATTTATTATGGTGCAAGAGGAGGCCATTCAACCCAGCATGTCTGCACTGGCCATCTGGCATTAGTTTCCAATAAAAGCCCATCAAATGCCCTCTTGAAAGCCTCAATTGAATCTGCCTTCACCATATTTCTCTCTCTTGTTGTCACAGGAGACCTATATGATCAGCACTGCATGCCAGCTCAGCATTTTAACTTTCTTCTCTTGTCTAATATCCACCCTCGCTGTTGAAGCATATCCTCTTTTTCCCCACAGCCATCTATTTTCTTTCCTTTTTCAAGCACATATCCAATTTCCTTTTTAAATTTGCTACCACCGCCCTAACAGGCAGTGCATTCTAGACCATAACAACTCACTGCATACAAAGATCCCCATTTCCCTCTGGTACCTTTGCCAATAAATTTAAATCTGTTATATCCTCTTTTACAAATAAAGCTTCAGCTATCTCCTTTTTGAGCCAATTGATCGTGATGAAAATCCCTCTTCCAATCCATCACGATTAGCTCACTCAATTGCAGTGGTACCAGTCACAACTAAAATCCCCAAAGGACATATTCCAGTGTGTTATTTCTCACATTTTCTCTATTCTGTATCTGTATTATCACTGAATCCAGAGGCAGGCTAGTTGACCCATCATGCTCCAAGTCCCACTCTCCTTGATCTTGTTACCGAGATTTTGATTTTGCTTTTCCAGCCTATCCCCTTCAGAAACTGGCCAACTTGAGACTCCAGACTCACAGCAACATGGTTGACCCTTGACTATCCTCTGAAATGGCCAATCAGTTCAATGACAATTAGGGACGGGCTACAAATGTTAGCGTTACTGGCAATGCCCATATTTTGAAAGAATCATGTTGAACGTGCCCCCACTATACATTCAGGCAGTAGATTATAACGCTTTCCACTAATGAAAAACATTTCCACATCTTCCTCAAGTTTCCTGACAAGCCCCTGACCAGCCACTCTGCAATGAGATGCTTTATCTTTACATTTGACACTCTCCTAAACTTCTTCAGTTAAATACAGATTGTGGACTAGTTCTTGGAATTTTTCTTTATGTTGGAATGTACCTATAGGCTCAGATATTGATAGTACAAAATGGCGATACTTGGACCATTGAGTCCAAGCTGGTCTCCAAAGATCTGACTGCATTAATTCCATTTTCCAGTTTTTGGTCCCTACCCCTGGGGGTTATGGCAGCAGAGGTGAGTATCTAAATACCGTTTAAATGTTAAGCGAGTTTCAGATTGATTACCATTTCAAATGATCAGTTTTACATTCCACCACCTTCTGAATAAAAACAAATTCTCGTCTTAGTCTTCTACCACTTACCTTAAATCAAATCCCCCTGGATATTCACCACTTGACCAGTGCAAAATATATCTTCCCATCTATTCTGTCTGTGACTCTCATACTCTTACACATCTCTATCAGTTCCGCACTCAACCTTTGTTTTTTATGCACTCATGGGATATGGCCAGGCCAGCATTTATTACCCATCCTTAATTGCCCAGAGGGCAGATAAGAGTCAACCACATTGCTGTGAGCTTGGAGTCACATGTAGGCCAGATCAGGTAAGAATCAGCTCCCATCAGCCTTTGCTTTCTACCTCTCAGCCAATTTTGGATCCAAACATCACATAGGCTCTTACTTTTTGGACCAGTGACAAGGCCAAGGACCTTATCAAATGCTTCACTAAAGTCCACATCAAATGCAGTATCCACATCAATACTCCAGCTTACCTTCTTAAAAATTTAATCAAATCCATGCAAAAACCCATTCAATGGTGACCATAAAACCACTGAATTTTAAAAGCCATCTACAGAGGAACCTCAATTACCTGAACGAGATGGGCGGGCACCATTTCGTTCGGATAATTGATTATTCAGATAATCAAGTTTACTTTAAACAAGGGAGGTCATGCTGATTTACACTGTGCTCTACCGGAGCATTTGTTCAAATCTATAATTTTAATGTATTGAGCGCAAGAAGACACAGGTTTCACATGATGAACAAAATAAAGCAATGATAACACGAGAAAACTTTTTAAAAATGCAGCAGTGGTTAGCATTTGGCAAGTTATGGTGAAGACAGCATTATACAAGGTCCCGAACAGCTTCTATGATTGCAAGAGCATTTGTCAGTTTCCAAGAACTCAGTCTCATGATAGTAAAACAGAAACACCGCCTCACGCATGTGTTTACATTCTCAGTTTTTTATCATGAACAGCCCGGTAAAGTGACGGGAATACTGTAAAACACTTACTTTTGCAAAGGGCTGTGGAACCACCCTTACCTAAAGAATATCCAGTCACTGATGTTTCAGCTGCTTGTGTTTGTTTTTTTTGCCAGCATTTTCACATGTTCTTCAGTCCAGGTAATCCAAATTCACTTACCTCTTTGATGTAACGTTTTTGTGGGACCTTGGAGTTTTCTTCGGATAATCCAAATCTCGGATAATTGATATTTGGATAATCGAGGTTCCTCTGTAGTTCATTAATGCTCCCATCACTACGTGTGACTCCAGAACAACAGCAATGCAGTTGATTCTGAACTGCCCGTTGAACAATTAAGAGATGGACAAGAAATGCAAAGTATAGGTGACAACACCTCTTCCACGATAAACCTTAACACCGATGCCCTGCAAGGCTGAGTACTCATTCCCTTACTATACCCCTTATGCACTCGCGATTGTGTGGCCAAATTCTGATCTAATTCCACTTACAAGTTTGCTGATGACATAACCGTCGTGGGTTGAATGTCAAACAACAATGAGACAGAGTATAGGAAAGAGACAGGCTTAGTGTAAAGGCAGGGAATAAGGACAACAATCCCTGCCTCAATGTCAGCAAAACAAAGGAGCTGGTCATCGACTTCAGGGAGCCCCTGTCTGTATCAATGGTGCTGAAGTGGAGGTGGTCAAGAGCTTCAAGTTCCTCTGAGTAAATATCACTAACAACCTGGTCCATCCATCTCGACACCACAGTCGAGAAAGCACATCAATGCTGCTATTTCTTCCAAAGGTGAGGGAAATTCAGCATATTCTCAATGTTTCTTACCAATTTGTAAAAATGCACCACAGCAAGGATCCTATCCAGATGCATCACAACTTGGTGTGGCAACAGCTCTGCCCAAGACCGCAAGAAAGTACAGAGAACCGTGAACACAGCCCAGTCCATTACGTAAACCAGCCCAGTCCATCCATTGACACTGTCTACACTTCCTGCTGACTCGGGAAAGCATCCAACATCATCAAAGACCTCTTCCACCCTAATTACACTCTCCTCACCCTCTACTATGAGGCAGAGAATACAAAAGTTTGAAAACACATACCAACGGATTCAAGAACAGCTTCTTCCCCGCTTTTATCAGACTTATGAACGGACCTCTCATACATTGGAGTTGATCTTACACCTTCTCTGTAGCTGTAACATGATGTTCTGCATTCTGCTCTATCACCCTGATGTGCTTATAGAAGGTGTGATTTGTCTGCTTAGCATGCAAAACAATATTTTCATTGTATCTCAGTGCATGTGAATAAACTAAATGAAATCAAATCGAATCAAATCAAACTGAATCAAATCAAATCAATGGTTACGTACAAACTGAAAAAAAAAGAGCCATTTGGGCTCAGTGGTCTGTTTGCAAACTGAAGGTCACATGCAATAATCTAGGCTTTCTCTTTATCTACGTTGAAATCTCAGAAATTTTCTCTATCTTCAAATGTACAAATGAGAAAGGTCACTTGAAGAGGGTCTAACGGTGGTACCCCACCTCTGGGCTAAAAGGTCTGGGTTCAAATCCCACCCGACCCTAAGATGTGTTGTAACAGATTGATTAAAATAACTGAAAGGCATCTCAAATCTTCAAACTGACTCGAATCATTCAATAAGATCATCGTTGATGTGCTTATCACCTCAACTCCACATGATGTCTCATTTGCTCATCTCCGAACCGCACAATTACAGGTCCCGCCATCTCATCCATACATACCACGTTCTGTTGATAGAGAACCTCCAGGATGTTACTGAGCAATTCGACACAAGCCTCTTCCTCTTCCCTTTTCTGAATCAGATCCTTCAGTGTGGTGGTCATTATCGACAACAGGATAGCTCGACATTCTGTGAAAGCAAAGATATGATAGTAACCAAGAATTCTTGTTCCTTTAATATTGACTGTCATCAATCTCTGGGATCTTCAAGAGCTGCTGCAATGGCACTATTCAATTCAAGCCAATAGATGCAAAGGGTCAAGCACCTTCTATGGTATTCTAAAGTTTTTGATTGATTGATTAAATGATTGATTGTTTTATTGTTATGTGTACTGAAGTGCAGTGAAAAGCTTTGTTTACAAGCAGTACAGGCAGATCATAGTAAGCAAGGACAGAAGAGAAGATTTAGATAGATGCATACAGGTAACAGTGCACAGGGCATGCAAGAGAGTTCCACGTTAGCAAGATCGGCATGATCTGGGGCTAGAGAGTCCATTTAATATCATCAATGTTGTAATATAGGGAAGTTATGTAAAATAGCCTGCTCTAAATAGCAGTGTGATAACACCAGCTCTTCTGTACGTACATGTGGATAACAAATAGGTATTAAGGAGAATACAGTCAAGATTAGAGTAGTGCTGGAAAAGTACAGCAGGTCAGGCAGCATCTAAGGAGCAGTAACATTGACATTTTGGGCAAAAGCCCTTCATCAGAAATTCCTGATGAAGGGCTTTTGCCCAAAACATTGATTTTCCTGGTCCTCGGATGCTGCCTGACCTGTTGTGCTTTTCCAGCACTACTCTAACCTTGACTCTAATCTCCAGCATCTGCAGTACCCACTTTCACTTAATTAAGAAGGACACCCCACTTCCTTATGAATAGCATAATGGGATCCACCCGACTGGGCAGATCATACAGTCATAAAATCCCCACAGCGTGGAAGCAGGCCATTCGCCCAGTTAGTCCACACCAACCCTCCAAAGAGCTTCCCACTCAGACCCACCCCCGAAACTATCCCTGCAACCCTGTATTTCCCATGGCTAACCCACCTAACCTACACATCCCTGAACACTATGGCAATTTAGCATGGCCACTCCACCTAACCTGCACATCTTTGGACTGTGGAAGGAAACCAGAGCACCCGGAGGAAACCCACACAGACACGGGGGAGAATGTGCAAATACCATACAGATAGTCGCCCGAGGCTGAAATCGAACACGGGTCCCTGGCACTGTGAGGCAGCCGTGCTAATGCAGATGGACAACCTCGATTTAACATCTCATCCAACACTTCTGACAGTGCAGTATTTCCTCAAAATTGCACTGGGGTTCTTAACCTGGATTTTGCACAGAGGTGAGAATATGCTCCCCACTACTGCCAAACTTCAAAGGGACATTGACAATTTGGTGGAGTGAGCAGATAGGTGGGAAGATGAATGTCAGTGCATAGAAATGTAGTCCTTTAGAGGATGCGAATGGGCATTTAGTTATGGGATATGATGAAATGGCTGAGGCATTGAATAGGTATTTTGCATCAGTCTTCACAGTGGAGGATACTAATAGCATGCCAGTAAGGGACAAAGAGACGAAGGTAGATGAGGACCTGGAAACAATTATTATTATGGAAGAATTAGTGTTAGGTAAGCAAATGGAGCCAAGGATAGATAAGTCTCCTGGCCAAGATGGAATGCATCCCAGGGTTCTAAAAGAGATGGCGAGGGAAACAGCAGGTGGACTGGTGGCAATTTTCCAAAATTTGCTGGACTCTGGGGCAGTCCCAGCAGACTGAAAAATAGCAAATGTGATGCCATTGTTTAAAATGGAAGCAGACAAAAGATGGGGAATTATAGACCAGTGAGCTTAACCTCTGTAGTGGGGAAGATGCTTGAGTCTATTATCAAGGAAGAAATAGCAAGGCATCTCGAAAGAAATTATCCTATTGTACAGACACAGCATGGGTTCCTGAAGGCAGGTCATGCTTCACAAATCTTTTGGAATTCTATGAAGAGTAGACAATGGGGACACAGTGAATGTGGTGTACCTAGATTTCCAAAAGGCCTTTGACAAAGTGCCGCATATGAGGCTGCTGCATAAGATAAGGTTGCATGGTGTTAGGGGTAGAGTATTAGCATGGATAGAGGATTGGTTGACTAATAGGAAGCAAAGAGTGGGGATAAATGAGTGCTATTCTGGCTGGCAATCAGAGACTAGTGATGTGCCTCAGGGATCAGTGTTGGGACCACATTTATTTACAATTTATATGGATGGTTTGGAGTTGGGGATCACATGTACCATATCAAAATTTGTCGATGACACTGTGATGAGTGACAGAGCAAAGTGTGCAGAGAACTGTGAAACTTTGCAGAGGAACATAGATACATTGAGTGAGTGGGCAAGGTTTGGCAGATGAAATACAATGTATGACTTCACATTTACGAACATTTTGGAAGGAGTAACAGCAAAATAGATTATTACTTGAATGGTAAAAAGTTGCAGAATGCTGCTATGCAGAGGGACCTGGGTGTCCTTGTGCATGAATCACAGAAGGTTGATCTGCAGATACAACAAGTAATTAGGGGAGGCAAATGGAATTATGACTTTCATTGCGAAAGGGGTTGGTTTAAAAGCAGAGAGGTAAAGTTGCAGCTGTACAAGGTGCTGGTGAGGCCACACCTGGAGTACTTTGTGCAGATTTGGTCTCCTTACTTAAGAAAGGATGTACTGGCACTGGAGGGGGGATGCAGAGGAGGTTCACTTGGTTGATTCCAGATTCTGGATTAGTGGTGCTGGAAGAGCACAGCAGTTCAGGCAGCATCCAAGGAGCTTCGGGCAAAAGCCCTTCATCAAGAATAAAGGCAGTGAGCCTGAAGCGTGAAGAGATAAGCTGGGGGGGGGGGGTGGTGGGGAGAGAGTAGCATAGAGTACAATGGGTGAGTGGGGGAGGAGATGAAGGTAATAGTTCAGGGAGGAGAGGATGGAGTGGATAGGTGGGGATTCCAGAGTTCGGGAAGTTGGCTTATGAGGAGAGACTGAGTAGACTGGGATTATATTCATTGGAATTCAGAAGAATGAGGGGGGATCTTATAGAAACAGTTAAAATTATGAATGGAATCGATAAAATAGAAATAGATAGGATGGTGGGTGAGACTAGGACAAGAGGGCATGGCCTCAAGATTAGAGGCAGCAGGTTTCGAACTGAACTGAGAAGGAACTTCTTCACCCAGAGGGTTGTCCAGGGACGTAGTTAATGTGACTTTAGCAATCGCTTTTAAAGCTAAGTTAGATACTTTTTTGAAAAATAAAGGAATTAAGGGATATGGTGAAAACACGGGTAAGTGGACCTGAGTCCATGAAAAGATCACCCATGATCTTATTGTATGCAGAGCAGGCTTGAAGGGCCAGATGGCCTACTCCTGTTCTAAGTTCTTAAGTTCTGATGTTCTTATATGCTGCTTCGAAAATGAGGTTGGGGAAATAATAATGAGAAACAAGGGAATGGCAGAGGAGTTGAACAAATATTTTGCATCAGTATTCACAGAAGACCAATTTATGACTGAGATGAGGAGGAATCTCTTCTCTTAGAGTTATGCAGAAGGGAACTGACCCTTCAGTCCAATTTGTCTGCACCGACTAAATATCTTGAATTGATCCTTTTCATGTACCCACCCAGATGCCTTTTAAATGTTGCAATTATGCCAGCCTCCACTACCTCCTCTGGCAGCTTATTCTGTACATGCACCACCTCTGCGTGAAAACATTGTCCATTAGGTCCCTTTTAAATCTCTCCACTCTCAGCTTAAATCTATGTTCTCTTGTTTTGGACTTGCCACCCTAGGGAAAAGACTTTGGCTATTCATCCTATCCATTTCCGTCATGATTTTACAAACCTCTATAGGGTCACCCCTCAGCCTCCAATGTTCCAGGGAAAACAGCCCCAGCCTATTCCCATAGGTGAAACCTTCCAATCCTGGCAACATTTCTGTAACCCTTTTCTGAACCTTTGTAAGTTTCAAACATCTTTCCTGGAGCAGAGAGATGAGATTTGAATGCAGTAGTCTAAAAGTGGCCTCATTAATGTACTCATTAATGTCTCATTAATATACGCAATGCACTGACTAGTCAAAGGCAAGCGTGCCAAATACCTTCTTCACTATCCTACCTACCTGCCACTCCACTTTCAAGAACTATGCAGCTGTGCTACATGGTCTTTCTGTCAGGCAACACTCCCCAGGGTCTTAACATTAAATGTACAAGTTCAGTCCAGATGTGCAAAATGCAACATCCCCAATCAACTTTTGAAAGTTCCTGCCTAATACTGTCAAAATTGATCTCAGTCGAATTTAGAACTTTAACTTTGAGATCAGGTCTATCCTTTTTCCATAGCAATTTTAAAACTAATAGAATTATGATCACTTGCCTCAAAGTGCTCTGTGCTGACACGTCAGCCATTTGCCCCTCCTTAGTTTTCAAAAGAAGGTTAGGGTTTGCGCCTTCTCTGGCAGGTACATTCACATGTTGAATAAGAAAATTTTCTTGTGCACACTCAACAGATTTCTTTCCAGTCCCAGTCCCCATTTGGAAAGTTAAAATCCCCTACTATTACAATCTTATTATTCTTATAGGTATCTGAGATCTCCCTGCATATTTCTCTCAGTGAGTTGACAGCCTTTGGAACTCTATGTCACAGAGAGCTACGGGGGCAGAATCCTAGTGCATATTCAAGAATGAGAGGTGGGGTTTGTACCTCTCACCATTGGAACAACCAAACTTAGGTAAGTTCAGATATTAAAGGGTTGACCCTCAATGTTGACCATAAACTCACCCACGTCTGGGTTTATAAAGAGCTAAAACCACACTTCTGTCCCACTGTGAGACCAGGCCACACTATCCTCCAGATTTTACAATCTTAAAGCACACAAAGAAGCCCTTCAGCCCATCATGGAGGTGTCACACCTGGCAAGGCTAGAATTTATCATCCATCTCGAATTGACCGTGGGAGGTGGAAAGCCATATTTTGTTAACTGCTACATATGGTATACGTGTATCTACGGGACAGATAGGAATGGACGTCTAGGGTTTTGACCTAGCAATAGTGAAAAAACGACGGTATTGTTCCAAGTCAGGATGGTGAGTGGCTTGGAGGGGAATTTGCAAGAAGCGGTGTTGCCATGTATTGGCTGCCCTTCACTTTAAAGGTGGTAGAGATCATGGGTTTGGAAGCTGGTGTCAGAGAAGGCTTGGCAGATTGCTGCAATGCATCTTGTAGATAGCACTCACTGCTGCCATAACCACTTTGGCCTGGGCTTTGGATACCTCCCTTAACATCTGCCTGAGGGACCTGGTGTAAAGTTTTTGCCTGATACCACTCCCTCCCATACAATTTCACACTTTAAAGGCCAGTATTAATGCAAGTCATTGTGGTTGTGGATATTAAACGTCTGAAGTACAGCAGGCACTTTCTGAGTATTCCATGTGGAGTTGAGAATTTCCTCAGAGCTGCTGTGGATTTTCCAGAAACCAGCATTGGGATCAAACATCAGCAAGTCTACAGTGAAGTGCAGAAGGAATGCTGCACTGTCAGAGGTGCTGCCTTCTGAGTTAGACATTTTGAGTGGATTTCTCCCACCCCGGTTATACTCTCTTCCACCCTCTCCCATCAGGCAGAGATACAAAAGTTTGAAAACACGTACCAACAGATTCAAGAAAAGTTTCTTCCCTGCTCTTATCAGACTTATGAACGGACCACTTATCTATTAGAGTTGATCTTTCGCTGCACCTTCTCTGTAGCTGTAACACTGTCTTCTGCTCTTTTACATTGATGTACTTATGGGGTTCGAGACTTGTGGTACTGGAAAGGCACAGCAGGCCAGGCAGTATCCAAGGAGCAGGAGAGTTGACATTTCAGGCATAAGCCCTTCATCACGAAATGTTCTATTATCCAGATGTACTTATATAAGGTATGGTTTGCCTGGTTAGCATGTAAAACAATATGTTTCACTGTATCTCGGTACATGTGACAATAAACAATCAAATCAAAACAAAAGAAAAATAAGAGAGTAAGGAAACACTCTCTGAGTTCCTGGATAATATATCTGTCATACAATGTCATTAAAATCACATTATCTGTTCAAAGTCACATTAGCACTTGTGGGATCTTGCTATGCAGAAATTGGCTATTCCACAATGAATTGGTGACTGCATAACAAAGGTACTGAATTGACCAGAAACCACACATTATAGTCATAGAGGACTACAGGTCAGAAATAGGCTCTTTGGCCCATTGAGTCCACCCTAGTCAAAAGCAACCACTTTCTTCACCTGTCCCACTATCTTAAGGTACATACACACTAAGACCACTCCAATAATTAGTGCTTTGCAGGATCATGCAGTCCCTTGTTTGTTCATCTTGCCCAAGTGCATCTCCGCACATTCATCCAGGTTGAATTCCATTTGCCTCTTCAAGAGGGGAACAATAGAAATTCTTTCTTTTATTCTTTTCTGGGAATGTCAAGAGTATTCCGCCAGCATCAGTAAGATGTCGAAGATTTAAATTATCCCTTGAACCCTCACATAATCAGGAATGTTTTTATTAATGCAAAAACAGTCCACGTGACCCAAGTCTATAATCTTCATGTCATCTGGTCTAAATATTTTTACGTTGACTATATTAGTTCTTTCAAATCGCTTGTTGTTAAAAGTGTGGGACGACCACAGGATTATTATAGCTGCAAAATGCAAAGGAGCCAAAGGATCAGAAGCATGAGGATGTATTTTTCTGAATGATTTGAATATTTAAAAGATTCATATGTTTCACAGTGAGATTCCAGCAGATGAGCAAGGGACAGCATGAATCTGGGATGAGGTGGGAATGGAAACCTTCACAAAAAGGCCAACTAAATATAGAGATGCTGTGAGTTTCAGTTCTATTTCTTCCAGGTTTATATTTACTTCTCAGTTTACACGGTGCTGACAAACACTGCAGGATTCTGGGTTTGTCAAAAAACTCAGATCCTAATTTACACCACTTTCTGTTCAAACATCACAAATCACATGGTAACACAGCTTACACACACACTGGGAGCCTCCTGTTCCTTCTTGGATGCTTATTTGTTCATCAGAAATAGTTAAATATAATGGTTTACACAAAGGTGAGGTCCCTGCAGAATGCAGTTCCCCATCTGAATCAATCGGGGCCACCTATTTTAAACTGATTTTTGTGAGATCCATCTTTATTCAGAGTTAATGGAGGGCATCCTGAAGATGATTACATCTCCACAGATGCTGCTGTCCAAAAACACCTCTGTCCCAATAAAGGTATCCCACAAGTGCTTCCACAGACTGTTATAGCCATTTCGTCAACTGAGCTCTAAGGTAAAATGGAAAAGATTTCAAAGGAACCAGAGTGGCAACCTTTTCACACAGAGGATGGTGTGTTTATGGAACGAGTTGCCAAAGGAAGTGGTGGAGGCTGGTACAATTACAACATTTAAAAGTCATTTGGACAGGTACATGGATGGGAAAGGTTTAGAAGGACATTCTGAGGAAGGATCACTTAACCCAAAACGTTAGCTCTGTTTTCTCTCCAGCTCAGCATTTTCTATTTCTCCCTGTCAGTAAGCTGTGTTACCATGAGGTTTGTGGCTCAGGAGTCTACTCTGTACACTGGAGAGATGAGCATGCTTGTCTTTTCTTCACAGTCTGAATGTGAGGTGTCTCCCAGTGTGGCTGTCTCATGCTGGTGTTGAGATCTGCTCCCTATGTGGAGGTATTCTTCATCTTCAGTATCCAGGTATTCCAGCAGCCCAGCTGATGGTCTCATCTGGGGTGGTGATCTTGTTTGGTGGAGGCTTCTGGCTTAGTATCTGGTGGCGTGGCAGAGTCATCCTAGTCACGTCTCCCGGGTATTCCATCATTCCCAAATCAGCCCAGGAGCCGTTAACTGAATTATGACAAATATTGTATTAATTTTACTATTTTTTATATTATGTATGACTTTTGTCATTGATGTAGGTACCGTAATGGGACAACTTATAAAACTTTTCACAGTATTTTTCATGTAAAAGTACAGGTGACAATAAATTTTTATTGTATTCTATTCTATTCTATTTCTGACTGAAGGACGGCTGCTGTTAAATGTGCTACAAGCCCTTTCCTTTACATGACTGTATATGCCCCTATTCCCTGTGAGCATCTCTGTCACTCTCCCATCCTCTATTCACAGTCTCATGCACATGACTGCTGATGTCACTATTAACATCTCTTTATCATATCCATTCTCAATACACCATAGTAAGTGCAGTAACAGAACTGTACGCTGCACAATCCCAGAAACTGATGCTGGAACAATCGCCAATTGTTGCCTGAGAGAGACTTTTGTTAAGCAAAGGGATTAAAGGATATAGGGCAATGAAGACATGTTTACAGATCAGCCATTATTTCACAAAATGATGGAATAGGCTTAAGGGCTAACTGGAATGGCCCTGTTTCTATCTTCTCAGTTGTCTGCAAGCAACTCAACTTCTGAGTCAGATTCTGGTGATAAAATCTCTTCCCCATTGTTTGCTGATATTCACTGTGCAAGGTTATGCATACGGAAGCAGGGATCTGCTGAGAGGCTGATACCTTTGGAGCCGTAACACAGTATGAACTAGGAGGAAGAGATACAACTGGCAACACGAGGGAAGGTATTTTATATACAGCTAAAGGTACATAGCAAGAGAAAACTTCTCTTATCAACAAAAAGCCATCTTATCTCACACACTTTGCTGCGTTTCCATTACCGACTCCGGCCTCTGCAAATGCATCTGGCACTGAAAATTCATCAAAAGCTTTACTCAGTGAGATTGCTGTTTATCTCTAAGGATTTCCTCTCATGGTTTATAGCCTGTCAGCCATCTGCTGTAGTATTTCTCTCCTGCATTGAGGATTTACCTTGACCGGACAAGTTTAATGCTGCTAATTTCCTTTTACAAAATTGTACTAGATGTTTACTTTCCCAGATAAAGTAAGCACTTTAACTCATTTAATGACCCACTTCTTCTGCCAACAGCATATCATGGCTGCAGTGTTCTATTGATCAGATGCACTGCAGCAACCACACAGAATTTTAAATGTGATCTGTACCACTCAATGCTAAGGATACCAGCTAGGGATGGACAATAGAGCCAGTGACAACCCCAGCCCATGAGTAAATAAAGATACATTAATGAATACAAGTTGGCTAGATTACTAAAAACACTTGAGAAGCAGTTCACAGAATCCCTACAGTGCGGAAGCAGGCTATTTGGCCCATTGAGTCCACACTGACTGTCTGAAGAGCATCCCTCCCAGACCTAACACCCTATCCTGTAACCCTGCATTCCCCCTCGCCTGTAGATCCATAGGCACGATGGGCAATTTAGCACAGCCAATCCACCTAACCTGCACATTGTTGGACTGTTGGAGGAAACTACAGCGCAGCTATGCAGACACAGGGACAATGTGCAAACTGCACACAGACAATTGCCCAAGGCTGGAATCGAACCCAGGTTCCCAGCACCCGGAGGTAGCAATGCTAACTATTGAGCCAGCTATGGGACACTTATTGGGTCAGATGTGCCATTGGCCAACTACATCTGTGATTTGATTTGATTTGATTTATTATTGTCACATGTACCAAGATACAGTAAGAAGCATCGTTTTGCGTGCTAACCAGGCAAATCATACCTTATATAAGTACATCAGGGTAATAGAAAAGAATGCAGAATATCGTGTTACAGCTACAGAGAAAGATCAATGTTAATAAACGATACCTCCAGCAGATCCCCCAGTGGAAAGAGAAGTGGAAAAGGTGCTCCAAAAATCGGCTTTATCCTGGGAGGGGACACCTTGCTTCACGGTAAGCAAGGTGTCGCCCACTGCCATTCAAATGGAGGGACAATCCACATGGTATCATCTCAATCATTGCACCACAGCTGTCCTGCAGACGCAGACAGACTCTGGAGCTGAGGTAAGTGAAGGTGAAGAAGGTGACCGAATGGGATGCACTGGGAATCGATATTCCTTCACTTTGAGCAGTCGGTGAGTGAGGCTTTCAGGGATACTGGTGCCTCCAGGGCTATCAGAGATGGGTCTGTGGAAGGTGAGTTTTCTGTTGATTGTATGGCTGGTCACGGGTTGGGGGAAGCCAGTAATGTCTCCCTCCCCAGCCCTGAACCACTTTACTCCTGTACAGACTTGGGGACCATCAATTTGGCAGACCTGGCGAATCTCACTTGGTAGTGCCAAAGCCCTGCAAAGCCTAGCCAAAAGGTATAGAAGAGTGAGGAGTGCGGAGCCCACTCCGCTAGCATGGTTATCTGCTCACTGCAATCACTACTACCAAAGGGCAAATTACACAGCAGCGATATGGACTAGAGAGGGCTGCTTCCTGTGTGCTAAATCGCAACCATCAGACTTTGTCATTCTTGTGTCCTATAATTCTTCCACCTGCTCCCAATGGCAACAATGATGTCCCCATCGGCCATTTGATCCCAATCACTTATCATTATATATGCGACCCTGTTGCTCTTTCTGGTGACTCCTCCTTCAGGCTTCCACATCATACCATCAGGATGAATGGGGGACGCAGCAACACAAACAGAGTTGAAGTTATGGTGCACCTTGGTCTATCAGTAAAAGTAACCAGACATTCTCTGTAGCTGATTTCACAGTGTGTAAAAGTTTGAGCTTTGACCATTTCAGACAACATAGCCACTTTGAAGGTCCAAATGGGAACACGCTTGGCATTGAGACATTGAGACTGACACAATGTTTGGTGCCAGTGCGCCACACACCGAGTTCATTATGAAAACTCAGCACGTTCCCTTAGCTGATGCCTGGTGGCAGTATGGCCTGGAAGGAGTTGGGAGGGGGAGGGGAGACAACGCTTCCCCCTGGCTGGTATGGTATCTGCACCCATGTGATGCTCCTCCATGAGATTGATGTGTCACCACGGGCCCAGTTTAATGCCCGATTACAGCTGACTTTGCACAGCCCAAACAGGAGTATGTCCCTGATCCAGCAATACGAATTGATGGTATAGAGCAGCCAAGGGGCATCCCTAACGAGTTCAAGGCCAGAAATGAGATTGTCGCAGGATGGGAAGCACTTATCCCTGTAATTGGTGTAAGCAAAGTTCCTGACTAGATTAATTATATCTATTACAACCAGCAAAGGTTAATTAATTACAGTATTAGTGAGCAGTTCGATGCAACCAACGAAATGGCTTGGCAAAACAGGCTAGTTGGCTGTTGGCTGAGAAAGATGTCTGTGTACTGTTTGGGGAACGTTGCTGTGTCTTCATATCCAATAACAATAGCCTGAAAGGATAATTTATTAAGGCTAAGGAATCTAAGGAAGGAGCTTAAGGAGAATGCAGGGTCTGGCCATCGGTGTTTTGGCTGGTTGGATAGCATTTTGGGTAGATGGGGGGGCTTGGTTTGCCAAGATTGGGATTGTTTCAGGTATGGTGCTGATTTGTTGCATTTTCCTTTTGCTGTGCTAATACTCTTATTAAATTTTTGTTAGTGTGTCTTGCTGCGCTACGGTTCCCTGTTGTTCCAGTGGACTCTGGACCAACCCCCTCTTCCACTGAGGTTCCAACACTCTGTTAGTATGTCTGCTGTCTGCTGAAGTGCTGAAGCTTTGTCTGGTTGAAGACGTCTGAATTGTGTTGTGCTGCGTGCGCTTAGATTATGCGAGGTCCTTGGGTCTTTTCTCCTGTTCTAGCTATTGTGGGATGGGGTTTTGGCTCAGTGACTTCAGGAATGGAGGGAGAATCCTTTGAGAACTGGGCCCCAGAAATTGTTTTTGCCCACTTTCAGGGCTTCAACTACCAATTTGTACATCCAGCCGCATTGTATTCTTTCTCTGTGTGAGACCAGTAGGTCTCAAAGTGGGGAATATGGAATATATGGAAGTTAATTTGGCAGTTATGTAGTTAACTTAGTGGAGTAATGCATGCATAGGATCATGTTACAGATGAACAATAGCTGGACTCATGTAACAGACAATGGTAGCACACCATTAGCGAGCTAAAACACGTGATAGATGCGCTAATGTTCAAGACGATGGTGGTGTAATGTGATAGGTTAAGTGTAAGTAGCAGACTAATGTGGCAGAAGGTGATTAGTTTAGAAGGACAAAGCAAGCTCGTGTGATTGGTTATGCTAATGACACCAGATAAGCACGGGAACTTGAAAAGTATAAACGGGAGAGGCTCTAAGAAGGGGTGGGCAGGCACAGAAGACATTTTCTGACTGCCACAGCTTTTGTTCGCAAATAAAAGTTTAACTTCCTGAAGGATTTTCTGTGTCACCTGGTAATATTCTCAGAGTATCGGGTGATCTTTCCACAACAATAGTAGCACA
This sequence comes from Chiloscyllium plagiosum, assembly GCF_037043375.1. Taxonomy (NCBI): domain Eukaryota; kingdom Metazoa; phylum Chordata; class Chondrichthyes; order Orectolobiformes; family Hemiscylliidae; genus Chiloscyllium; species Chiloscyllium plagiosum. The sequence continues at coordinate 155,059,993 of NW_028270139.1, read as the reverse complement.
GAAAGTCATACGTCCAAATCTGCTGATGACACAAAGTTCGGCAGCATTGTGTACAGTGTAAATAACAGTATGACATTACAAAGGAATACTGATAGACCAAGTAAATGAGCAAAACTATGGCAGATGGAATTCAATGTAAGCAAGTGCTAGGATCCATTTTGGACAAATTATGGTACTTTCTAGATGGAATGACATTAAATACAGTGGGTGTCAAAAGACACTTTGGGGTCCAGATGTATTGATCTTTATAATGCCATAATCAAGTGCAGAAAAATAATAAAGGATGCTAATGAAAAACTGGCCTTTGTAGCGAGAGGACTGGAGTAAAAGGATATCAAAGTTATGTTGCAATTATACAAGACCCTGGTTAGACCCCACATGTTTATCACATAGTGTGTTATAATAATGGATTGCTTGAAAGATGAAAGCACAATCCCTGGCAACTTCAAAAAAAGACTTGTACATATATTTGAAATGAGAAAAATTGCAGGAGCATGGGGATAGAGTGGCAGAGTGGAATTAATTAGACAGCTTCCTCATAGAGCCAGCACATTGGCAGAGATGAATGACCCCTGATGTCTGTGCGGCAAAATTCTATCCAGGAAAATCAACATTAATTCTTTTGTCACTACTCCGAATCCCGTTTCTCCACTCGTGTACGGAGCCCTGAGGGTTTACCTCCTCTTCGAAAGAGTTCAGTGTTGACGATAGCAGCCATCGACTGTAGTTTCTGCTTCACCAGGCGATCTCGAGGAAGGTTCATGATGAAACTGTGCAACAGGCGGCTACAAGCAAACAAAAAAAAACAAAACAAAATCACGTTAGCGGAGAAGGAACTGAATATTCATGAGGTGCCCTCAGCAGAATCTGAGCAAACATCAAGGATCCATCAGTGCATTCTGCGAGCATTAAATATTAATGAGCTCGACATAATCTGACAGAACGTTGAATGTTAATTAGATGTATTCGAAAGGTCTGGCTGTAAAAGAAAACACGATCCAGGTTACATGAACCGTTTGGAATTTTTCTTTGTTCTAATTGCGGGTCAGTTCCATGCTCATCATGCAGCATGTTTTTATCCCATGCGTAATCTGGATGGTCATGATGATACTTCGGGCCTCCTTCGTTTAGCACAGCTGCCATTTTGAATCTCTCTCCAGGAATTCAGTGGAAGGCTATCTTCCTGCTCTGATGACTGACTCAGAGTCATAAAGCTAGAATTGGCGTTTATCTGGAATACTGTTGGCTAACTTATTTATGGGAGAATGTAAGTGTATTGGAAACACTTCAGAGAAGGTTTCCAAAACTAACAACTGAAGCAGGCAGATTGTTTTATGAGGAAAGGTTGGACAATCACGGCTTGTATCTCTGGGAGTTTAGAAAGGTAAGGGCTGAGTTAATTGAACATCCAAGTTCCTGAGGGATCTTGACGCGGAGTTCGCACGTTCTCTCTGTGTGTTTCCTCCGGGTGCTCCGGCCTCCTCCACAGACGTGCAGGATAGGTGGGTTGGACAGGTTAGACCGTCCATAGTGTCAGTGATGTGCAAGCTATGTGGATTAGCCGTGTTAAATGCGGGTCACATGGATAGAGTAGGGGGAGGGCTCTGGATGGAATGCTCTTCGAGGGCCAATGTGGACTGGATGGGCCAAATGGCCTAACTTCCACACTGTAGGGATTCTATGATTCTATGATGATGATAATGATATATGTGGGGAGGGTGGGAAAATCTTGAACTGAAGGTCACTACTTAAAAGCTAAAATTGAAGAAGGCAATTATCTAGCTCAGCTGGCTGAATGGCAGGTTTGGAGAAAATAAGGACTGTAGCTGCTGGAGATCAGAGTCAAAAAGTGTGACTCTAGAAAAGCACAGCAAGTCAAGCAGCATCTGAGGAGCAGGAGAGTCGATAGTTTCTGGCATAAGCTCTGGCCTCCTCCACAGATGTGCAGGATAAGTGCATTGGACAGGCTAGACCGTCCATAGTGTCATTGATGTGCAAGCTAGGTGGATTAGCCGTGACCTGCTATGTTTTTCCAGTGCCACACCTTTAGACGGTGTGATGTAGAATGATGCCAGCAGTGTGGGTTCTCTCTGGATGACGTTGCCACAAAGGACTCTCCTCCTCAACCTTGCCTGAGATGTGGTGACCCTCAGGTTAAACCATCACCACCAGGCATCTCTCTATAATGAGTGCTTGGGCTATGGTGACTTTACCTTTTTTACTTTAAAAAGAGTTGGCCCATTTAAAAAGGAGACAAGGTGGAATTGTTTCCCATAAGGGGCTGTAGCTCTTTGAAACTTTTTTTCTGAAAAAATCAGTGGAAGCAGAATGCTTGAATATGTTTAAGGCAGAGGTGGACACATTCTTTCTGTCAGGTTATCAGGAGTGGATTGCAGGTTACAATCAGACCAGCCATGATCTTATTTAATGGTGCAGGAGTTTCGAGAGGCTGAATTGCCTATTTCTCTTTGTTTATATATTTGCATACTTCTGAATTTTCCCAAAGTGCTTTGCAATATGAAATACTTCTGAAATGTAACCGTTGCTATAAAGTCAATAACAACACTGCTGATTTGAGCACAGCAAGCTCCTACAAATGGAAATGTGTTAATGATGGCATATGGCATGGTGGCTCAATAGTTAGCACTGCTGCCTCATGGCACCAGGATCCCAAATTCGATCCCATCCTGGGGCGAATGCCTGCGTGGAGTTTGCACATTTTCCCTGTGCCCCCACATTTCCTCCAGGTGCTCTGGTTTCTTCCCACAATCCAAAGATGTGCAGGTTAGGTACATTGCAAGCGAATGTAAGTACTGCAGATGTTGGAGGATTCCTGATTGAGGGCTTTTGCCCAAAATGCCAATTTTCCTGCTCCTCAGATACTGCCTGACCTGCTTTGCTTTTCCAGCATCACACTCTTGACTCATGCTAAAACTGACCATGGTGTTCAGGGATGTGTAGATTAGTTGCACCCCCTGTGTAGTCATGGGGTAAATGTTGAGTAATAGGATAGGGGAAAGGGTCTGTGTGGGTTTTTCTTCGGAAGGTCGATGTGGACTTGTTGAGCCATACGGCCTGTTTCCACACTGTAGGGATTCTATGACACAAGAAAATCTATTTTGCAGCTTTATTGATGTTTGGTAGGTAACTATTTATAAGATCACTGGAGAACCATGTCCTCATCTCCTTCAAAATAGTGCCAGAGAATTTTCTATATCGGCAAGACTATTAGATTACAAGAAGCAGGAACAGTCGTTCCTCAAACCTATCCCACCAGTTAACAGGATCATAGTTGATCCGACATTCCTCACATCCACTTTCCTCCCCTTTCCCCATACTGCTGAATCTATCTCAGTCTTAAATACATACAAGGACTCTGCCCCCACAGCTGACTGTGGCAAGGAGTTCCAAAGACTCACAACTTTCTGAGAAAAGAAATTCACCCTCATCTCAGCCTTAAATCCGTGCCCCTTTATTCTAAGACTGTACCCTTTGCTCTTCGACTCTCCCATGAGGTGAAAGGTCCTTTCAGCATTCACCTTGTCAAGCCAATTAAGAATCCTATATGTTTCAATGTGATCACTTCTCAGAGGACAGTGGACACTTTGCTTCAACAGTATCTCAGAAAGACAGCAGTGGTCAATGTAGCACTCTGCGAGCCGGAGTATCAGCCATTTGTACACACAGGACAAACCTCTGAACCATTATGCCTCTATTTCTAAGGTGAGAGAGTACTTTCAATGAGCCATGGTTAATAGTGCTTTTAGGAACATATTCCCAACTTTGTGCAGTGCACTTAGGTCTGAGCTCAGCTGCAAAATACAAGTTCAAAGCAGCATGAAAGTTTCTCTATGCAAACAGAAACAGCTGGATTAATTTTCAATTTCAGTAAAGCTCTCCCTTCAGCACAAACTTTGCTTGTTAAAAATTCATTTGGGGCAGGTCTAGAAGACAGCTTGTTCTGAAACAAACCAAGCAAGGCTGATAGCCCTCAGTCAGAAGGTCTGCTAGCAGCCTGGTCGTATTGCTGCATCAGCAATCTGCACTAATGCACCAGAGATGTGAGTTCAAATCCTATCCCTGAAACCGATGCAATTTAAATTGAACTAGTTAAAAAGTTAGAAGTAAAAAGCTAGTCCCAGTAATGTTGGCCACATAAATTTCAGTCCAGCCCCTATCACGTTTTATTATTCTAATCTAAGATTGTAACCCTTTGTTCCCTCATAGACAATTTTAATCAATGTGTTCAGATGAGTTATGACACACTTCTGAAGGCAGGGACACTACCACCATATGACAAGTTCCCTCCCTTCTCCCTCATATACTTATCAATATTCTCCTTAAATGCATCAACACCATTTAATTTAGTTTCACATTGTCACCATACTTGGATAATGGTTTTCTAAACTCCCTTTTGGATTTCTTGGTGACTGTTTTGAGTTGATGTCCTCTTGGGTGGAAGTTGGTTTCTGTCAGAACTACCTGGGTGTCTTGGAGAGATTCATCACTGCCATATTGTCTGACTGGTATTCATCTCATTTACTGATACCACAGAATCACAGAATTGTTACAGTACAAAAGGAGGCCTTTTAACTCATGGTATCTGCTCCAACCCTCGAAGTATTTCAACTGGGTACCAATCTCATATCTCTATCCCATTGTCTTGCATATTGTTTCTATTTCAATAACTATCCATTGCCCTCTTTAATGCCACATTTGAACCTGCTTCCATCATATTTCTAGGCCATGTCTTCCAGACCCTAACTATTCATTGTGTGAAATGTTTTTTTTCTCACCTGATATATGCCTTTTTTCACAAAACTCTTTGAATCTTTGAGCTCAGTTTTCAATCTGTTATGATTTGATGTTGAAAATTCCTACCAAATCTCCTTCAATATTTTCTCAGAATTGACATTTCTCAGTCCTAGAGCTATTCTTGGAAACTTCTCTGAATGAACCATAGATATTGTATGCTTTACCATCATGTCTCTCTACCTATTTTGTCACCTTATGCAGAATTATGTAATCCAAGTTAGTTGGCTCCAGCACTCACTTTAGAATAGTGCCCTGTATTTTATACTGCCCCTTCATATTCTTTGTTCTAAAGTGCTTTAGCACTCTCTTTTCTGCTTTGAGATTCACCTGTCACCCATCCACCCACCCACTCGATTGTATCAACATCCTTTGATGTTCTGCACTGAGCTTCTTCCACATTTTCTGTCATCAAATCTGAAGCTGCAGCTGAGGATTACGAATAGGACAATTGGTTATGTTGATTTTATTTGTGAGTATTTGATGCTGATAGTGGGTAACAAAGTGGATAAATGTTCCTCTCACAATCCTATTGCATAGAGGGCCAGGAAGTCTTTTGATTTAGATGTGGCTAAATTAGCAAACACTCACAAACTCTGCACAGAAATGACACTGGAGTGGATTCTCACGGAGGTAATGGAGATCTCAGCAGCTATAGCTGGAGAACTGGCAAGATCATTTTCAGGATTGCCCGCTCTATCATGTGCCAAGTATGCACTTGTCATAGACATACAGTTATACATAACGGAAACAGACCTTTCAGTCCATCTCACCCATGCTGACAAGATATCTGAAACTGACCTCGTCCCATTAGGCCCATATCCCTCTAAATCCTTCCGATTCATATACCCATCCAGATTCCTTTTAAATATAATTGCAGCAGCCTCCATTACCTCCTCTGGCAGCTCATTGCAAGCACACACGACCGGACAACATAGGGCAGTCCCCAGGGGTCAAGAATACAAAGGACGTGGAAGACATCCTCTCTACTGAGAACTGCCAATCAACCACAGGCGAGATTCATTGCTGGTTTCCAGGCTGGAGGTGAATGCTGGTGGGTGAGGCGTTGATGGGTGTGGGTCATAGAAGAGGATTGGGGTCAGAGGTCAGCAACAATGGTGGAACAGAGGCCATCAGTCCGTTGCCCCCTCTCCCTTCTCAATGCTTGTTACCTCCTCATGAAACTTCCTTCACTGTCAAACCAACCATAGGTAAAAGGTTAAGGTTCTACCGGTGTTATCTACAGGAAGGACTTTTCCCCAGGCTGGGGGTGTGAAGAACTAGGGGACATAACCTCAGGATAAGGAGTGGCCATTTAGGTCTGAGGTGAGGAGGAGTCTCTTCATTCCGGGAGCGATGAATCTTTGGAAATCTCTGCCCTAGAGACTGCAGAGGCTCAGTCATTGCAAATGTTCAAGGCAGGAATTGACAGATTTCTAAATATTGAAGGTATTAAGAGGTAGAGAGATCAAATGGGAAAATGGTGTGGTAAATTAGTTGGGATCAAGATGACCGGCAGACTCAGCTCATTGAACCAACTCCTGCTCCTAATTCCGAAGTTTCCACATTTTAGCAGCACAGATGTAGGCCATTTGGCCCAACCTGCACCAGTCTTTATGTCCCACATGTGTTTTCCTCCATCCTCTTTTGGAGTAAAGAATTCCTGAATTCTCCATTAACTTTATTGTGAGAATCTGACATTTATGGATTTGATTTCTCACAATTAATAAAAACACTTTACATCTCCCTCTCTAAAACACTTTCATAAATTGAAAGGTCTCTATCTGGTTACCCCATGTTTCCTCAGCGATCTCACAGAAAGAACAACAGCCTTTCCTGAGAATTGTAACTGCTTGGTTCTTGGGCAGTCGGGAGACGGAAGGAAAAGGAAATCAAGGGCCTGAAGTGATCCTATCACATTTCCACTGCGTGAGTTAGCAATTATCAGCACATCCACAGCATGCACATTCCTAAACATCATACTGTTGGATGGCCAAAAAATTGTCATAAGACTTTTTTTTAGTTTAGTAAAAACATTTGCTTCAATTGTCAATTAAGATACCAACTGGAGCTTCAGCTCCATTGGCCTTCATTGTACTCCTCCCAAAAAGCAGAGAGACCAAATAATTAGTTGCCCGATTGCTATTTTGCCAGAAGGTTTGAAGATATGGGTGTCATATGCAACAACACCATGACTTAACGGCAGAGGTGTGGTACTATTGCTGGACTATTAATTCAGAGACCTAGATCATGTTCTGGAGACCTGGGTTCAAATCCCACCATGGCAAATGGTGGAATCTGAATTCAATAAAAATCTGGAATTAAGAGTCTAATGATGACCATGAATCCATTTACAATTTTCTGGAAAAACTCATTTGGTTGACTAATCCCTTTGAGGGAAGGAAACAGCCATCCTTACCTGGTCTGGCCTATATGTGACTCCACACTCACAGCAATGCGGTTGACTCTTAGCTGCCCTCTGGGCAATTAGGGATGGGCATTAAATGCTGGCCTAGTGATGCCCTCATCACATGAATGAATTTTACAAAATGTACTGTTGCCAACTTTACAGTTGACACAAAAATAGGTGTCAGAGTCAAAAAGTGTGGTGCTGGAAAAGCACAGCCGATCAGGCAGCATCCGAGGAGCAGGAGAGTCAATGTTTTGAGCAGGCAACAGCGAGGGTGATACAAAGAATCTGCAGATGGACACAGAGGAGTTAACCAAGTGGACCAAAATTTGGCAGATGGAATATAATCCAGAAGGACCAGTTCCAATACCGTACAACCCAGATGGCCTCCTTCTTCAAAGACCGCAATTTCCCCCCCCGATGTGATCGACGATGCTCTCCACTGCATCTCCTCCACTTCCCACTCTTCCGCCCTTGGGCCCTGCCCCTCCAATCGCCACCAGGACAGAACCCCACTGGTCCTCACCTACCACCCACCAACCTCCATATACATCGTGTCATCCGTCATCATTTCCGCCACCTCCAAATGGACCTCACCACCAGGGATATATTTCCCTCCCCTCCCCTATCAGCGTTCCAAAAAGACCACTCTCTCCGTGACTCCCTTGTCAGGTCCACACCCCCCAACAACCCAACCTCCACTCCCGGCACCTTCCCCTGCAGCCGCAAGAAATGCAAAACTTGCGCCCACACCTCCCCCCTTACTTCCCTCCAAGGCCCCAAGGGATACTTCCATATTCGCCACAAATTCATCTGCACCTCCACACACATCATTTACTGCATCCTCTGCACCCGATGTGGCCTCCTCTGTATTGGGGAGACAGGCCGCCTACTTGCGGAACGTTTCAGAGAACACCTCTGGGACACCCGGACCAACCAACCCAATCACCCTGTGGCTCAACATTTCAACTCCCCCTCCCACTCCACCAAGGACATGCAGGTCCTTGGACTCCTCCATCGCCAGACCATAGCAACACGACGGCTGGAGGATGAGCCCCTCATCTTCCGCCTAGGAACCCTCCAACCACAAGGGATGAACTCAGATTTCTCCAGTTTTCTCATTTCCCCTCCCCCCACCTTGTCTCAGTCCCAACCCTCGAACTCAGCACCGCCTTCCTAACCTGCAATCTTCTTCCTGACCTCTCCTCCCCCACCCCCACTCCGGCCTATCACCCTCACCTTGACCTCCTTCCACCTATCGCATTTCCAACGCCCCTCCCCCAAGTCCTCCTTCCTACCTTTTATCTTAGCCTGCTTGGCACACTTTCCTCATTCCTGATGAAGGACTTATGCCCGAAACATCGATTTGCCTGCTCCTTGGATGCTGCCTGACCTGCTGCGCGTTTCCAGCAACACATTTTCAGATGGAATATAATACAAGGTTTTGCACTTTGGCAGGAAGATTAGAGGTGCTGGGTGAATGCAGAAAGGCTGAAAAAAGCTAGGGAACAGTTCGATTTGGGGACCTCATGCATTAATCCAAAATGATAGCATGCAAATTCAGGAATGAACAGGGAAGTCAAGTGGAATTTTGACTTTCGTTTCCAGAGAAAAGAGGATTAAAAAGAGGGAAATCTTGCTAAACTATACAAGGCATGAGTTAGAACATTCCTGGAATGTTGTGAATAGTTTTGGTTCCCCTATCTACATGCATTGGAGGTAGTCCAGGGAAGGTTCACTAAGTTTATACTGGCTCTTGTCTTCTCATGAAGTTGAACAGTGTGGATTTTTACTCATTGGAGCTCAGAAGAATAAGACGTCATCTTATTGAAACCTACAGGCAGGAAGATGGAGAGAAATTGTTTTCCCTTTTGAGAGAATTGTGATATGCTGGTTCTTGGGCCATTAGGAGATAGGTTTCCTTTAAACCTCAGAGGAGGGAGTTAATTTTACGGTAACATGCAATGGAAATGGAACCACAGGATTTAATCTCAGAGCAAGGACTCTGAGACACAGATGGGAGGGGGCGGAATTTATTCCCTTAGAGGGCAGTGAATCTTTACCGCAAGGGACTATTGAGGCTGGTCATTAATTATTAGTGTGATAGACAGATTTTATGTCACGGAGGGGAACAAGTTAAGGATTATCAGCCAGATATGAACGCATTAGATGACAGAGCAAACCTGATGGGCAGAATGATCTACCTGTGCCGCTACATCTTATGGCCTTCCAATCATACTCAGCTTTGGATGCTTGTCTCCCATGTGGATAATTCATCACTGTAGCTCACGCATCAGAATGAACTTCAAGGGAAAATATTGATAATTGTTGCGATGATAAGGAGGAAGAGTTCTGAGGAAGGGTCACCGGACCCAAAATATTAACTCTGATTTCTGCTCACAGATGCTGCCAGACCTGCAGGGATGGGATGATCTGGGGGCAAAAGCTGAAACAAGCTACTGAGTTAGATGATCAGCCATGATCACGGTGAATGGTGTCGCAGGCTCGAAGGGCTGAATGGCCTCCTCCTCCTCCTATTTTCTATGTGGTTGCTTTCAATCCTACATTGAGTGTTGCTGGAAAGCCAGCATTTTGTTTTTTTTGCCCAACCCTAATTATCCTTGGGAAAGTCACTGATGAGCTGGCTTGTTGAGCTGCTGCAGTGTTGGTGATACCTGTGCTGATAGGAACAGTGTTCTAACAACATTTGGAGAGGAGCGATATAGTTCCCGGTTAGAATCGTGAGTTGCTTAGAGGGACACGTGCAGTGTTCCGATGCTTCTTCTGACTTTGTCCTTCTCAGTGCAAGGGATTCTAGATTTGGAACTGCTGCCATAATGATATCTTCCCTAAAGGACATTTGTGAGCCAGCTTTTCCAACAATCAAACAGCTCAGTGCTTACTTTTCTGATTCAAGCTTATTAATTTTCAATTTTTAATTTTAAGTTCTCAAGGTACTCTGGTGGGATTTGAACTGTGGATTTGCTAGACCAATAATATAAGTACTAAGTAAGAAAAAAAAGCAAGAAATAAAGACAACTAAAGGATATATTTGTAAAGAAAATACCAAGGGTGATGGGGTTAATTGGAAGGGTTGAAACTGGCCTGTGGAAGCTATCAAACCAAAGGGAGGCAAACACAGGGCCAGGAACAGCATAATTGATGAGACACACAGAGTTCAGGACTACAGTGAAAAAATATAATGGGAAAAATATTAATTTCAGAAGGTTGACAGATTACAACACAAAGTTCAGCTGGGTTCGAGTCTAGCTCAGGCTGAGAAAACGAAGGTCTCCAGTCAGGCTGTGAGGCTCTGGCATAAATTAATTAGGCTGTAGTCTTCAATGAGGCTGAGTTAAGAATTCAGAAATTCCCTTAAATGATACGTGACTTGGCACTAAATCATCTGAGTAATTGCGACATATATTTCTGTGAGCTGGAGCCTAATGCTTTTAGGAGCATAAGATAAAAAAGACTGAGATCCAGATGTCTCGTCTTCTACCAACCTGGCAATCAAATGATATAAGGCTAAAATAATTGTTAATTAATCATTGCAACAAACTCTATTAGTCACTGTAAAATAGTCTCATGACTTGAGGGAAATCCTCAAAAGGGGAAAAGCTTTAGGATCCCAGTGTTGAAATGTCTAATACTCGGGGGCATGAAAAAGGATTACACCCAAAACGTCGACTTATCCACCTCCTGATGCTGCCTGGCTTGTATGTTCTTCCAGCCTCCTGCCTGTCTACTTTGGATTCCAGCATCCGCAGCTTTTTTGTCTCAATACTAGAGGGCATGCATTTAAGGTGAGAGGGGAAAGTTCAAAGGAGCTATGAGGGGCACGTTTTTTACACAGAGAGTGATTGGAGTGTGGAATGAGCTGCCAAGAGTGGTGGTGGAGGCGGGTACGATAGGGGCACTTAAGAGACTTTTAGGTAGACACATGAATATGCAAGAATAGGGACAAAGGGCAGGCATCATGTTCAGCATCACATGGTGTGCTGAAGGGCCCATTTCTGTCTATGTTCTATGTTATAGGATCCATTGGTTAGACTGGTCCAGTATGGAATGTTGTTTCAAGGTTAAGATGTGTGAGGTTAAATTGCGGTGAGAACATAAGAAATAAGAGCTGGAGTAGGCCATCAGCCCTTTGATCCTGCTCCACTTTTCAAACATTTCAAAACTGATCTAATTTAGCATAGTTCTCCTGTATTATCCCTCTATCCCATGAAATTATTAATGTGCTGAAAGCAGTCCATCTTGATTCCAGATGTACCCAAAGACTGAGCCTTCACTGCTCTCCCGTGCTGCGAATTCCAAAATGTCACTACGCAATGAGCGAAGAATGTGCTCTGCATCTCAGTCCTACATGGCTTGTCCTTTCACCCTGGAATTGTGCCACCCCATAGTCCATGCAGCCAGGGGTAAGAGTCTCTGCCCTTGAACTACAGGCGGCATGGTGGCTCAGTGGTTAGCATTGTTACCTCACAGCGCTAGGGAACCTGAATTCGATTCCTGTGTTGAGCAACTGTCTGTGTGGAGTTTGTACATTCTCCCTGAGTTTCTGCTGGTTTCCTCCAGGTGCTTTGGTTTGCTCCCATAATCCAAAGGTGTGAATTGGCCATGCTAAATTGCCCATAGTGCTAGCTGCATGAGTCAGGGGTAAATATCGGGTGGGGAAGTGGGTCTGGGTGGGTTGCCTTTCGGAGGGTTGGTGTGGACTTGTTGGGCCGAATGGCCTGTTTCCTCATTGTAGGTAATCTAATCTAGCCTTGAACTGAGTGGCTTTGCTGGGCCTTTGCAGGGGGCATTTAAGAGTCGACCACATTGCTGTCTCTCTGGAGTCACACTTAGACCAGACTGGGTAAGGATAACAGGTTTCAGAACCGGATGAATTTTTATAAACATAAATAATGGTCACCATTACTGACACTAACTTCCAGATCTTTATTATTTGAATTTAAAATTCCAACAATTGCCGTGGATGGATTTGATCCCATATCCCCTGAAGAATTAGCCTGGGACACTTGATTATTAGAGACACCGCCATTTAATTTTCCAATCAGACGAAATAGGAGCAAAAGTAGACCATTCAATCCTTGAACCTGCTCTCCCATTCAATAACATCATGGCTGACCTGGAGCTGTTTTGAATTTCCTATGTTAAGAATGTTATACATGTTGACATGAGTTCACTCTCCTTTATATCAAACTCCACAGAATACAAATCCATTCTATTTAATCTTTCCTCAAAAGACAGTCTATCCAACCCAGGAATTAAGGCTAATGCAGTATACAGTGCAATTCATCACCTTATGTTCCCAGACTCATTTACTACTGGAACAACAATTACTTAATTAATTTATTTTTCAATATCCATGGAAACTCTACAATTTTTTATAATTTTGACTAGCTTTCTCTCATATTCCAATTTTTCCCTCTTTATCAATGATTTCACCATTGATGGCCCTGCCTTCAACTGATTATAAACTAAACTCCAGAATTATTCCACTGAATCATTTTCCCATCCCTACTTGTCTCTCCCCTTCTGAGATGGTCTTTAAAATAAGCTTTGAACTAAGCTTTTGATCATCTGTCCGAAATATCTTAACATGAATGAGCGACAAATTTTGTTTTACAATGTTCCCATGAAATGCCTTGGAGGAAAGGAAAATGATGACTTGAAATGAAGTTATTGTTGTTACCACTTGGCTGGCACCTATCTGTGTGCCAACCAACTGCTATAAATTGGGTAAACTGTGAAGCAGAGCTAAAACTTAACAGGAGGACAAGCTGTGCATGTTGCTGATGGTTCACTTGTTCAGCATCTGTGGTGCGCGCAGGAGCAGAGTAAACAACATTCATCTTGAACCAGCAGCACATTTTTCCAGCTAAGAGTGACAGTATGGCCTCAGCAAATCTAATAACCACAGAGTCAGAGAGTCATTCAGCATGGTAACAGACCCTTAGGTCTAATTTGTCTATGCCGACCATGTTCTCAAACTAACCTTGTCCCAATTGCCTGCATTTAGCCCATATTCCCCAAAACATTTCCTATTCATGATCTTATCCAAATGTCTTTCAAAAGCTGCGACTGTACCCGCATCCATCACATTCTATAGAAATTCATTCCACGCATGAACCTGTTGCCCCTCAGACCTATTTTAAATCTTTCTCCTTTTCACTTAAAAGTGTGCCCCCAGTTTTGAACTCGCTCACCCTCGGGAAAAGACACATGTCATTCACATCTATGACCCTTGTGATTGTATAATCCTCAAAGGGGTCACCCCTCAACCTCCTACGCTCCAGTGAAAAATGTCCCAGTTTTTCCAGTCTGTTTTTATATTTCAAACCCTCTATTCCCAGCAACATCCTGCCAAATCTCTTCTGAACCCTCGCAAATTTAATAATATTCTTCCTACAAGACAGTAACCAGAACGGCGCACAGTAACTCCAGAAGGGGCCTCACCAATGTACTATACAAACTCAACATGACATCCCAACTTCTATAACCAAAGATCTGAACAACGAAGGCAAGCATGCTAAACACCTTCTTAATGGTCAAGAGAGAAAAACTCAGTTAATGTTTCAGGTCTGTGATCTTTATTGAGAGTATAACAGTTATACATAACAGATTATATAGTCAAACATTGGCTTACCTCAGCAAGACCGGATCAAATATTGAGGCAACATCCTGCAAGACAGTCGGCAAGTACTTCAGAGATGCTCCCTGAAACAGAACAAACAAGAGAGTTTAAACACAGAGAACACTGGAGAAACTCAGCAGATCTGGCAGCGTCTGTGGAGAGAGAAACAAACTTAACTTTTCAAGTCTGACCTGACTATTTGTCAGAACTGAGAACTTAACTGAGAGAATACAGTTGATCAGAGTTAACCACCGCATGGTGTAGGAGAGCATTCAGGTTTAGTAAGATCAAACACATTTTTACAATTATTATGCTTTTTAAAAAATATTTACCTTTCCTGAAACACTCAGCATTTATGCTACAGAAAGATGTTAACCAGCAAATGTTTTCTGTTACCACTTTGCCCTATTCCATGATATTTTGTGACAATGTGAGCCTTCAAGAGGGAATTGGTCTGTCCTGTGTCTCTTGAAGAGAGGTGATGTCAAACTGGTATCAAGATGTCTGCTCCATGGAGAGGAAATAGCTTTGAGTTTTTAAAAAAATTAGTCAAAAGAAATATGAGTGTGTGGAGTCAGGCGCTTACAGACCCAGGGTTTTAGTTTTGCTTTTAGTTGTTGAAGTTAGGGTTTGTGGAGTTGAAGCTCCAAGATACAGCTCTCTCTCTGCTGCTGCAAAAGGTTTGAGGTCTCTTGGCTGCTAGATTCATTCTTTTAGTGTTTCAGTCTGCTGGAATAGAATGACAAGGTAGCATATGAGCAAATCTCTTTAGATAAATTTGCCTTTAGCAAGGGTGTGTTTATGGGATGCTGCCATATTGGAACAGTTAATGAGTAGTAGTTAAGTAATATTTTATTCTGTTAAGTACTTCGATGGAATTTAATTTTTGTTTGTGGTTTAACTGTGGTACAAGAATAGAGTGTGTTTTGCTTAAAGTTTGACCAGTTGAATCACATCTAGAACACAGCACCTTACACTTGCCTTTAAATAAGAAAAAGTTAGAGTCTAGACTGCGTCCTTGAGATATTTGAGGGGTTTTTGAATGGTCCATAACAATTGTTTCCTTTCTTCACATTTTTCTAATACCTGCTATGAAAAACCTTCTCCCTTTTGGTTGGTCACTATATTTCTGCTTTTCACTTTGTTCAGAAGGTAAGTATGGGAGAGTCTGCAGACTATACGAGACAGCGAGCCAACTCTACAATCACGGGTGATATCTGCCTTCAGCCTCAATATCCCATCCACTCCCTGCATCCCTTGTCTCTCGATAGGAAGACAGGAAGAATCTGCCAAACACAATCTTCAATAAATTCAAGGGTGGAGTATCTGCGAACTTATGGGTGGAAAATTCCAAAGACTTAAACTTCAGTGAGGAGGTTGGTTCCCCCATCCTGAGACTGGGGGCTCCAAGTTCTAGACTCCCCAGGCAGTCGCTGCAAGCGTCAAGTAACCTCAGGACCTGGCCTGTTTCAGTGAGCTCAGCACTTTGATTAATCTTCTGAGGACCTCATTCTTAAAATAACTCTTTGTAGCCTTCTAATTCACTGAAAATCAATCGCTTTCTGTCCTAAATTGGAATGTGACAGGACCTGAAGCATATTTTGCGGCAAACCTTACTATTCCCAGAAGGGGACACAGTTTGCTGAAATCCTGGCTCAACCCGATTTTCAGTCTCAAAAATGCATTGCAAATATTAATTTAGATAAATGTGAGGTGCTGCATTTTGGAAAGGAAAATCAGGGCAGGAGTGATACACTTAATGGTAAGTACCTAGGTAGTGTTGCTGAACAAAGAGACCTTGGAGTGCAGGTTCATAGTTCCTTGCAAGTGGAGTCTCAGGTAGATAGGATAGTGAAGAAAGCCGTTGGTATGCTTTCCTTTATTTGTCAGAGTATTGAGTACAGGAGTTGGGAGGTCATGTTGTGGACATTGGTTAGGCTATTTCTGGAATACTGCGCGGTCGCCCTGCTATAGGAAGGATGTTATGAAACGTGAAAGAGTTCAGAAAAGATTTACAAGAACGTTGCCAGGGTTGGCGGGTTTGATCTATAGGGAGAGGCTGAATAGAATGAGGCTATTTTCCCTGGGTCGTCAGAGGCTGAGGGGCAAACATTTAGAGGTTTATAAAATCATAACAGGCATAGATAGGGTAAATAAACAAGGACTTTTTGCTGGGCTAGGGGAGTTCAAAACAAAAGAGCATAGGTTTAAGGTGAGAGGGGAAAGAAGGGACTAAGGGCAACTTTTTCACGCAGAGCGTGGTGCATGTATGGAATAATCTGCATGTGGAAGTGATGGAGGCTGGTACAATTACAACATTTAAAAGGCATCTGGATGGGTATATGAGTAGGAATGATTTAGAGGGATATGTGTCAAAGGTTTCAAATGGGACTAGATTAATTTATGAGATCTGGTCAGCATGGACAAGTGGACCGAAGGGTCTGTCTCTGAGTTGTACATCTCTATGACTCTGTGACTCTAACAACTTTCAGCAAATTTTTCTGTATGTTTTGTCCAAATTCATGTCATCACTCACTCTGATTGGTAAATCCCAACTGTCAATGCTGCTTGACAGCATCTTCATGGGCTTTAATATCACATTAGGTTTTTGTAGCTCAGCTTCAACAAGAGGAAGATTGATGGTGCATCAATTGTTTCAGCAATTAGAATTACCCCACATCTCTCTAAATTCTTCATAAGTGTGCGTGACCTCAATTTAGATTTAAACATCTAATAATTTTAAATTTTAGTCCAGAAACAGGCCATTCAGCCCAAACTGTATGTGTTATCATTTGTTCTCTCTGCTCATTTTGCTTTGCCAGACCTTATCAGTATATTTTGTATTATGTTCATTCTTCAGTGTTTATCTCACAAATGAACACATGACACATCTTTAACTATAATTTTATGAGCTGTCATTGAAAAATGTACAATTCTTATAGGGATGGGTAGAGTAGATGTTAAGAGGATGAATACCTTGTCTGGGGAGCTGAGAATTGGGACAGTTAGTCTCATGATAAGGGGTCAGCCATCCAGAACTGAGATACAGAGAAACTTCTTCACTCGTGACAGTTGCAAATGTTTGGAATTTCCCATTCCAGAAGGTTATAAATACTTAATTGGTAAGCGTATTTGAGACTGAGACAGTATGTTTCAGAACACAAGTTGGAATATAGCCATATGGAGATCCAATGGGAATGTGGTATTGGGGTGGACGATAAATCAGGATCTTACAGAATGTTGGTCCAAGTTTGTATGTTCTGACCCTGCTCCTTGATGCAAGATTGATCAGAGAACTGTTTACCTGCATAAGTAAAGTATTGCCTTCTAGGTTTGACATCATCAGGGCATTAAATGTCTCAAACAGATTTTGCATAGATTCTTCAAACTCTTTCTTTTCTTTGCCTTCGTACAGCCTGAAACGAGACAACAGTTGATGAGGCATGTTTCTGGCCTTTGTTGGCCTCGATTATATGGGGTACATTTTCAATCCAATCAGAGCTTTTTCAGATCCAATCCCCAAACCAGCCTTTTATTCCTAGCATCACGCGCCTTCACACTCAATGCAAGCTTCAGCAACATTGACAGTACCTTCACCTAGCCACAGTGCCATCCTTGTGCAGCACGGGTCAGCAGGCAGCATCTCTTCGCCAAGTAGGTTCAAGTCCTACTCCAGAGACGTGAGCAGTGTAATGATTGTGATGAGGTCAGTCAGGTGGACCTCACAGAATAGGGGTTCCCTGATTCGGGCTGTAAACCTGGTCCAATCAGGGAGCCCTGGCTGACAGATATAAACAGGAGTATCAGAGGTTCTGTACACTCTGAGGGCTGGCTCTGTGGGAGCTGGGTCAGTGTCAAGGACTCTTCATCTGTAAATAAAGGGTGACTTGGTGACAGGGCACTGGCTTCTGTGGAGTTATTTTAAGTACAATCAAGTCTGATGCTTTCAAGCACTTCACTGAGGAAGTATCCACATGCAACAACAGTCAGGCTTGGACTAATACATATTAAGTGACATTCTCAACACACAAGTATCAGGTAATGGCCAACTCCAAAAGGGAGTGAATCTAATCGTCTCCCCTTGACATTCAATGACATTACCACTGCTGACTCCCCCAACGCTCATGCTGTCCCATCTCTCCACACCCCAAACCCAGCATTCCCCTGCAGCAACAACCCTCCTCCTGCTATAAACATACTAGGACTAACCATTGACCAGACTCTGAAATGGATCAGCCATATAAATATTGAGCAGAGACTAGGAATTCTATGGCAAGTCACCCATCTCCTGTCTTCCCAAAGCCTGTCCACCATCTGCAAGGTACAAGTCAGGAGTGTGGTGGAATACTCCCCACTTGCCTGGATGGGTGCAGCACCTACACACTCAAGATGCTCCATCATCCAGGACAAAGCAGTCTGCTCAATGAACTTCCAACCAACACTTCCAGCATTCATATCCTCCATCACCAACACACATTGACAGCAATGTGCACCATCTACAAGACACTCTGCAGCAACCAGCAAGGCTCTTTCTACAGCATCTTCCAAATCTGAGACTCTCCCACCGAGAGGAACAAGGGCAGCAGGTATATGGGAACACCATCACTTCAAGCTCCCTTTCACATCACTCACCATCCTGACTTGTCATTGAATGTCAAGGAGAGATGATTCTTTTTGGAGTTGGTCATTATCTGACACTTCCTTCATCGTTGCTGGGAAGACACAAGCAATCTCCCTGAGGTAACAGTGGCTGAAGGACCTGAACTTAAGGGAATTCATATTTGCCAGGATTTGGTGTTGGAGAGACTGTTAGATCTGAAGGTTGATAAGTCTCCGGGGCCTGATGGTCTGCATCCCAGGGTACTGAAGGTGGTGGCTCGGGAAATCGTGGATGCGTTGGTGATTATTTTCCACACTTCGATAGATTCAGGGTCGGTTCCTGAGGATTGGAGGGTGGCTAATGTTATACCACTTTTTAAGAAAGGTGGGAGAGAGAAAGCAGGAAATTATAGACCAGTTAGTCTGACCTCAGTGGTGGGAAAGATGCTGGAGTCTATTATAAAGGATGAAATTACGCCACATCTGGATAGTAGTAACAGGATAGGACAGAGTCAGCATGGATTTTTGAAGGGGAAATCATGCTTGACTAATCTTCTTGAATTTTTTGAGGATGTAACTCTGAAGATGGACGAGGGAGATCCAGTAGATGTAGTGTACCTGGACTTTCAGAAAGCTTTTGATAAAGTCCCACAAGGAGGTTAGTGAGTAAAATTAGGGAGCATGGTATTGGGGGCAAAGTACTAGATTGGATTGAAAATTGGTTGGCTGATAGGAAACAAAGGGTAGTGATAAACGGCTCCATTTCAGAATGGCAGGCAGTGACCAGTGGGGTACCGCAGGGATCCGTGCTGGGACAGCAGCTTTTTACAATATATGTTAATGATATAGAAGATGGTATCAGCAATAACATTAGCAAATTTGCTGATGATACAAAGCTGGGTGGCAGGGTGAAATGTGATGAGGATGTTAGGAAATTACAGGGTGACCTGGACAAGTTAGGTGAGTGGGCAGATGCATGGCAGATGCAGTTTAATGTGGATAAATGTATGGTTATCCACTTTGGTGGCAAGAACAGGAAGGCAGATTACTACCTCAATGGAATCAATTTAGGTAAAGGGGCAGTACAGAGAGATCTGGGTGTTCTTGTACACCAGGCAATGAAGGCAAGCATGCAGGTACAGCAGGTAGTGAAGAAGGCTAATAGTATGCTGGCCTTCATAACAAGAGGAATTGAGTATAGAAGCAAAGAGGTGCTTCTGCAGCTGTACAGGGCCCTGGTGAGACCACACTCGAATACTGTGTGCAGTTCTGATCTCCAAATTTGAGGAAAGACATTCTGGCTATTGAGGGAGTGCAGCGTAGGTTCACGAGGTCAATTCCTGGAATGGCAGGATTACCTTACACTGAAAGACTGAAGCGACTGGGCTTGTATACCCTTGAGTTTAGAAGACTGAGAGGGGATCTGATTGAGACATATAAGATTATGAAAGGATTGGACACTCTGGCAGCAGGAAACATGTTTCCACTGATGGGTGAGTACCGAAACAGACGACATAGCTTAAAAATACGGGGTAGACCATTTAGGACAGAGATGAGGAGAAACTTCTTCACCCAGAGAGTGGTGGCTGTGTGGAATGCTCTGCCCCAGAGGGCAGTGGAGGCCCAGTCTCTGGATTCATTTAAGAAAGAGTTGGATAGAGCTCTCAAAGATAGTGGAATCAAGGTTTATGGAGATAAGGCAGGAACAGGATACTGATTAGGAATGATCAGCCATGATCATATTGAATGGCGGTGCAGGCCCGAAGGGCTGAATGGCCTACTCCTGCACCTATTGTCTATTGTCTATTGTCTAAATCCTGGATCTCCCTTCCTAATAACACTGCGGATGTCCCTACGAGGCAAGGACTGCAGTTCAATGAGGCAGCTTACCACCACTTAGTCAAGGGCAGGTAGGGGTGATCAATAAAGTGGAAGAGTGTGGTGCTGGAGAAGCACAGCCGGTCAGGTAGCATTCAGGGTGCAGGAGAATCGGCATTTCGAGCATAAGGTCTTCATCAGGAAGCAATCAAGTGGCTAAGGGCAGTGATATCCATATCTTATGAATGAATAAACAAAACAAGTGTTGCACTGTCAGAGATGTGGTTTTTCAGATGGGATGTGAAAGCTGCATCCTTTCTTTGCAAAATGTTCTCATTGGTATTATTCTAAAACAGCAGGAGATTTGTCCCTGGCATCCTGGTGACTGTATTCATCTACGCAACATCACTCCAAAATTCTACCCAGGTCTTATCACATTGTTGCAATAGCAGGTGGCAAAATCTGTATTCAATAAAAATGTGGAATTTAAAAAAAAAACCTAATGGTGGCGAAGTGACCGCTGCTAGCTGTCATAAAATCCCACTTGATTCACTAATGCCCTTTAGGGAAGGAAATCTGCATCTTACTTGTTCTAGTCTACTTTTGACTGTTGACCCCCAGCAATTTGGTTGATCCTTGACCTTAGGCAATTAGGGAATATGCACTCAATGCTGATTCACCAATGGTGCCCGGATCCCATGAATACATTTTGTCAATAGTTAGTAAAAGAATGAGATAAACATTTGAAGGGAGGAATGATTCGAGGCTATGGAAAGAGCAAATGAACGGTTTAACTAGATAGCTCCTGCAAAGAGTCAGTACAGGCACAATAACCAAATGACCTCCCGATGAGTTCGAGGATTCCATGAATTGTGTATGAGTGCCTGAACTCCGCTCGCTCGGTCAATATTGCGAACAGAATGAAAGCATTGCCTGACAATTGACCTGAACCAGAACAAATCCAATTCAACAACCACTTCAATCAAATCAGACTGAACCCTATGAAAAACCTCTGACTCACAGAAGAGTCCTTTCAGTACAGAAGAGGCCATTCAGCATATTGGGTTTGCACTGGGCAGCAACAAAACGTTTCATATTCAGAACTGATTCAGCAGTGGTACTGGGAGATCATTCAATGATAGGTCTAAGTGGTAGAGAAGAACTCACTGTGAGTAAAGGCATCTTGATCGGACTGTGAACTTAAAGATGTATTCTAATGCTTTGAAAGCTCGTTTCAGAGGCTCACATTCCAAACCACGGCTTGCAATATCAACGTAGCTCGTTAGCACAGACAATAGCTTCCTGTAACGAGAGGTTTCAACATTAGAGATGGTTAAACAGAATGGAACAGTCTGTTATTTTCTGGATCAGTGGTGCTGGAAGAGCACAGCAATTCAGGCAGCATCCGAGGACAGGCAAAATCAACGTTTCGGGGAAAAGTCCTTCATCAGGCTAATGAAGGGCTTTTGCCCGAAACGTTGATTTTGCCTGTCCTCGGATGCTGCCTGAATTGCTGTGCTCTTCCAGCACCACTGATCCAGAATCTGGTTTCCAGCATCTGCAGTCATTGTTTTTACCTCAGTCTGTTATTTTGTCCACTTGTTTTTCTCTCTCCTCTTTTCCTGAGTGACCATATGACCATAACATATAGCGACATAATTAGGCCATTCAGCCCATCAAGTTTGCTCTGCCAATCAATCATGGCTGCTATGTTCCTCAAACCCATTCTCCTGCCTTCTTTACATACCTCCCGATCCCCTTACTAATCAAGAATCTATCTATGTCTTAAATACCCTCAGTGACTTGGCCTCCACAGCTCTTTGCAGCAATATGTTACCACAGATTCACCACCCTCTGGCTGAAGAAATTCCTCCTCATCTCAGTTCTAAAGCATCGTCCCTTCACCCTGAGGCTGTGCCCTCTGGTCCCAGTCTCTCCTACTCATGGAAACATCTTCTCCACATCCACTCTATCCAGGCCTTTCAGTGTTCTGTAAATTTCAATCAAATTCCCCTTCATCCTTCTAAACTCCATCGAGCACAAAGCCAGGTTCCTTGACCACTCTCAAGATATTTTCCATAACTTTCCACGGAACTGAACTCATCCCCCTACTATTAAGTTTAAAGCCCTTTCCACAGCCCTCGTTAAGCGATTCACCAGAAGTCTGGTCAGAACTGCTCCCTCATCCCCTGTGCTGGTGTCAACGTCCCATGAATTCGAACCCTTATCTCCCACGCAATCTTTGAGCCTCACATTTGCCTTTTTGACCTTCTTTGCACTGTACCAATTTGCATGGAACGCATGGAACATGGGCTTGCTGAAGGCAGGTTTCCCTCGAATAGGAGCTGAGTATCTTCATTCATAGCTCAAAGCAGCTCCAAGCTTAACTAACTAACTAAAGTTGGATAGGCAAACATGAATTGCATCTGTCAGGACAAACTCTAAGTTCTGAATGGATGACAGTGTGACGAGCGAACATTTGGCTCTGTTGTTTGATTTCTCATTTCTGAATCACAAAGTTACAGGTCACGCCGCACTCCAGGACTCATGCACAAGGCTGGCATCTCAGTGCAGTACTGAGCAAGATTTGCCCATTCAGATGTACCTACTTCGAGATGAAACATTGAACTGAGACCCCCATCTCAAGTGGGAGCCTTTTGGAGTTGAGCAATAAAGCTGTCAGTGATGTCCTGACCATTATTTATCCGTTAATCAATACAACT
This sequence comes from Chiloscyllium plagiosum, assembly GCF_037043375.1. NCBI lineage: Eukaryota > Metazoa > Chordata > Chondrichthyes > Orectolobiformes > Hemiscylliidae > Chiloscyllium > Chiloscyllium plagiosum. The sequence goes on along the minus strand of NW_028270139.1, from coordinate 155,036,985 downwards.
GAAAGCAAATCATACTGTAATTACAATCTTGCTACTTGTGTGAGATTGTTAGAAAATCAGAGGGCCACTGTTTAAAGACGAAGACTGTTTAAGACTGAGATAAGGAGATTTTTTTTCCTCACAGATGATCATGACTATTTGGAACAGTCTTCCTCAGAAGGTGGTGGAAGCAGAGCCCCTGAATATTTTAAGTTAGACATAGATAGATTCTTGATAAGAAGGGGATAGAGAGTTATCAAGGGAAGGTGGGTTTATCTGACTGAATGGTGCAGCTGGGCTTGAAGTATCGAGGAGCCTACTCTTCCTAATTCGTATGTTCATATGGGATGTGTAAATTAAACTCTCCCACAATGCAAGATTAACTTCACTTTCTGGTTGTAAACCATTTTGGAATGGTCTGAAGTCATGAACGATGCTATAAAAATGCAAACTCTTTCCTCTGTGTAAAACATGTGCCAATGAGCTAATGGTATTATAGGTCTCCGTGTCGTCACTGTCAATTGTTGTAAAAGCACATCTGGTTCAGTGATGTCCCTTAAGGAAGGGAATTGTAGCACCCATAGCAGTGTGACCTGCCCGTGACTCCTGAACGAAAGAAATGAGGTTGAGTCCGAACTACCCTTTGAATTCTGTAATTCTGAACTCTTTAATCTCTTCATTTTTCTAATTCATCCCTAAGATCCGTAATGCTGGACTTTTTACTTCTTTATTTTCCAATTTGTTTTTTCCCTGAGAATTCGTATTTAAGAACCTGTATCAAGGTATTTTTGTATCGAAGAGGCACACTAAGTGACGACTTGTAAACTTTTCATTTGAGTCGATGTGACCATAAAGCTAATTCTAAGATTCTGAGACTTCTGAGAACTGGCTGAGGAAGCCATTCTATTCAAGGGAATTGAGGGATGCTGGGCTTGACAGTGCCACTCACATCCCAAGAAAGAATAAAGAAAATTAACGATGGAGAGACATAAATCGTGGAATTGTAAAGCACAGAAGAAGGCTATTCATCCATCATTCCTGCGCCTGCTACTTGCAACAGCTATCAGTTCACCCATCCATCCCACCCTGACAATGTTTTTCTACAACCTGTACCATCGGGGAGAAGGTACAGAAGCCTGAACACATGCACGAGCCGGCTTTGAAACAGTTTCTACCCTATTGTTGTTAGAATACTGAATGGACTCACAAACTCTTAACATTCGCCTGTACCTGTGTTTTTGTTTTTGCCGCTGTTTACCTAATATTTACCTATCTATGCTACTTAACTGTGATCTGCCTGTATTGCTCGCAATACAAAGCTTTTCACTGTGCCTCGGTACACGGGACAATAAATTCAATTCAATTCAATTCAACAGCACTACTCCTTCCCCGTACCCTGGCAATCTTTCCTTCTCAAGTACAGTATTTATTCAAAACTGTTTTTAAAGTTATGCTCAAATCTGACATGCCAGGCAGTGCATTTCTGTTTATAACAGCTCATTGCACAACAAATGGTTCAGGGAAGTTAATTTAATTCCAAGTTTAATTTCAAAACAAGGAGATGTAGTGAAACCTGATATCGTAAACTGAAGCCAGTGAGAAATACACCTGAAGGAAGCTCCTTATATAAAGGTTGTCAAATATTTAGAATGAGCTGCCGAGCCGGATAGACGTGCAGTAGGAATGAAATTTCATAGAATCCCTATAGTGCAGAAACAGGCCCTTTGGCCCAACAAGTCCACACCAACCCTCTGAAGAGTAACCCACCCAGACCCATTCCCCCTATCCTACATTTACCCTTGACAAATGCACCTAACCTACATAGCCCTGAACACTGTGGGCAATTTAGCATGGCCAATTCATCTAACATGCACATCTTTGGTCTGTGGGAGGAAACCGGAGCACCTGGAGGAAACCCACGCAGACACGGGGGAGAATGTGCAAACTCCACACAGACAGTCGCCCGGGTCTGTGGCGCTGTGAGGCAGCAGTGCCAGCCACTGAGCCATATGGAGCTCCATTCAGAACATGGACACAGGGATTGGAATCAAGGAAGTTTGGCTTTCTTGAATACAATGGCTTCTTCCCATCTTTGGCTTATTTTCTGAACATAGCTGGAAGTTTGAGTTGATAACCAAGACCAGTAGGGCTTCTCTTGTCAAACCACAACCCAATGCGCAGCTAGTTCCCAGGCAACCTTTCATAACATCAGCCTTTCTTTCTAATGTAATCTTGCCTCAACTGACTGCTCCGACTTTCAGAGAGAGTTTCTCTTCTGCTGACTTCTGCTCAGGGGTCACAGATGCAATTGAAGTCAGCGACCTCTGACTGATCCATTTAAACTATAGCTGGTTTAAAAGAAAAACACAAACATTTTCTCGGTAAAACATACTTATAAGCCAAAGTGGCGCTGAAGTGCTGTCGGATATAAGCTTCAAGGACAGCGTTGAAGTGTTGGAACTTCCTGTCTGCTATCAGGCCAATAAGAAACACCTGAAATCACATAAAGATGCAATCAGACATTAACAAGTCAACATTGTACTCTTACGAGAGCTAAGTACTGCTAATGATGGAAATCTGAAACAGAAAGATAAAGCAGTGGGAAAATTCAGCAAGTCAGTCAGCATCTGTGGAGAGAGAGAAGCAGAATTAACATTTCAGGTCTCTATCTCCTCAGTGATCTGGGAGTCTGAATGACCTTCACGTGCACATTGAGATCTGGAGCTACAGACAACAATGGTAGAGGCCCTAGCTTTCTTTCTAACACAAGAGCCTTTTGGTGCAGGATCATAGATCCTCAATGTTGGAGTCGCAGGTAGACAGGGTAGTGAAGAAGGCGTTTGCTATGCTTGCCTTTATTGAATATAGGAGTTGGGATGTCATATTGCAGCTGTATAGGACATTGCTTTCGGCCATTTTTGGAATACTGCATTCAATTCTGGTCACCCTGCCATAGGAAAGATCTTGTCAAATTTGAAAGGGTTCAGAAAAGATTTATGAGGATGTTGCTGGGGTTGGAACATTTCAGCTGAAGGGAGAGGCTGAATTGGCTGGGGCTGTTCTCCCTGGAGCATCAGAGACTGAGGGGTGGTCTTATAGAAGTTTATAAAATCATGATGGTCATGGATAGGGTGGACAGACAAAGTCTTTTTCCTGAGGTAGGGGCATCCAAAACTAGAGGGCATGAGTTTAAGGTGAGAGGGGAATGATATAAAAGGGTCCTAAGGGGAAACGTTTTCTTGCAGAGGGTGGTGCGTGTATGGAATACGCTGCCAGAGAAAGTGGTGGAGGCGGGTACAATTACAACATTTAAAAGACATCTGGATGGGTCAATGAATAGGAAGGGTTTGGAGGGATATGGGCCAAATGCTGGCAAATGGGACTAGATTAGTTTAGGATATCTGATTGGCATGGATGTGTTGGACTTAAGGGTCTGCTTCCGTGATTTACATCTCTGTGACTCTATGATATATGACTGACCTATAATCCCTCTCACTTTTACTGCCTGCCATTGATGTGTATTTGGAGTTTGATACTCAAAGCTGTGAACACATTTTCCTTGGGTATTGAGTTTTGGAGTTCTGGGGCGGGACCCAAACCCAGACATTCTGATTCAGAGGCACAGCGCTCCCAAGTACACCGATGGACCTTTTCAATATGCAAGTAGACTGTCTTCGAATAACAAACACATAGTTATTAAATATTAGGAACACAGAATCGAGGCCACGCGTGGCTGCAGGTGTCAGTGAGCAACCATCCATCTTTCTTCATCCAATTCCACGGATATATAACTCTCAGGAGAAACAAATCTTGCCCTCACCACTGAAGCAAATTGCAACTCATATTCAAAATGACCAGAGCAGGTTCATCCTTCAACTCAGATGCAAAAGCAAACTATTCATATTGTACCAGATTGATTGGGCTGTACCTAACCATGAGTCTGTGCAGTTCCAGAATCCAAATTAGGGGAGTCAAGTGACTGTACTCCAGAGGGTGGAGGGGAGATTTACCAGGATGTTGCTGAGCTGGAGTGATGAAGAGAGATTGGACAGTCTGGGGTCGTTCTCCTTAGAGCAAAGGTGATTGAGACGGTCGTGACTCGGATATATAAAATTATGATGGGCATGGACAGGGTAGACAGGAAGAAATATATTCCCTTGTTGAAGTGATCAAGGACTGGGGCATAGATTTAAGGTAAGGGGCAGGAGGTTTAGAGGAGATGTGAGGATAAACTTTTTCACCCAGAGGGTGGTGGGAATCTGGAAGCCACTTCCTGTAAGGGTGGGAGAGGCAGAAACACTCATAACATTTAAGAAGTGGTTAGATGTGTTATCAAGACATACCAGGCTATGGGCCAAGTGCAGGAAAATAGGGATGAGGATAGTGAGGTGGCTGTTTTTGACTGGCTCAGGCATTATGGGCTGAAGGCTTTTTTTCTGCGGCTATTGATCTGTATAGCTCTCTACGACTGTGAATTAATTTTCAGAAACAAGTGTTTATTCTTATTATCACATCACTTACTTTTGTGATAAATTATTAATAAGTGCAAGTACTGGAAACATTTTGCACCAGTGATGTCTGAAGAGAAAGGGGAGCATTTCCATGAAAGTTGCTTAACAATCTCATAGACTGGACCCAGGGCGGTCTTAGTTTCGTTTGGTACTGGTTAAAATTTGTGCCGCACTTTTTTTTAACTCTGAAAAATAGTTCTGATTTAATGGGATATTTCCAGAGTCAAAAATGGATTTAGGTAATTACTTTCAGTATCCAGCACATTGGACCTCATTTTAGAGTTCTTGACCTACTCCCAAAGACAACAGCAGTCTAGGGAGAAGATCCAAAGTCAAACTTTCCCTGGATAATAAACCCCAGCCTTGCCAATATTCGCTACTTGTCCAAGGACAACAGCCATCGCCAAGTTAGGTACAGAATGAAACTCACTCTGCATCATGTCTAGAGCCCAGGATGAGAAGACTGTGTTACAGAGTGACACTGCTTTCCATTTCATGCCCCTGCCAACTCCTGGGGGTTTGGTTTTCATTGACCTAAAGAGTTGGAACAGAAGATGGCCCAAAACTAATCTATTTCTCAAGAGGCTGCATTGAATATCCATTAGCCTGCAGTAGATAGCTGCTTTAGCCAATGAAGGACCCAGTGACACTCTTCAGCTGCCAACAGAGCCACTTGAAATTCCAAATATATGACATCTATTATATTTATCTATTTTTTCTGTTATTTCTTTAAGTAATTCAATAAGTGTGCATTCTGTATTAAAACCTGCACTGCTCACTCAATTATATTTTCAGTTTCATGATGCTTTTCTAATACACGCTTCCTTCAGTCCTCTGGCACAATTCCTTTTCGGAATAGATTTGTGTACATATTTATTAATATATGCAATAATGTTGCTGTTGTTTCGTTCCAAACATCTTTTAGTATGGATGGATACAGTGGGTGTGTCCCCTAAGGTTACCAATTATCTTCTCACTTTCAAACTTAAGAGTTTTTGTATTTTTCTTAATCACTTCCCCTGATGATTTGTACTCCTAATACTCAGGCAAAACAATTACTCATTTACATTCATCACCATAACAATAGATGCATGTCAAAGGAGCTCACTTTGTGTGAACTGACATGTGATTCAAAATCCAACTTTTCAGAAGTTAGTGAGTTTAACAACATGTTGTGACTGTGGACTTGCCTAATTTGGTGAAACAAAGAAGTGTTTGGAGTTTGGCTAGCTCAGTTGGCTGGACAGCTGGTTTGTAATGCAGAGTGATGCCAATAACATGGGTTTGATTCTCACACTGGCTGAGGTTACCATGAAGGACTTTTCTTCTCAACCTCTCTCCTTGCCTGAGGTGTGGTGACCCTCAGGTTAATTACTGGATCAGGAGTAGGCCATTCAACCGACTAACCACGGACATCTACTACAAGCCTACCAACTCCCACAGCCACCTCGACTGTACCTCTTCCCACCCTACCTCCTGTAAAAACACCATCCCTTATTCCCAATTCCCCTGCCTCTGCCGCACATGTTCCCAGGATGACTAATTCCACCTTAGAAAATCCCAAATGACCTCCTTCTTCCAAGATCACAATTTCCCTCCCCACGTGGTTGATGATGCTCTCCAGTGCATCTCCTCCACTTCCTGTACCATCGCCCTTGAATCCCACCCCTCCCAACACAACAAGGACAGAATCCCCCTGGTCCTCACCTTCCACCCACCAACCTCCGCATACATCGCATCATCCTCCGCCACTTCCACCACCTACAACCAGGCCTCACCACCAGAGATATATTACCCTCCCCACCCCTATCAGCATTCTAAAAAGGCCATTCCCTCTGCAATTCCCTTGTCAGGTCCACGTCCTCCACTAGCCCACACCCCACTCCCAGTACCTTCCCCTGCCACCACAGCAAGTGCAAAACTTGTTCCAAACCACTTCCCTCACCTCCGACCAAGGCCCCAAAGGATCGATCATAAATTTATCTGTACCTCCACCAATGTCATCTGCTATATCCATTGCACACAATGTGGTCTTCTCTACATCAGGGAGACAGGACATCTACTTGCGGATCATTTCAAAGAACATCTCTGGGGCACCCGCACAACAATCCCCACCACCCCATGGCTGAACACTTCAACTCCCCCTCCCACTCCATCAAGGACATGCAGGTCCTCGGCCTCTTCCATTGTCAAACCCTTGGGATCTTGCAACCACACAGCATCAATGTGGATTTCAGCAATTTCCTCATTTCCTCTCCCTGCCACATTATCCTAGTCCCAAGCCTCCAACTTAGCACCACTTTCCCATCTATCTGCTCTGCTCCATCCTCCTCTTCGATCTATCACTTTCTTCCTCACCTTCCTCTACCTAACTTTACTTCATAAAAATGTGTCTCTCTGACTTAAAATTAACAATTCATTCAGCATTCACTGCCATTTGTGGAAGGGAGTTCCAAACCTCGAGAAGTTAGAATGTATAGAAGTGCTTCCAACATCTCTCCTGAACAGTCTGGCCCTAATTCTCTGACGATGCCCCCTCGTTCTAGAATCCCCAACCAGTGGAAATAATTTATCTTTATCTACCTTGTTTTCTCCCTGTTAATATCTTGAAGACATTGATCAGATTACCCCTTAATCTTTGAAAGAAAACAGATCTAATTTGTACACTCTCTCCTCAAAATGAATCCCTGAAGTCCAGATACCATCACGGTACTACCAGAGGCACCTCTCCCTAAGTCCTATGATCTGGTAGGAATATGGCAACGTTACCTTTGGCTTTTGATTTTTCTTTTCTCTCGCTCTGTTTCCCTAATTTTAAATCTGTACTGAAATATTGTTAACCGATCAGATCTGTCAATCCAATCTGCAATTCTTTGCTCTGTAAATGATTGCTCGATGCTAGTCTGCAGTGAATGAGTATAGATTACCCTTCAGAGATGTAGGGAAACTCGTAAATATAATAGAGTATGGTTATGTCACCAATAATTCAATGGCTTGGATAATAATTAAACAGAACTACATGTAATTTACAGCATAGAAACAGCCTAAAGGTCTAAGTTTATGTTCTCCCGGAACCTTTAAAGCAGAGAACATGATCTCATCTCCCACAATGGTTGTTCAAGAATATGAATTCAGCTGTGGAATTGTCATAAAATCAATGGGTTAATTAAAGCCCATAAAAGTGGAAATCTGTATTACCCTAGGATTGATTTCAATCCATGACAACTTGGTTGAACCTTACCTGCTCTCTGAGGCGGTCTAGACATCTACTTGGTTACAATGACTGATAAAATGCCCACCTAACTTGGGACACCTAAAGATGGAGAATTAATCCCAATCTTACCAATGACATGTAGTCAAAATATAAATTGATAACCTTCCAATCTGCTTCTGGCACTAATGTAAGGCATAGCTTTTTATTTATTCAAGAAATGTGGGCATCTCTGGCCAGGGTAGTATGTATTGCCCTTGAGCAGGTAGCTGCGAGGACTCTGCTTGAACTGCTGCAGTGCTTGTGCAGTAGATGGACCCACAATGCTTTGAGGGAGGGAGTTCCAAGTGACACAGCATTATATTTTCAAGTCAGGATGGTGAGTGGCTTGAAGGGGAACTTGCAGGTGTTGGTGTTCCCATGTATCTGCTACCTTTGCTCTTCTGGATGATGGTGACCATAGATGTATGAGGAGGTACAGCCTAAAGAGCCTTGGTGAATTTCTGCAGTGCATCTTGTAAATGGTACCCACAGCTGCTATTGAACATCAATAGTTGAGGAATGGATGCGGTGCCAATCAAGTGGGCTCCTTCATCTTAGATAGTGGCAGGCTTCTTGAGAGTCATTGCAGCTTCATCCATCCAGTGGGGAGTATTCCATAACACCCCTGTCTTGTGCCATGGTGGGCAGGCGTTTGGGACCCAGAAGATGAGATATGTGCCATTGAATTCCCAGTTTCTGATCAGTTTTTGTAGCTACTGTATTTATATAGCAAGTCCAATTGAGTTTCTGGCCAAATGATGTTGCTAGTGGAAGATTTGGTGATGGTAACACCATTGAATGTCAAGGGATGATTGTTAAATTATAAGAACGAGGAGCAGGAGCGGGCAATTCGGCCCCTCAAGCCTGCACCATTACTTAATAAGATCATGGCTGATCTCATCTCAAACTCGACTCCACTTTCACACCCATTCTCCATAACCCTTCAATCAGTTACTAATTAAAAGCTTGTGGGCGGCACGGTGGCACGGTGGTTAGCACTGCTGCCTCACAGTGCCAGAGACCTGGGTTCAATTCCCGCCTCAGGCGACTGTCTGTGTGGAGTTTGCACATTCTCCCCGGTTTTCTCCCACAGTCACAAAGATGTGCAGGTTAGGTGAATTGGCCATGCTAAATTGCCCGTAGTGTTAGGTGTAAGGGAATGGGTCTGGGTGGGTGGCGGGTTGGCGTGGACTTGTTGGGTGAAAGGGCCTGTTTCCACACTGTAAGTAATCTAATCTAGTCTGTTTCATTCTTATTTTCATTCAATTTCCTGGCATCCACGATACTCTGTGCTAATGAATTCCACTCATTTATGGCCCTTTCAGCTCTGTTTTAAATCTGCCACACATTATCCGAAAACGATGACCTCTCGTTCTAGATTGCTCCACATGTGGAAACATCCTCTCTATATCTACTTTGTCATCTTTAGCATCTTCTGTACCTCAATTAGATCTCATCTCATTCTTCTAAGCTACAAACAGTATAGGCCTAAACTGCTCAATCTCTCTTCATAAGACAAACCCGTCATCTCTGGAATCAATCTAGTGAACTTCCTTTGAACTGCCTCCATGTAACTACATTCCTTCCTGATGAAGGGCTTATGCCCAAAGTCTCGACTCTCCTGCTCCTCGAATGCTGCCTGACCTGTTGTGCTTTTCCAGTAACACACTCTTGACTCTCATCTCCAGCATCTGCAGTCCTCAGTTTCTCCAATGTAACTACACCCCTCCTCAAGTAAGAAGACCAAAATTGTACACAATACTTCAGGTGCATTCTCACTCATGCTTTGTACAACTGCTGCCATACTTGCTTACTTTTATACACTATTTTCTTAACAATAAATGCCAAATTCTATTTGCCTACCTGATTACCCACATACTAGGTTTCTGCAATTCTCCATTTTGAAGTTTCACTCCATTTATATAATGAGTTGCCTTTCAACTATTGTGACCAAGGTGGATAACTTCGCACTTGTGCAATTAAGCTTCACCTGCCAAATTTTGGCCCATTCACGTAATCATACCCATTTGTAAAATTCTATTCTCTTTGTTGCAACTTGTCTTCCCATTTATTTTAGTGTCATGTGCAAATTTGGTGATAGTACTTTAATGCATCCAAGACATTAATATAGATTATCAATAGTTACTTGCCACTTATCAGCCCAAGCCTGGATATTGCCCAGGTCTTGCTGTATTAGAACATGGACTGTTTCAGTATCTGAGGCGTCCGGAATGGTGCTGAACACTGCACAATCATCTGTGAACATCCCCACTTCTGACCTGCCATTGGAGGGAAGGTCATTGATGGAGCAACTGAAGACGGTTGGGCCTAAGATACTATTCTGAGGAAGCTACCTCTGAGGCAGGAGACCCAAGTTCAAGTCCTGCCTGTTCCAGAGGTGTGTCCTAACATGTCTGGATAGGTTAATTGGGAAATATTTACCCAGAGATGTCCTGGAGCTGAGATAATTGACATCCAATAATCATAAGCACCTTTCTGTGTGCCAGATATGACACCAACCAGTGAAGAGTTTGTCCCGATACCCATTGACTCCAGTTCTGCTAGGGCTTCGTGTGGCCATATTCGGTCAAATGTGGCCTTGTTGTCAAAGGGCAGTCACTTTCACCTCACCTCTGGAACTCAGGATGCCAATAAATCAAGAAACAACACAGATATGTGCCAAAGCATAGCTTGGTGAATGGCATTAAACACCCACCACCAATATTCTGAGAATTACATATCATTGCCCAGAAACATAACTGGCCCAGAGACGTGAATACCAGAGCTTGTACATAAGCCAGAAATTGGCAATTCTTGGGCAAGTGGCTCACCTCCAAACTCAACAAAGCCTATCCAGTATCTACAAAGTACAACTCAGGAGTGTGATGAAATACTCCTCACCTGCCTGGATGAGTGTAGCTCTAACAATTCAAGCACTAAGGAATGACCATTCCTGACAAGTGAGAGTCTAAGAATTGGCCCTGACATTACCATCCCTCACTAACAATATTCTAGGGGTAACCATTGATCTGAAGTTGAACCACATCAACATTGTCACCACCAGAGTAGGTGAGAGTCCAGGAATACTGCATCAAAGACAGCCTGGAAAAGCACAGCCTGTCAGGCAGCATCTGAAAAGCAGGAGAAGCGATGTTTCGGGCCTTCATGAGGAATTCTGCAGCAAGCAACTAACCTCCTGACTCCCTAAAGCCTGTCCACCATCCACAAGGCACAGGTAAGGAGTGTGATGGAAAACTCCCCACTTGCCTGGATGGGTGCAGCTCCAACAACACTCAAGAAGCTTGACCACATCTCGGATAAAGCAGCCCACTTGACTGGTGCCACATCCACCACGTTCAACTTTCATTCGCTCCATCTGAGGTGCACATTTGGCAGCAGCATGTGCCATTTACAAAATCTCACTGAGGTTGTTTGAAAGCACTTTCCATAAACAGGGCCCTGTCACAGTTAGAAGAACAAAGCTAGCAACGGCATGGGAAGACCACCACCTGACTTGGAATTGTATTCCTAAATTGTCGCTGTGTTAAAGTCCTGTTGCAACCTCCATGATGGCATTGGTATAAATACCTGCACTGCAAGACAGAAGATCCTCAAGAAATGAGACTCACTCTCATCTCAAGGGAAATTCAGGATGGGCAGTAAATAGTGGTCTTTCCAATGATATATACATCCCATAAATTACTAGTTTTATTGCTTGAAGGGTTGTAGAGGGAGTTAAATTGAAAATGTTTAGGTTGAAAATAAAACAATTGTCCCAATGTGTTCCGCTCCTCAAGTACCAGTCACAGATGTTTGATTGGCTTATTTAAAGGAAGTGATTTATAGACTTTTGCCTTTAGGTACTTGTTCAGCCCAGAAGGTGGTACTTTCTAGGACAGGCTCCCATGGCAACCTTTATAGTTGCCCAGTGATCAGTAAGCCTGAATGCAGACTTCATCCCTTGGCATGAATAAAGTGTCCATGTTGGAATTAGAATCACTACAGTGTGGAAATAGGCCCTTCAGCCCAACAAGTCCACACTGGCCCTCCAAAGAGTAACCCACCCAGACCCATTCCCCAACATTTACCCCTGACTAATAACCTAATAATCCACCTAACCTGCACATCTTTAGATTGTGGGAGGAAACCCAGGCAGACACAGGGAGAATGCACAAACTCCACATAGTCACCTGAGGCTGGAATCGAACCTGGGTCCCTGGCGCTGTGAGGCAGCAGTGCTAACTACTGAGCCACCTTGCTGCCCTGTGTATTTGTTTCCTTCCTGCTCACCCACCCTCTGATTTCGTCTTCGCATAACACTCATGCCAATATGTTTTGGAAAACAGTATTTACCTCCATTAGATAAAAAGAAAGTATTCACATTCATATGTGGCCTTTTAACAGCTTGCCAATATTACACAGCATGTTTTGGCTACTGAAGCAATTCAGTTGCAGTCATTATTGCAATAGAGGAAGTGAGGCAGTGAACATAAGCACAGCAAGATCCCACTAACAGTTCAACATTATTACTCTGATTGAGGGACAGGTGTTGACTTGGATGCCAAAGCCTAGCAGTATCCCACTGCTGTTCTTCAAAGCTTCATGGGAAATTGACAGTGACTCGTTTGAGTGTCTCAGATGAAAAGGGTCACCTCCTTATGCAGTACAGAAATAAGATGTCAGCTTCATCAATCGATATAAACCTCTAGAGTGGAACGCAGAGCAGTGCTACCTACTGAGGCCAGATAGTAAATTACTCAGCAAGCCAAACAACCTTAGGTATCTTCGAAATCCCCAGCTAACAGCGAACACCAATCGTGTCAAGGCTCATCTAATCACTGGGCAGCTATTTCAGCCTGTCAAGTGGAAACAGCGAGCACAAACTTTCATTTAACGCAGGAGGAAGAGGCTGGAAATATGAAAGAAAGTCTCCAAAGTGGGACTTGAGCTCACAACCTCAGACACTTTCAGAACTTTAACAGAGCGTTTCCAAAACAAATATGGCTCTCAGCTGGGCTCGTGCCAGTGGTGTTCCTTCTGGGTTCGTAGATCGCAGGGTCACATCCCATTCCAACCACGTGTGGCAGCATTCTGTCTCTGACGACAATGGCTTGTGCAGCGATGGTCAACTCTGCGCACACCATCGCCTGAGGGGCCAAATGATTCGTTGGATCTTTAAATGATTCTCTGATTTCTCTGACCTCCCTGTGGCCAGACTTCTCAAATCTCTCTGAAACATAGCAACTTAGGGAAAAAAGGATCAGGTGTAGCCCTCCAGACCTACTCTGCTGTTCAATATGATCACGACAATTTCATCGAACTCAGTACCCTGTTCCAGCCATTTACCCATGAGAACTACGAGAAAATGAGGACTGCAGATGCTGAAGATCAGAGTCAAGAGTGTGGTGCTGGAAAAGCACAGCAGGCCAGGCAGCATCCGAGGAGCAGGAGGATCAACATTTTGGGCATAAGCGCTTCATCATTCCTGATGAAGGGCTTTTGTCCAAAACACCAATTCTCCTGCTCCTCGGATGCTGCCTGACCCACTGTGCTTTTCCAGCACCACACTCTCAACCCATAAGAAGTTATCTAACTCCTTCTTGAAAATATACAACCTGTTTGCTGCAACCTCTTTCTCTGGCGAGGTCTTCCACAGGTTCGCCACTCTCTGGATGAGGAAATTTCTCCTCATCTTTGTCCCAAAAGGCCTACCCCCATATTCTGAGACTGTGACCGCTGGTTCTGGACTCCCCAGTGATTGGGAAGAGCTTTCTTGCATTTCTCTCTTCTGTCAGAATCTTTCAGGTTTCTGTATGGGTGGCTCAGTGGCGCTGGTATTCATCAGGATTTCCTGATGAAGGGCTTTTGCCCAATACATCGATTTTCCTGCTGTTCGGATGCTGCCTGACCTGCTGTGCTTTTCCAGCACCACTCGAATTTTGGAGGGCAACCAATTTTCTCCAGAAGCTTTAAAAGACCAGCTCCGCTCACATGCTCGGCGATCTTCCTGAGATTGATGACGGCACTAAGTAGTGATTTTATTTCCAAGCAGAGACAGTAAAGTTTGTGCAGATCCTGTAAAGTTCTGACTTCCCAAGCTTTAATGAACTCAGGCTGTTTAGCATCAGCACCTGGAGCTTTGCCCATGAGAAGTGAGTCAATACCTTCATTAAGTTCCTCCACCGTGGATTTGATGTCGAGCTCTGTCACAACAAGTAGACTCTCTGGATATTTGTCAGCGATAATGTTCTCGCTAGATTATAACTTAAGGTAGCGATCCTCCCATTTGATGAACTGTTTATTGCAGTCAGTGATGACTTCTCTGTCTTGTCTTCAATGAAGTTGTTACTTTACTGATGGACCTGTTGCCTTTTGATACATGCTCCAGACATTCTTTACACTGAAACACATCTGACTGAGATGTAGCCATTTGTAATCGAAGCCTAGCAGTCTGTTGGACTTTACTCAAGTGTTTCAGTGCACAGCAGTGTTCACTTTTAGATACCATTTGTAATTACTGAAAACAGATCAAATAGCTTCAATAACAGGTTTCATGCCAGCGACTTGAACTAAGCAATATTTTCGGCTCTTGGCTGAGCATGTGGTATTGTAGACAGTTACCTGAAATATATTCTCTGTGAATTTCAGCAGATCATCTGTTTGACTGAGTCACGGAATGGTTGTTTTTCTTTAAAATCTGGATATTGATGAAGTTAATATGGGAATGGCATTTGAATGAAAAATCTTCAAGGGAATGCTTTCTTGCCCTGGGTGCGCACCAGAAAGTGATCTGTATCGCAGCCAGCGTATTAAAAAAAAAGTATCTTGTCTGGTGATCAAATCCGCCTGTACCAACATCCTGACGTTTGATGTCTCCAGAACACCTTGAGGCATAACTGTCTCTAAAAGAAGCAGTTATTTTCGCAACGTGTCAGCTACAATCTCGGTCCAAAAAAACTACAGTTACAGAGGTGAGATAAAAGTGACTGCTCTTGGCATCAAGGTCACATTCGACTGACTGTGGCATCCAGGACCCCGAGAAAACTGGAGTCAATGGGAGACAGGGGGTGTCCTCTGGTTGGGGGTATACCTAACCACAATGTTGAGAGTGAACCATCTTCAGCTGCCCCTTCAAAATGACCTTCCCACCATCATAAGGTCAGGAGTGGGGATGTTTGCTGGTGAATTGCACAACATTCAGCACTAATTCTTCAGTTACTGCAGTACATTTCTAAATTCAGCCACACCCTGACAACATTCAGACTTGGGCTGATTAATGATAATGAACATTGTCACACGAGACCAAGTTAATGATCATTTCAACATTGGACAATCTAACCAATGAAGTCACATTTGACATTCAATGAAGTCACCAATACTGAATCCCCCACTACCGACATTTTGAGAAGTATCATTAACTACAAGCTGAACTAGACTTGCCGAATAAATACTGTTAGTATAACAGCAGTTCTCAGCACTTAACTCTCCAAAGCCTAACCATCATCTACCAGGCACAAGTCAAGAGTGTCAAAGTTAATGGTGCTGGAAAAGCACAGCAGGTCAGGCAGCATCCGAGGAGCAGGAGAACTGATGTTGCAGGCATAAGCCCTTCATCAGGATGAAGGACTTATGCCCGAAACGTTGATTCTCCTGCTCCTCAGATGCTGCCTGACCTGCTGTTCTTTTCCTGCGTCATACTCTTCGACACTGATCTCCCGCATCTGCAGTCCTCACTTTCTCCTAACAAATCAAGAGTGTGTACTTCCCATTTGCCTAGATGAGTACAACTCCAACAACACTCAAGAAACTAGACAGCTTCCAGAACAAAACAATGTGCCTGGGGTTAACTGGCTCTGTTTGAATCGAGAGACATAGAATTCTTGATCTTTGAGGGCACACACTTCTATTATTGACAGAAGAGTGCACCTTGAAGTGATTGAACACACACCTCTTTTGAACTCTTCCCGTACCCAATGAACATATAAAGCTTTTCTTTCAGTGATCTGCTCTTGACGACTCTGGTCCCTTGTACTGAACTATGGCATTTTGCAGTGTATCCAGTTCCATAGTGATCACTGTTGTCTGGACTGTCAACCAGCCACCATTGTCTGTCAATCCCGCATCCACAATATTGGTCCTCCAGCTGCCAATCAAAAAGTTGCTAACTTCTTTCTTTTTGGATGTTTTGCTGTTTGCCTGCTGCAATGGATTCTGTCAACTTGGCAAACCTACTGGAGCTGCCCAGACATCAGGATGTCCATCCTTAACTAACAGAGCTGCCTAGGCATCAGGATGTCCATCCATAACTAACGGAGCTGCCCAGGCATCAGGATGTCCATCCATAACTAACGGAGCTGCCCAGGCATCAGGATGTTCATCCATAACTAACGGAGCTGCCCAGGCATCAGGATGTCCCTTCAGCTTGAGGCTAAAGGAGTGTGAAGTATTATGTTCGGCACTGCCTTAGCCGCAGGCATTTCTGGGATAAGTTACATATTGAGTCATCAGTCTGCACTTTTGACATTGCTTTTTCTCTTAGTCCTCAGCTCTCCTTAGATATCCACAAGGCAGTGGAGCTCTTTGACGTCGGTTAGCAGCTTGGTTCAATGAGTGCCAGGCCTTGTTAGTCTGCAGGGGGCACGCACGTGGCACATCTACATGTACAATGAGGCACACGATCAAGGCTGTCTCTGATGCTGTACTGACAGCTATGTGCTGTTACAAGAGTCGTTGGGAGAGAGAAGCACTTGCACCTATGTAGCATCTTTCACCATCTCACTGAAGTGCTGACTGTCGCAGCCCCATCTCCCTAATAGGAGAGACTAGAGAGCCTAGGATTGTTTTATTGAGAGCAGAGAAGGCTGAGGGGGGACATGATTGAGGTGTAGGCAATTATGAGGAGCATGGACAGGGTGAGTAAGGAGCAGCTGTATCCCCCTTGGTTGAGGGGTAAATCATGAGAGGGCATAGTTTGAGGGCAACAGGCAGGAGATTCAGAAGAGATTTGAGAAAAAAGCTTTTTCACTCAGAGGGTGGTGAGACTCTGGAGTGTACTGCCAGGGAAAATAGTGGAGGCCTTTCAAC
This sequence comes from Chiloscyllium plagiosum, assembly GCF_037043375.1. Taxonomy (NCBI): domain Eukaryota; kingdom Metazoa; phylum Chordata; class Chondrichthyes; order Orectolobiformes; family Hemiscylliidae; genus Chiloscyllium; species Chiloscyllium plagiosum. The sequence goes on along the minus strand of NW_028270139.1, from coordinate 155,020,158 downwards.
CTTTAAAAAATATCTGGATGAGCACTTGACATCCTAACATTCAAGGACATGGGATACGTTCAGGTAATTGGAATTAGCATGCCTTTAGCAGTCGTTACTGTCAGTGCAGACTCAATGAGCCAAAGAGCCCTTTCTGCTATGTACGCCTCTCTATGACTCTACAACACGCTTTAGGCCCCACGGTTGTCACGGTGATGGTTAGCTGAGTCCTCATCTGTAGGTTGCAATGGCAATAGGTTGGGGACTTCTCTTTTCACATCTGGAGGGTATTTGAGGTGAGGGCACAGTGTCTGTGGTGGGCTCAGGGGGTCAAAGGGCAGCCACAGGCTGTCAAGCTGACGACAAAGGAGCCGAAGAGCAGGCTAAGCTCTAGGTCATTATCCAACTACTACTATAATCTCGGCCACACGGATCTCTTCCGCCTCACCCCTTCCCAGTATCCGAGAATCCCCATGATGCTAAAGACTCTATTTGAGGTTCACAGAGCAAAGACAATCCCTGGCTCACATGTTTGAGTGTAAGGGGCAACAAGCATTCAACTTTCTTTTTGCTGAGCTCCAAGACGGTTCGAAGCTGAAAACTCCTGTTTTGTTGGTTAGAAAAAAAGGAAATGGGTGAATCACCGGCCTTCAGTCCTTTGCAATGCAAGCCATTCCCATCCTGTACTGTTGAACAGAGACAAGTGTACAACACAAGACAAGGTTGAGCTGTCAATGAGCTTTTTATCGTTTTGCATTGTGGAGCAAGTGTTGAATCTACTGTCAGGTAAGCTTTCTCCTGTGTCTGTATATGCCTCTGTGTTTGGGACCAGTGGTGTAAAGGATCACTGAACTGCACCATTCGCGCATTCAGTGTGCTCTATCCAGCATCAACTGCCATCATTGTGGTAATCCAGAAAACACAGCAGTTGAATTGTCACATAGCAAGATCCCACAAACAGCAGCTGAGTCAATAAGCAGACTGTCTGCTTTAATGAGGATGGCAGAGGGATAAATATTGTCTGGGACACCAGGGTCAATGTACCTGCTTGCCCTCCAGGCAGCGTGGAGTGGATCTTGGCTAACTATCTGAGAGGACTAATCATAAACCAATGATAAGCCTCTTGTGATGGATGTAAGAAGTCCCATTTCAAATGAAAAAAGACTGCTAGTTTCCCTGGTATCCAAAGTGACATTAAAGAAGGCAGCGGCATTGACCCCAGGCCCATCGGAGGGCTCAGTTAGCAACTGAAACATGGCTGTGCAGGGTCTACATATGCTGATCGCCATGCCAATACCATTGCAGAGCACTCACATCCAGACCTTGCAGCCACTGCTGCGCTAGGACGTCAGAGGTTAACAGAATGTCTGTAAAAATTAGAGGGAACATAGATTCAAGAAGAATTAAATGGATTTCTAGATATAGAGGACATCAAGGACTATGAGACCGGCACAGGAAAATCGCCTTGAAGTACCAAGATTAGTCATGATCTAGTTGATTTGAGGAACAGATTTGATGGGCTGAATGGAGCTCTCCTAATCATATTTCTGACATTCCCCTCCTTGGATTCCCAAATCCCATTTCTAAGGAATTGTAGAATTCCAAGTGCAATAGCCAATTGTAAAGAAAATTGTAAAACCTGAAAGACTAGAGGACATCAGTTTAAGGTTAAAGGGGAAAGAATAAAAGGGAACCTGAGGGGCAACGTTTTGCGCGTTGGGTGGTACACATAGGGAATAAACTGCCAGCAGAAGTGGTTGCTATGGGTACATTAACGACATTTAAAAGGCATTTGTACAAATACATGGATAGGAAAGGTTTAGAAATATATGGGCCAAGTACAGGGAAATGGGCTCAGTGTGGGCAGACATTTTGGTTGGCATGGACCATTCTCGGCCAAAGGGCTTGTCTCTGTGCTGTAGGGCTCTAGATCTGGAACCCTAGATGGTCAAGCCTGTGATGTTCTCCACACATTTCCCACCCACATTGGACTGAAATTGGCCTCACTCCATCTCGAGTTTAGTTAATGGCGAATAGCATGTCCCAGTTTCATCTGGCAAGGAACTGGATTAAATCCTGAGGGAGAAACAATTCAACAAATCTGCTGCTATTCACAGAGATTTTTTTTTTCTTTTTGTCAAAATAACAGAGACATTGTCTTTGGAATAGCAGATTCAAGAAAGCTGACATTTTTTAAAAGAAAACTCTGCCTGAATAGCATCAGTGGGTGTTGATTACAGGAGGACAGCGGTTAAATTACGGGACCAGTAATTCAGATAAGGTCTGAACCTGCATCACACTACAGAAGCTGAGGAATTTATATTTGGGTAATTAAATTAAATGTGGAATACAAAAACCTGCTAGATTGCCACTGGAAACTGCCTGACCCAGTAATGTTGTTGAGAGAAAGGGGTTCTGTCATCCTAGTCCAGACTGGTCTACATATGGCTCCAGACCCATAGCAGTCTGGTTGATTAAAAGCAAGATAGTGCTGGGAATCTGAAATAAAAACCAAAAGTGCTGGAGAAAAAGAGGGACCTCGATATAGATTCAGGAATATCCCTTTAACTTTAGCAACTGCAGTAAGTAGAAGCAGCCAGTTAAGTGTAACAGATAACAGAGTCAAATTACTCACTGACCCTCCACTGTCAGGGACACAGATGAACATGGGTTTAAACATCTCCAGTTTCTGAAATTGTGGATTTCAGTTCAATATATTGGTATTCTGTACTGAAATCCTCTTTCATCTATTCTCTCAGCCTGTTGCCATGGAGACACTAAACTCCTACTTTGACATTGTGGCCTTGAATGTTTTTTTTTTAAACAGTGGTTTATTCATGCACTCCTGCACCATTATCAGGGTAATATGTTGCCAATGGAGTGTCAACTGAAACAACCAAAGTGACACTTGCTAAACGGTATAGTTCAACTGTCCACAAAACACAGCTTTTCCCATGAGCTCAGAACCATTCGACAATGGTTTATATGGAATGAGGTACTATTTCAAAGGTGTTGTAACTGTAGTAATGTAGGAGCTCACCAACAATCCTTCGACAGAACATTCCAAACCTACAACCACTTCCATCTAAAAGGTCAAGTGTAGTTGATGCCCAGGAACAGCACCAATACAAGTTCCCCTCCAAGCCGATCACCATCCTGACTTGGAAATACATCACCGTCCCTTCAGTGTCGCTGGGTCAAAATCCTGGAATTCCCTCCCTAACGGTATTGTGGGTCAACCAACAGCAGGTGGACTGCAGCGGGCCAACGAGCCGACATGGATGAGCTTCAACACCATCCCATCCCAGAGAGAAAGCCCCCTTAAGCAGTACTGTACACCTCCCATTCTGCACAGACATTTCAGCCTAAATTTAGCTGTTGGCATTAAATTTGAGCCCACAACCCACTTCAGAGTGCTGGCCTTATGTTTTGGTGGGGGGTGGTGGTGGGAGGAGGGGGGTGGAGGTGTGGGGGGGCTATGTGGCAGCATGCTCAAGCGACTGAGCCACTGCGAGACAGTGCAGTCTTCAATTGCCAGCCCAAACCAAGAGCAGACTCGCCTGCTTTAACCAGCTTTCAAAAGTGTGACTCAGCATGTAATTCTTTGCTAAAAACTGACATCATCCTCAATTCAGATCGCACTTCTTTGTGCTTAAAAAGCCTGGTGATGGTGGAGGGAGGGTGAGATTAGGAGACTGAGAGTTAGAAACCCTACCCCACACCCTTAGACTGTGACCTCCGGCTCTGGACTCCTCAGTGATTCGCAACAGCCTTCCTACATTTCCATTGTCCGTTCGAATCTTATAGGTGTCTATAAGATCTCCCCTTATTCCTCCGAGACCTATCTAAACAGTCGCAGAATCCCTACAGGCCATTTGGTCCATCGAGTCTACACTGACCCTCTAAATAGCAGCCCACCCAGATCCACAGTGCCCCCCGCAACCCCCCGACCCTGTCCCTGCATTTGCTATTGCCAATCCACTCAGCCTGCACATAGAGTCATAGAGATGTACAGCACGGAAACAGACCCTTCCGTCCAACCCATCCATACTGACCAGATATCCCAACCCAATCTAGACACACCTGCCTTTGGAATGTGGGAGGAAATCAGAGCGTCCAGAGGAAACCCACACAGACATGGGGAGAATATGTTCACAGACAATTGCCCGAGGGTCCGAGGTGCTGAAAGGTAGCGGTGCTAACCCCTGAGCCACCATGCCTCCCCATTTGTCGTCAGAGTCATACAGCATGGAATCAGGCCCTTCGGCCCAACTCATCCATGCCGACCAGATTTCTTAAACTGAACTCGTCACATTTGCCTGTGTTTGACCCATATTCTTCTAAATCTTTCCTATTCGCATACCCATCCAGATGCCTTTTAAATGCTGTAATTGTACCAGCCTCCACCACTTCCTCTGGCAGCTCGTTCCATACACGCACCACCGTCTCACCCTAAGCCTATTCTAGTTCTGGACTCCCGTATCCCAGGAGGAAAACCGTGTCTATTTACCTTATCAATGCCCCTCATAATTTTATAAACCTCTACAAAGTCACACCTCACTCTCCAACGCTCCAGGGAAAAAAGGTCCCAGCCTTTCCAACCTCGCCTTCCAAACTTTCCAGACTCATTAACATCTTGCAAATCTTTTTTGCACCGTGTCCTGTTTAGTAGCACCCTTCCTGTGACAGGTCAACCAGATGTGTATGCAGTACTCTAAATGTGGTCTTACTAATGTCTTGTACAGCTGTAACATGATGTCCCAATACCTGTCCTACCACTTCAACATACCACCCTGTTCCCTGGCCAACATCTCTGTCTCAGGCTTGCTGCAGTGCTCCAGTGAAGCTCAGCACTTCATTTCCACTTGGAAACCCTACGGCCTTCCTAAATTCAATATCAGATTCAAAAGTTTTAGGGATTGAGGTACTTTCTCCCATGTCCTTACCCCATCCTTATACACCAAGCCTTGTTATCTCACAGTCTGCTCTTAAATACCTGCATTGTTAACCACTAATAGGCCCCATTTGCACTATTCATTCTCCTAGGCTGACTGTCGTACACCCTTTTGTCTGTCCATTAGGCCCATCATGTCTGCACCGACCCTCCACAAAGCATTCCATCCAATCCAGTATTTTCCATGGCTAGTCCACCTCACCTACGGATCTTTGAACTGTGGGAGGAAACCCAAGCACCCTGAGGAAATGGGGAGAAGAATACCAACTCCACACAGTCACCTGAGGGTGCAATCAAACTTGGGTCCTTGTTCCTGCAAGGTTGAAGTGCTAACCACTGAGCTACCATGTCACCCGGGACAAAATAAATTGTTAACTGAGCATAAATTAAAAATCAGCAAGGATAAGGAGAGGAGGAAAATAGGTGAGGAAATACTGAAGAGTTGAAGAGACCGGGAGACTGGATGAAGAGCAAAAGTGACTTTCACAGTAGGGTAGTCACCCATCTCTCTCCCCTTCTTACTTACACACACACAGACATATACACACACATACAGACATTCACGCCAAGCACACATAGAGACACTCTTCACACTCACAGGCACTCACACTCACACACACAGAGAAAGACACTCACACTTACACACTCACACACACACATATATATATAGACACTTTCACACACACAAACACACACTCAGACACTCCTTTATAGAACATAGAACAATAAAGTGCAGAACAGACCCTTCGGCCATCGATGTTGCACTGGCCTGTGAACTAATCTAAGCCCATCCCCCTACACTATCTCCTCTTCACCCATATACTTATCCAAGGACTGTTTAAATGCTCCTAATGTGCCTGAGTTAACTATATTGGCAGGCAGGGCATTCCATGCCCTTACCACTTTCTGAGTAAAGAACCTGCATCTGACCTCTGTCTGAAATCTATCACCCCTCAATTTGTAGCTATGCTCCCTTGTACAAGCTAATGTCATCATCCTAGAAAAAAGACTCTCACTGTCCACCCTATCTAATCCTCTGATCATCTTGTATGTTTCTATTAAATTCCCCCTTAGCCTTCTTCTCTCCAATTAGAACAGACCCAAATCCCTCAGCCTGTCCTTATAAGACCTTCCCTACAGACCAGGCAACATCCTGGTAAACCTCTTCTTCACCTTTTCCAATGCTTCCATATCCTTCCTGTAATGGGGTGACTAGAACTGTACACAATATTCCGAGTGAGGCCACACTCACATTTTGTACAGTTGCAGCATGACATCACGGCTCCGGAACGCAATCCCTCTACCAATAAGACCAAACACACCGTGTGCCTTCTTAACAGCACTATCCATCTGGGTGGCAACTTTCAGGGATCTATATATACGGACACCAAGATCCCTCAGTACATCCACACTACCGAGAATCTTTCCATTGACCCAGTACTCTGCTTTCCTGTTATTCTTCCCAAAGTGCATCACCTCACATTTAGCCGCGTTGAACTCCATTTGCCACATCTCAGCCCAATTCTGCAGTTTATCCAAGTTCCACTGCAACCTGCAACATTCTTGCACACTGTCCACCATTCCACCGACTTTAGTATCATCTGCAAACTTACTAACCCATCCACCAATGCTTGAGTCTAGTCATTTATAAAAATGACAAACAGCAGTGGTCCCAAAACAAATCCTTGTGACACACCACTAGTCCCTGGACTCCGGGCTGAATATTTTCCATCAACCACCACTTGCTGCCTTCTTTCATAAAGCCAGTTTCTACACACACACACAAGCACTCACTCACACATACTCTCACTCACGCACAAAGACACACTCACACACACAGATTCCCACTCATGCACGCAGACACTCTCGCTCGCGCGTGCATACACACACAGATAGTCACACACACACAGACATTCTCTTTCTCACACACACGCACATACAGTCTCACTCACATGCACACACACAGACACTCTCAAGCACACACACACTCACACACACTCATAGATACAGATGCAGACACACACAGACACTCTCACTCATGCACACACACACGCAATCACACACAGACATACACTCATAGACAGACACAGACACTCTCACTCACGCACACACAGACACAGGCACTCTCACTCGCATGCACACACATGCACACACACGCACACAAAGACGTACTCACACACACAGACCTCTCACTCATGTGCACGCGTGCACACACATACACGCACACAGACACTCTCACTCATGCGTGCACACACAGTCTCACTCACGTGCACACAAACACACACACAGTCTCACTCATGCACAGACACAGACAGTCTCACTCACGCACAGACACCGAGTCTCACACACACAAACACACACACACACTCTCATTCATTTTTTCTCTCGCTCTCCCTCTCTCACCCATTAATTAATAGAAATCAATTTCTATTGTGTAGGACTATGCAAGTCTCCTTTTCAGTCTGTCTGAGACACACAAAGTGTTAAAATCTTTCAGAAGCTGGAGCTCATACAGCACTGTCCATAATGTACCCTGCTTACTCGTCAGATTATTATGAAAGTATTACCCCAGGATCACGGATGGAAAGCCATCTATCAGACTATTTACATTGCAGACCAGTGGCTGAATAACACATTCATTAATCATACTACAGCTATTTATCTTTCCTTAACATGCTAATCGAAATAACCTAGAGGGAGTCAAATCCAATTTAAACACAGTGGAAATTGTGCTGTTTGTGTTACACATTGTCAGAAGCATTGAGGCTTGAAAAGAGGGGATTTACCAGAGTTACTTTCTCAATATTTAGCCAGGTGACAATCTCTAGGAACTACATTATGCCATGTGTGAGGGATGGTAGTTTCAGAATATTTAGAATTTCATTAAAATCTTCTGCTTGTGATGTTTCCCTTCTCTAGGAGACAGAGCGTCACGGAATTAAGCATTTACTGTACTTTCTTAATATCGATTCACTGTTTAAATATTGATTTTGCTTCTTAATATTGATTTACTTCTTTAATATTGATTTATTGCTTCCTTAGTTCATCCTGTGATATTTTTCTGACAGGATATTTGACAGTGCACATGTCCTCTGTGCTAAGGATAATGAAATGGATTAGACAACCCCTCATTCTTTGTCATCTGTAGTTGCCTCCACCTTCACAGCACCTCTGTCCAATTATAGAGGACCAAACAAGATTTACTTTTCATTTTCCCTTTCCCCTACCACCTCCCCTGTAATTCCTCGCTTCCACTCATAAAGAAACGATTTTTCAGTGAAGTCCAATTGCACAGGAACTGGCACCTTCAAAATGCCAATTCATCACAGAATCCCTACGGTGTGGAAACAGGCCATTTGGCCTAACAGGTCCATACTGACCCTCCGAAGATTATCCCGCTCAGACCCATTCCCTGACCACTTTAAATTTACCGCTGACTAATGCACCTAACCTACACACCTCTGAACCCTACAGGCAATTTAGCACGGCCAATTCACCTGACCTGCACATCTTTGTATTGTGGGAGGAAACCGGAGGACCGGAGGAAACCCACCACGCAGGCACAGGGAGAATGTGCAAACTCCACCCAGACAGGTCGCCTGAGGCTGGAATCGAACCCAAGTCCCTGGTGCTGTGAGGCAGCAGAGCTAACAACTGAGCCACCGTGCAATTCTTGCTTGATCCCAAATATGAATCCAAGGTTCCTTTGACAGCAGCTGCCTAACTGTTCACCTCTACCACCAATGAGGACAAGGGCAGCAGGCACTATCATAGAGCTGTACAGTATGGAAACAGACCCTTCAGTCCAACCCATCCAAGCTGACCAGATATCCTAAATTAATCTAGTCCCATTTACCAGCATTTGGCCCATATCCCTCTGAACCCTTCCTATTCATCTATCCATCCAGATGCCTTTTAAATGTTGTAATTGAACCAGCCTCCACCACTTCCTCTGGCAGCTCATTCCATACACATACTACCCGCTGCGTGAAAAACGTTGCCCCTTTGATCCCTTTGCAATCTTTCACTACACACCTTAAACCCATGACCTCTAACTTTGGACTCACCCACTCTGGGGAAAAGATCTTGTCTATTTACCCTATCCATGCCCCTCATGATTTTATAAACCTATATAAGGTCCATCTCCGACGCACCAGGGAAAATAGCCCCAGCTTATTCAGCCTCTCCCGGTAGCTCAAACCCTCCAACCCTGGCAACATCCTCTCAAATCTTTTCTGAACCCTTTCAAGTTTCACAACATCCTTCCTGTAGCAGGAAGACCAGAATTGATTGCAATATTCCAAAAGTGGCCTAACCAATGTCCTGTACAGCTGCAACATGACTTCCCAATTCCTACACTCAATGCACTGACCAATAAAGGCAAGCATACCAAAAGCCTCCTTTACTATCCTGGAAAACCACCTCCTGCAAGTACCTTTCCAAAAACATCCTAGCCTATTTGTACATCACCATTCCTTCACTGTCACTGAGTCAAACTCCCTCACTCAAGCCTCGTGACTGCATCTACATCACGAGAAAAACAGCAGTTCAAGATAGAATATAGAACATAGAACAATACAGTGCAGAACAGGCCCTTCGGCCCTCAATGTTGTGCCGACCTGTGAACTATTCTCAGCTCGTCCCCCTAAACTATCCCATCATCATCCATGTACTTATCCAAGGATTGTTTAAATCTCCCTAATGTGGCTGAGTTAACTACATTGGCAGGTAGGGCATCCCACGCCCTTACTAGATGAATGGCCACCAGTGTTCCCCTTGAATTTTCTGACTAGCTGTGGGGGCCTCTGAAAGTGGAAGTCAATGCTGTGATCAATGTGTTGATAGCCACCACCAGTTTTTGTTTTGTGCCTGGTAACTGATCCATACTCACTGTATTTTACTAGTTAAGCCTGGATTCGGATTCAGATTCAGATTCGGAACAAAGGAGTCGGATACTACAAAATAAAAGCCGAAAGAAATGTGGGTGCTGTAATTCGGAAACAAAATCAGAAGTTGCTGGAAAAGCTCAACAGGTCTGGCAGCATCTGTGAAGAGAAATCAGAGTTAACATTTCGGGTAATTTTGATTTCTCTTCACAGTGCAATTTCTGTTTGCGTTGCAGGTGCAAGAGAATTGGCTGGATCCTGACTGGTAGGCATGAGAGCAAACATTTCGTGAGGGCAGAGATATTTTAAAGCTCTTGCAAATAGAATTGTGGCACGCTTTGTGCCATCTCTGATTGCTGAGGAAAGTCAAAATATATTAATGAAATAAATAAAACTGTGCAGGGTGAGGCTGCATCTGGAGTATCGTGCACTAGATTGGTCACTGAATTTAAGAAAGGATAGATTAGCATTAGAGGCACTTGAGAAAAAATTTAGGGGTTGATGAAAGGAGTGGGTCATGGTGAACAGTTACATACATTAGGCCTTTGTTTATTTAGAAGAACGAAATATATTCTGAGGGGGCTTCACAGGTTAGATGTTGAGAAGAATTTTCCACTCGTGAAAGAATTTTAAACCAGGAATGTAGTTACAGAATTAGTGATTAAAAACTAATTTGGTCATTTAAAGGCAATTTAAAATGGCAGAGGAAGGAATTCCTTCTCTCGGAGAATAGTGAATGCCTAGAACTCTCTATCACAAACAGTTGTGGAAGCTAGAGCAGTGAAACTACTGAAAGATGAGGTGGATAAGTCTTTCAAATATCAAGGAGTTCAAGGCTATGCTGAGCTATAACCAAAGAGGAGTTGAGGGATGAGGCAGACGCTGAGGGACTGCTCCTGCTCTGATTTCTCCTATGTATGCCTTTCGCGAACAATCCTCTGAAAGGCAACTAGGGATGGCTGACAGGTGCCAGCAATGCCAAGCTGTCATATTGTCAGCAGATATTCAGCCAAGTCATCCCGGCCAGTTCAAACTGGGAAATTCTGATTTTGATGTTTGCAATCAGCTATGTTCTCACCAGTCGACGCATGTTTACTCTGTTCATGAGAGAACGATGTGTGATTGATGCCGAGACAGATTGAGTTGGAGCACTCAGGCCAACTGGCAATCTTAGGGTTCTTCCTATTCACTCACAGGATGTAGGTGTTGCTGACTGAGCTAGTATTTCTTAACCGTCCCTAGTTGCCCTTGAGAAGGTGGTGGTGAGCTGCCTTCTTGAACCACTTAAGACCATAACAAATAGGAACAGGAGCAGCCCATCTTTCAATAGGATCATGGCTAACCCAAAATTCCTCACATCCACTTTCCTGCATTTTCCCTTAAATCCTCTACTGATCAAGAATTTATTTCAGCCTCATAAATATATGCAAAGACTCTGCACCCACAGCTCTCTATGGCAAGGAGTTCCAAAAACACACAACCCAGTGAGAGAAGAAATCCTTCCTCACCTCAGTCTTAAATTGGGGTGCCTTTAGTTTGAGATAATGCCCTCTGGGTGGAGGTGGGTACTGCTGGTGCTGGAGATTAGAGTCAAGATTAGAGTGGTGCTGGAAAAGCACAGCAGGTCAGGCAGCATCTAAAGAGCAGGGAAATTCGCTCCTTGATATCGCTCCTCCCAGAGGTCCTGGGCCTCCTCCACCGCCACTCCCTCACCACCCAATGAGGAAGAACGTCTCATCTTCCGCCTTGGGACTCTTCAACCCCATGGTATCAATGTGGACTTCACCAGTTTCCTCATTTCCCCTCCCCTCACCTTACTCAAGTTCCAACCTTCCAGCCCAGCACCGTCCTCATGACCTATCCCACCTGTCAATCTTCCTTCCCACCTATCCGCTCCACCCTCCGCTCGACCTATCATCTTTACCCCCCACCTCCATCTACCTATTGCACTCTCAGCTACCTTCTCCCAGCCCACCCCCTCCCATTTATCTCTCCATCTCTGAGGCTTCCTGCCTCATTTCTGATGGAGGGCTTTTGCTTGAAATGATTTTCCTGCTCTTCGGATGCTGCTTGTCCTGCTGTGCTTTTCCAGCACCACTCCTAATAATACCCTCTGGTCCTAAACTCTTCCATGAGGGGAAACATGAGCAGAATGCAATGTTTCAATGAGACCGCCTCTCATTTTCCTAAGTTCCAATGACTAAATCCAACTTGCTTGCTACAAGAATGCCAACAATGCCATTAGGAAGGGAGTTCCTGGACTTCGACCCACCAACTGTGGAGGAAATATTTCCAAGTCAGGATGGTGAGTGGGTCGCTTCGTTCTGAGGAAGGGTCACATGACCTGAAACGTTAACTCTGATTTCTCTCCACAGATGCTGCCAGACTTGCTGAGCTTTTCCAGCAATTTCTGTCTTTGTTGGTGATTGGCTTGGACAGGAACTTGCAGGTGAGGTATTCTGATGTACCTGCTGCTCTTGACTTCATCCAGGCGAGTGAGGACTAGCCTATCACATTGTAGATGTGAGCCTTGTGAGATAGTGGACAGGCTTTGGGAGTCAGCAAGTGAGTTATTTACTGGAAGATTGCTAGTCTCTGACCTGCTCTTGTAGGTACTGTGGTGAGTCCAGCTGAGTTTCTGCCCAATGGTAATCTACAGGAGTTTGTGTGAGTTTGAGTTTGATTTATTGTTGTCACATGTACCAAGGTACAGTGAAAGGTGTTGTTTTGCGTGCTCTACAGGCAGATCGTACCATACAAAGTGCATCAGGGCAGCAGAACAGAGTGCAGAATAAAGTGTTACAGCCACAGAGAAGGTGCAAGGAGAGAGAGATCAGAATGAACTTTTGAGAGGTCTGTTCAGAAGTCTGATAACAGCAGGAAAGAAGCTGATCTTGAAACTTCTGGTATGTGTATTCAAACGTTTATATCGTCTGCCTGTCAGAAGAGGGTGGAAGAGAGTATAAACAGGGTGCGAGGGGTCTTTGATTATGTTGTTGCTGCCCCAAGGCAGTGGGAAGTATAGCTGGAGTCAATGGATGCAAGGCTGATGTGATGGACTGAGCTGTGTTCACAACTCCCTGTAGTTTCTTGCGGTCTTGGGAAGAGCAGCTACCAAACCACACTGTGATATATCTGGATTTAGAATGAGATCTATTGGATAGGATACTTTCTGTGGTGCATTGATAAAATTGTAAGAGTCCTTGTGGACATGCCAAAATTGTGGATATAGGTTTGCTTGCTGAGCTAGAAGGTTCATGTTCAGACGTTTCGTCACCGTACTAGGTAACATCTTCAGTGAGCCTCCAGCCTCTGAACATGAACCTTTCAGCTCAGTGAGCAAACCTACATCCAGAACCACTACCTGAGCCACAAATCTTCTCAAAACTCACTAATGCCAAAATTCCTTTGCCTCCTGAGGAAGTAGACATTGCTGTATTTTCTTGACCATTGTATCAACATGGATAGACCAGGACAGATTGTCGGTGATCATCATTCCCAGGAACTTGACCTTGAACTCCACCTCAGCACCATTGATGCAGACAGGGGTGTGCCCTCCACTCTGTTTCCTGAAGTCAATGGCGAGCTCCTTCATTTTGCTGATGTTGACAGAGAGATTATTTTACTTACACCATACATTAAGCACTCAATCTGTTTCCTTTATTCTGTCTCGTCATTTAAAAGATGTGCGAAACAAGCTTTTTTACACTAGAGGGTTGTAGGTGACTGGAACATGCTGCTGGGGAGGTGGTCGAAACAGGTACAATAGCAACATTTAAGAAGCATTTAGATAGACACATGAACAGGCAGAGAATAGAGAGGTATGGACCATGTACACCAAATAGGATTAGTTTAGAATGGCATCATGGTTGGCACAGACATAGTGGGCCAAATGGTCTGTCCCTGTGCTATACTGTACTATGTTGTATGTAAGTGATGGAAGGTGTTTTCTTTTTAAGTATCCCTACAGAGTGGAAACAGGCCATTCAGCCCAACACCGACTCTCTGAAGAGTAACCCATTCCCCTACACTATTACTTTACATTTACCCCTAACTAATGCACCTAACTGACACATTCCTGAACACTATGAGCAACTTAGCACGGCCAATCCACCGAACCTGCACAGCTTTGGATTGTGGGAGGAAACTGGAGCACCCGAGGAAACCCATGCAGACCCGGGGAGAACGTGCAAACTCCACACAGTCAGTCGCCCGAGGCCGGAATCGAACCCAGCTCCCTGGCACTGTGAGACAGCAGTGCTAACCACTGAGCCACCATGCCACGGTTCCAGTTTCAGCCTGGGTATTTTGGGAACAGGTGAATTGTCCACTCAAGAGGTGGCACACCAAGATCGCTGTCTCGATGATGGCATTGGTGCCAACCTGGGAGTTACAGGAACTCCAACATTATTGAAGCAAAGTCTGATGAATGAAGAGAGACTGGATCAGTTAGGCTTGTCCAAAAACCGAAAGAACTGCATGTGCTGGAAATCAGAAACACAAACAGAAATTGCGAGGAAAACTCAGGAGGTCGGCAGCATCTGAGTCGAGAAAGCAGAATTAACCCGTCTTCAGAAGTGGTCATAGCTAGGAAAAGGTTGATCTTTATGCAGAAGACAGGGTAGGGAGAGGAGGGAGGAGTAAATGACAGGTGGAAATAGAGCCCAAAGAGAGATAAGAACAGTTGGACAGACAAAGGGGTGGGTAAAGGTCAGTCTGGGGGAATGAATAGCTGCCAGTGGGGACTATAAGTAGATGACAATGCGTTGTATGTGTAGCAGACCATGTGAGGACAAGGCCTGGTGTGTGAGGGTGGGACAAGGACATGGGAGAAGGTGCCTCAAGCACTTAAATTGCTGAACCCGATATTGAATCCAGAAGTTCCCAAGCGGAAAGTGAGGTGCTGTTCTTCCAGTTAGTGCTGAGCTTCACTGGAGCACGACAGCAAGCCTGAGGCAGAGATGGTGGCCAGGGAACAAGGTGGTGTGTTGAAGTGGCAGGCGACTGGAGGCTCAGGGTCATTTTTTGCGGACAGAATAAAGAGGTCACCCAGCCTGTATTCATCTGCCCAGTGTGAGCAGTTCAATATTAAAGAAGGGCGACTGGACCAAAAATATTAACATGGTTTTCTCTCCACAGAGGCTGAGGTCTCTTTTTTTTCAGCAATTTCTCTTCTCGTTGCAGCTAGGATTATTTTCATTGGAAGAATGAGGAGGATCTCATGAAAAACCCTCTACATCCTAAAAGGATGAGACAGGGTAAATGCAGGAAGGATGCTCAGGGGCCTCCTGAAGCAGGACTCACAGTCTAAGGCTGTGGGGTAAGCCATTTAGCACTGAGATGTGTCGGAATTTCTCCTGCCAGAGAATGCTGAGCCTGGAGACTTCTCTGCCACAGAAAGTACTTCAGGCCAAAACATTGAGTGATTTTAAAAAGGAATTAGATATCAAAACAGAGATTGCTGGAAAAGCTCAGCATGTCTGGCAGCATCTGTGGAGGGAAATCACAGTTAACGTTTCAGGTCCGATGCCCCTTCCTCAGAATTGGTGGTCGCTGGGAAAAGCACGGTGGCTCAGTGGTTAGTATTGTTGCTCCACAGCACCAGGGTCCCAGGTTTGATTCCAGCCTTGGACGACTGTCTGTGTGGAGTTTGTACATTCTCCCCGTGTCTGCATGGGTTTCCTCCAGGTGCTCCGGTTTCCTCCCACAGTCAAAACATGTGCAGGTTAGGTAAGTTGGCCATGCTAAATTGCCCAAAGTGAAAGATGCATTAGTCAGAGGGAAATGGGTCTGGGTGGGTTACTCTTCGGAGAGTCGGTGTGGACTGGTTGGGCCGAAGGGCCTGTTTCCACACTGTAGGGAATCTAATCTAATCTATATGCAGAAAATAGGGTGGGGGAGGGGGTAAGGAGTAAATAAAAGGTGGAAATAGAGCCCGAGAGAAAAGAACAGTTGGACAGACAAAGGAGTGGATAATTATCAGCCAAGGAGAATGAATAGCCACTAATGGGGAATATTTGTTGTAGGTAATAGCACTTGTAATAACAAGGTGTGTGGGAGTTGGGGTAAGGTCATGGAGAAATTGCTTCAAACCCTAAAACTGTTGAACGCGATATTGAGCCCAGAAGGCTATCACGTTTGTTAGTGGAAAATGAGGTGCTGTTCTTCCAGCTTGCACTGAGCTTCACTGGAGCACTGTAGCAATCCTGAGACAGCGATGTTGGCCAGGGAACAGGGTGGGGTGCTGAGCTTTTCTAGCAATTTGTTCTTCTTTCTGATTTCCAGCATCCACAGTCCTTTTGGTTTTTATTTAGAGTCATCGAGATGTACAACACAGAAACAGACCCTTCCTTCCAACTCATCCATGCCAACCAGATATCCTCAATTCATCTAATCCCACTTGCCAGCACTTGGCCCATATCCCTCTAAACACTGGGAGAAAGTGATCACTGCATTCATGACGAAGAGCTTATGCTTGAAATGTCGATTTTTCCTGCTCCTTGGAGGCTGCCTGACCGGCTGTGCTTCTCCAGCAGCACACTCTTCAACTCTTCCTCTAAACCCTTCTTATTCATATACCCATTCAGATGCCTTTTAAATGTAATTATACTAGCCTCCACCATTTCCTCTGGCAGCTCATTCCATACACGGACCACCCTTTGCGTGAAAAAGTTGCCCCTTTGGTCCCTTTTAAATACACTTAAAAAACATGCACTCATCTGCTCCTTTGCTGGGAGCTCCCCCCACAAAGATTCCTCCAAGATCAGCTACAATTTTTGCTGTTTGTTAATTTTTATTATATGCACTCCAATGTGCAGAAATACTTGAACTTAACAGCAAAGGCAGTAACTGTGTAAATTCACTGCTGTGTCAGTCAGCAGTACAGGTTTCTTTCTTTCTCACTGACCGCGTGGTCTCTACCTTTGTCTCCCTTACTCCTTTTGATCTCTTTTTCTTCCCTAAAGTTCCAAAACAATGTAACAGCTTATAAAACAGTAATTACTGCTCCTGGAATTCGAGAAATCAGCTCCAATGCCTAAAATATCTCAAAAAAGGGGCAGCTCTTCGATGTAATTCTTAGGGCTGAAGAGTGAGGATGCTGCTCCTTTAACAAGGTTATATTGTCCTTGGTTTTTCTTTCAGGTGGTTGTAACACAGGTTCCAAAATATTTGGGGTTGATCTACTTGAAGAAGCTTTTAAGTTTAAAAAAAAACACTTGTCCAATGAAAGGGGAGCGCCCAGTTCTCCCAGCTCAGCTTTTCTCAGGTTTGAGTTTGGTTTGGTTTCAGCGAGCAGTCAGTTGTGAAGCTGCTGGAGCCAAAGAAGCAGGTCCATGCTGATCCTCCCTGTCTCCGACATCTCTCCTGTAAGACCCTGTGTTGGATCCCTCCTTTTTTTGCAAAGGGGTGTTTATGGGGATTGTTACAAGTGTTTGAAACAGCATTATTACATTGGGAAAATCTGTTGGGTTTTATGGTATTCAGTTCTCTTTTGTTTGTGTTCCGTTCGGTAATCTTGCAAATAAATTCTGTTTTGTTTAAAACTAAGTGGTTGGGCCAGTTGCATCCCTCCTGCTTAAAACAACTGGCAAAGTTAGGGTCCGGGGCTGGTTGCGTGACTTGTACTACAGTTCCAATTGGGATTAGGGTTGCTGGAGTCAAAGTCAGCAAGTAGTAGGTGCTAGTATCTTTTGTTCTGGGTGTTGAATAAACAGTGCTTAGGATAGCAATGGCTCCTTCAGTCACTAAGAGTTTTCTGGGGGTGGAAGAAGTGACTTTGCAAAAGGTGATTAAGGCCAAGCTGTTGGAATTAGCAGACATGCTGGGGATGGAGCTGCCTCCTTCTGTAAGGAAAGGAGAGATAATTACAGCAATAGCTCAGCATTTAAATTTGCTGGAAACACCACCAGAATCTTTAGCGAGGGCTAAAATTCAATTGAAAATGAAGCAGCTTGAGTTAGAGGCAAAAGACAAGAAAAGGGCAACAGCAATGAAACCGTTTGAGTTGCGATTAAAAGCAGAAGAAAAAGAAAAAAGATTGAATTGCTTTAGCAGGAAAAAAGAGAAAGAGAAATAAGCGAGAGAAAGAGAAAGAGGGAAAAGGAGAGAGAGGAAAGGAAGAAAAAGAGGGGGTTTGAACTTCAGAAGTTGGCCCTTCCACAGGATGAAGATGAAGACTGAAGGTAAGCTTACTGAGGAAGAGAGTGAGGATGAGCCAACCCATGGTCACCAAAGTCCTGGTGAGAAACTGTTTAAATATATTCAAGTGGAAGAATGTGGAAGTGTTTTTCATCTCATTTGAAAAGGTGGCGAAATAAATGTGGTGGCCAGTGACCATGTTGGTATAGTTGATCCAAACAAAACTTGTAGGTGGAGCTAATGAGGTATTTGCATCACTATCAGAAGAGATATCTGAGGAAGTGAAGGACGCCATCTTAAGTGCATATGAACTTAGAGTCATAGAGTTATCGAGATGTACAGCACAGAAACAGACCCTTGGGTCCAACCTGTCCATGCCGACCAGATATCCCAACCCAATCTAGTCCTACCTGCCAGCACCCGGTCCATATTCTTCCAAACTCTTCCTATTCATTTACCTATCCAAATGCCTCTTCAATGTTGCAATTGTACCAGCCTCCACCACTTCCTCTGGCAGCTCATTCCATACATGTACCACCCTCTGCGTGAAAAAGTTGCCCCTTAGGTCTCTTTTATATCTTTCCCCTCTCACCCTAAACCTATGCCCTCTAGATCTGGACTCCCCAACTCCAGGGAAAAGACTTTGTCTATTTACCCTATCCAACTAAGAAGGGACCCAGGTCAAACCTACATTGAGTTTGAAAGGGTCAAACAAAGTAATTTTGATAGGCAGATAGGGCATTAAAATACAGCAAACTTATGACACCCTTAGAGATACAATTATTTTGGAGGAGTTCAAAAATTCACTTCCTGAATTAGTGAGAACTCATGTGGAAGAGCAGAGGGTTAAAACAGCCAAATTAGCAGCTGAAATGGCGATGATTGTGAGTTGGTTCATAAATCAAAGTTTGGCTTCCAAACTTAATTTAAATCCATGAGGAATAGAAATTGGGGAAAAGAGAAATCCTCATGTGGATAGGGAAAGGTAGATCTCAGTGAAGATCATAAGGATAACTTACCACAGGGTAAAAAGGAAGGCCCTTGAAGGGGAAAGTTAAAAAGCTCTGGTCTTTTCACTACAATGAAGTAGGTCACATGAAATCACACAGTGTTGGTGGGTTAGGAAAAGCACTGGGAAGCCAGACACAGAAAAATAGGATAAGCCAATGAATTTTGGTGGAGTAATGGAAAGCACAGCTGCAATAGAATGTACAACCTGGTTGGAGCTTAGTTATAGAGGAAGTGCCAGATCTTCTTAAACTATATATCTGCGAAGGTAAAGTTTATTTGCATAGGCCAGGAGCAGCAGACAAAGGGGTTACAGGTGTCTGGCCTGGTACATAACAGATGGGTTCAAAGGGAATGGGGATAAAAAGGGAACAGCATATAGAATTGAAAGATCAGCCATGATCTTACTGAATGGTGGAATAGGTGCAGTATTTGTCAATATTTCTAAACAAGGAGGGAGGCAGCAGAGTGGCAGGGTTCCTCAGACCAACCTTCCCTCACCCATTGGATACATTCCCATTCCCACTAGCTGGATGTCAATTCCATAGTCTCTGGTACTTGGAAAGGCTGGATTCTTCACACCCACTGATAGCGGTGTTGGAGGGTGCGGGTAGTTCCTGACCATCCTGAACCCCACCTGCTCACAGTTAAACAAGGGCTAATACTTAAATACAACAACCCTGAGAATTTTTCCACAGCATTTCCACTACTGCAAAAAATACGGAGGTATGGGATTGAGGGTGAGTTGGAGGTTTGGATTAGGAGTTGGCTGGCTGGAAGAAGACAGAGGGTAGTAGTTGATGGCAAAGGTTCATCTTGGAGTGCCGTCACTAGCGGTCTTCCGCAAGGATCTGTTTTGGGACCATTGCTGTTTGTCATTTTTATAAATGACCTGGAGGAGGGGTTAGAAGGTTGGGTGAGCAAGTTTGCGGATGATACAAAAGTCGGAGGAGTTGTAGACAGTGAGGAAGGATGTGGCAGGTTACAGCGGGATATAGATAAGCTGCAGAACTGGGCAGAAAGGTGGCAAATGGAGTTCAATGTAGCTAAGTGTGAGGTGATTCACTTTGGTAAGAGTAATAAAAAGATGGGGTACTGGGCTAACGGTCGGATACTTGGTAGTGTGGATGAGCAGAGGGATCTTGGTGTCCATGTACACAAATCTTTGAAAGTTGCCACCCAGGTAAATAGTGCGGTGAAGAAGGCATATGGCGTACTGGCTTTTATTGGTAGAGGAATTGAGTTCCGGAGTA